>NC_142883.1:25180833-25527500 GCF_051225735.1 Oryctolagus cuniculus
GCCCATGCGGAGGACAGCAGCCATCAGTTAAATGAGGTTAGGCCTCCCCTGCTAATACTGTTCTGATTGACTGTCAATGCATAATTAGCCGGGTGATGCACTTTAGCTACCCTGGACAATACTATCAAGTGTGCTGGCAAGGGAGGACGGGAGGCCCGCGCAGGGGGCTCCCCTCGTCCCAACATTGCAACAAGAACCGGAACAACAAGACGACCATGGCGTGCAGGCCGAGTCGGGCGGTGCTGTGTAAGTGAACTACCTCAAGGTATGAAGTTACCTCAGCAATGATGTTCCTTTGTGTTCCCCCCAACCCCACTTTTTTTTTTTTTTAATTTTTTTTATTTTTAATTTTCAATCTTTTTTTTTTTCTTTGCGGCTTGCTGATATTTTATATAAAAAAAGAAAGAAAAGCAAAGCAAAAGAGAAGCTGATAGTCTTGAATATTTTATTTTTTTAATGAAAAGAAAAAAATGAGAAAGTTATGTTTCATAATTTCTTACAACGTGAGCCAGTATAGCCCTTCAGGAACTGTCTGGAGAACAGGCCCTGTGGGAGAGGCAGCAGGGGCTGGCCCCTCCAGGGGGCCCTGGGGCAGATGGGGGGAGCCCAGGGGCAGAGCGCAGAGCCTGGCCCGGCTGGGGGCCCTGCTGGCAGAGCTGGGATGAAGCCGGGGCCCAGCCGCCACCGGGCCCTTGGTCTCCCCTCTTCTCCCCTTTGGTTAAATAGCAACCCGGCCGGTTTTTTCCCCCAGCCGTGCTGTTGAGATATTTAAAACTATTGCCTCCGTTTTATCGAGGAGAGAAAAACTAAATAATAACTAAGAAATATACCCTTTTAAAGAAAAATCTATATTTGTCTGAAAACATGGAAGCCAAGATTTCATTCATGGAAGAAAAGCCAGGCCCCCCTCTCCCGCTCAGCGAGGCCCGCCTGCTTGGGGATGGCAGTGCTTTGCGTGTTTGACTTTGGTCGCAGTTTCGTTTCAGTCCTGTCTTGCTGTTCTTTGTCAATATCCTCATGGACTGAGAGACAAACAGCTTTTCTGAACACTGCCCGCCCTCCATCTCCCTTGTGATCTCTAAATTGAGTGATGGATTCTGAAAGCGGACCCTGACTTAGGGGATGCTTTGGCTTAGGGGGTAGGGGGCAGCTAGGAGGGGCGGAGTGGAGCAATGGGGACCTGACGGGGGCAGAGTCCTGTCTCACTGTGGTCTGACCACTTTCTCCCCGTGGCATCCCTTCCCAAGCCCCTGGAACTGGAGTCCAAAGAAAGGACAAGCAGGACAGCGGTCAGGGACACTGGTCAGGCCAGCAGAACAAAGCATCCCACCTGTCCCAACCACAGAAAGGGTCTCCCAACTTTTCCATCTCTGGCTCTCTGTTCTTTGTCCCAAAGTGAAGCCGATCAGCATTCAGACATTGGCCATTTTAGTGATTGGAAGTGACTTTCCAGCAGCAAGCGTGTTTTGATATCTGGTTCAAGCTGTCATCAGGAAAAGAACCCCGCAGTACCTGGAGTGTGATTGTTGCAGTGTCCCGTTGTCCCCGGGGGCCTGCTCCCTTCACGGCGGAAGCCCCTGTCCCTTGCCACCGTCCAGTCTGACTCAGCTCCCCGCGGGGACCGGAACGGGTGTGGCGGGGCTGGAAGGCCGACGTGGGTCAGGCCTGGCCCCACTCATCGCTGATATTTGCCCAGCAGGAAAATCATGCAAGTTGCATGAGCAGAAAGTGAAAGGATATGCTTTGCTGGTTAAGGCTGAGCAAGCTGGGGGACCTGTCTCCCGGGGCCTCCCCTGCCGTGCAGGCTGGGTCCTGGGGCCAGGCCTCGCCCTGCCCAGCACCTGTCTTTGCCCACACTTGGTGAGATAGCAAGCTACTGCAAAAAGCACCTGGAAGAATTGGAGGATAGGAGAGAAGTGACGTTGAGGAAAAGGCTTCCGTGCTTGGAGATGAGTGTGTGTGCGCGTGTGCGTGTGTGTGCCACATACGGAGTTCTGAGAAAGGACCGTCTCTGTAGGATTGCTTTTGAAATTCTTTGGAACAGATGAAAACCAAAACGGTTTGATTTACTGACTGACGTTGGAGCTGCACCTGCCAGCTACACCCCAGTGGCTTTAATCCCCTCTAGGGCTCGTTTGCCTTTTGCAGTTGGATCAGGCTGTGGACTCAGCTCCGGGGGTGGGGGTCGGGGTCCGGGTAGGAGAGAGCCAGTGTGACGGACGGCAACTGCCCCCTTTCCACCTGTCCTCCCGACTCATTCTCAGCCTTGCCCGCCTTTCCCTGCGCTCTCCGCTTCTGGGGGCAGTTGGGAGCTGTTCTCTTAGATATGCCTTGCTCTTGGCACTGACCCCACGTCCAGCCCAGAGAACACTGGAGGAGGACACTCCGGTTGGTTCTGCGTGTCCGTTTTCTTCTGTGCCAAAGACAGAGGCTGAGAGGCCACTTCCACGTCCTCGCAGGAGCCGGGTTTCCCCCAGAGCCGACTGCCTGGGAGGAGACAGCAGGAGCCCTGACCCCCGTGGGCTCAGTCGTTGCACTTTGGGGAAGGCTGGGGCCTCCTTCCTGGGGGACCCCTGCTCATCCCTGTCCCCACTGCAGAGATGGCTCTGGGCAGCTCCCTCCTGGCTTGGCAGACCGGCCGTGGGGAGGGGCCTGTTAGCTGTCAAGGGTGCCTTCCCCTCCCCGCCGCCCCAGGCGGACCCTCTGCCCAGCTGGGAGCCAGCCGCACTGCCAACTACCTCGCAGAGCCCACAGGGCCTGCTCCAGCCTCCCAACCCCGGGGGCCGCCCCTCCCCCGCACCTCAGGCACTCCCCGTGAAGTGTTGGTGAGAGGGGTTCCTAGCGGCTTTGTGGTTCCAACTCTGGCTGTTTTCCTAACTCATTGACATCCAGTAGGAGGAAAACACGGCCCATCCTAGTGATTGCAGAAAGCAGAAGAGACCCCCACCCATGCCAGTGGACGCGACAGCCATCTTCCTTCCAGGGATTCCATGGCTTGGATGCACGTTCTCTCGCATTTCCACGTAGACTTCCCACCAGCGGGAATCTCCCCGGTGTCTTTCCTTTGGATACACAGGGCTTCTCCCTCGGGTAGCAGAAGGCGGCTGGAGAGGGTGGGCGGGGCCCTGGCCCCAGCCCGCCCCCGGCCCTGCGACCCTCTTGGCAAGTCAGCAGGTTCAATACGGACTGACAAGACAAAAAGGATTTTTTGTTATTCTTAAATGAAATAGCAAGGAGCTCCTTGGGAGCATGTGTTTTGAGTAACCACAGGTAATGGATGCTACGAGTATAAATGGATTAACTACCTCAATCCTTACAGTCAGACTGGAAGCTGAGGGCAGGGACTCGTGCGTCAGGGTATGGATCCCAGCCGGAAGTGAATTTGAAGCTTGTGCCACGAAAAGTTTGTCCTCAGGGGACAGACAGGTCTGCCAGGACCCCCACTCAGACAGGTTGGGTGGGGGTGGGGGCTGCTTCCGGCCTCCACCCCTGACCTTCCTTGCCTGTGTTGCGCCCCGTCAGCTCTCACTGCTACAGCCGTGTTGGACCAGATGGTGAGGAAAGGCGTAGCCGCTCCCATTCCCAGAGGGGTTGCGCGGGCTGGGGCTGGGGTCTGGGCCTGGCCTGGCGCCCATCACTCGGCCCCAACATCAGGAAGCTAGGGGGGCAGAGCTGAGACCTTTTTCAGCCGTGTCTTTGGGGTCCCCCCACCGTCTTCAGCGGGACGGCTGACTCGAGGGCGCAGAAGGTGGTCCGAGGTCCTGGCCTCCGCCGCACGCAGGCGTCTTGGTAGTGGGGCAGCGTCACCGGGCAAAGCCGGCCCCTCCCCACCCGCTGATGGACCTCCTCCTAGAAGCCCCGTTTCACTTTGTTTTATCTACCTCTTAGCAGGCAATAGAGATGAATTAGTAGTGGCAACTCCACTTGCTTAGGTTAGGGGGGAAAAAGATGTCTTTTTCCAAAGGAAAAAAAAAAGTTACCTTAAAAATACTTTCCAAAAAACTACAAAAAAAAAAAAACCAAAAAAAAATTTTTTTTGATAAAAAGAGGGAGATATTTTCCAGTGACCACTGGATTGTTTTAATTTCCCAAACTTTACCTTTTTTTTCCCCCATAATGAAGTTTCACTCTTTGGCGATTTTCTTCACGTGTTTAAGATAATGCTCTAGCTGTTCCGACAGGTACACCTGTCACTCTGTCCCCTTGGCTCGTCTCACCCGTACCCCGTTCCAAGGAGCCCTACCTGGACCCCTCACCTCCTCCCCCTCCCAGCCAGGTGACTTCCGGGGGCTTCACCAGGGACGAAGGCGTGTGTGTATGTGTGTGTCGTGGGCACTGACGTCTGGACCCTGCACTGCCTCCGGAGGGGCTGGGGGACCCCTTGTAACATTTCTGTGTGGATTTCCTGGAAGCCACTGCTACGGGAGGGTGTTCGGAATGAATTTCAGCAGCTCATGAGTTGGCATAATGAATGAACCACCTCTGTTTTTGTGTGAGTTCTCACTATTTTTCCAGAATCTGCAGCCAGAATGTGTCACAAGAGCCCCTTTCCTGATGGCGGGTGGGTTGGTGTGCATCTCCTCCCGACGCGGGAGAGCGACGGGTGTATTTTTATGAATGTGGGGGGGGGGCTGAGCACCCCCTCTTGTGACTTGTGATTTTCAGAACGAGTGCTACCTTACTCTGTAATCGCGATAACTTTGAAAACTGTACATGACTGGAAATCTGTCAGCCACCGCCACCCTAATTCTGATTGTACCTCTCTTCCCAGCCTTGAGTCTGTTCTGTGCTTGTCTGGGGGGTGGGGCAGCTGGCTCTGACCTTCGCAGGGCACACCCTGCAGGGCACACCCTCCGCTTCTCTTCCCCGTGACAAACCACTGCATTCCGCTGTTTCAATTTCAAAATAAAAGGAAACTTATATTCAAAGTCCAGTGTGTCTGTGTCTGTGGGAATTTGGGGAACTGGGAGCTGAGATGGCGTGGGCCTTCCTGGGGCAGCCTCCGCGTGTGAACCCCAGTCCCCGGGATCTGAGTCAACCAAGTGTGAAGTGCGCATTTGTCCAGTATTTATGGGAGTGGGTTTTGCGTGGTGCTTTGCCTGTGGCGAGGAGGGCCAGGGGTTTGGAATAAGGGCTTTTTTTCATTAAGATGGTGGGAATTAGGGCTGACGCCATGGGTTAGTAGGTAAAGCTGCTACTTGCAGTGCCAGCATCCCATTTGGGCACCGGTTTGAGTCCCGGCTGCTCTGCTTCCGATCCAGCTCTGCTATAGCCTGGGAAAGCAGTAGAAGATGGACCAAGTCCTTGGGCCCTGCACCCACAGGAGAGACCCAGTGTGGGGAAATTAGTAACACGAAGCAATTCAAAGATGGTGCCCAGAGGAAGTAAGGTGGGCGGAATCCAAAGTTGTTTACCACCAAAGCTAATTGGCCATGCAACATCGGGGAAGTAACAACACTAGTAACAAGTGTATAGACATTTGGCCAGTCCTATAGAAATCGCCCGTAAAGTGGCCCTTTAAGTGATTGGTTGGTCTTTATGCCCTGCCCCAGTGACTCTGCGGTTTTGTGCTTTAAAAGTCACAAAACTTTAAAACGTGCTAAATGAGTTCTTGCTAGACTTGGCTCCCCGCTGCGTCTGACTGTCTCCAGGATCCGGAGGCTGGGGAACGGGTGAGAGGCGCACTTAGTTTTTTTGGGCCCAGTCCATCCTGTATGGGTGTACTAAGACCCTGCAACCCAAAAGAGGCTCGGTGCAGCTCCTGCTGTTCTGGCTATTTGGGGAGTGAACCAGGGATGGAAGATCTCTCTCTGCCTCTCCTCTGTGTAACTCTTTCAAATAAATAAATCTTTAATAAAAAAAAAAAGAAGATGGGAATTGATGAGTTAGTGGACACCTGACACTTCCTAAAAAAACCTGCAGATGAATGAGGGGCTCGCGACCCTTCACACTCCTTGTTTGTTTTTAAGGTCAAATTGGTGGAGGGAGAGAATGGGAAACAACTGGGATTCCAGCTTGACTCCATCTTGGCCCAACGCTTTCCACCAACACATCTTTCCAAAGATGACCTGAAGGGGGCGCTGGACAGTGGGGCTGCCCAGTACTCAAAGCCTTCACTTCGTTCCAACAAGGAATTTGGGGCCAATGTGGGAGAGAGGATTCAGCTGCTGCTTATGAAGCCAGCATCCCTCCTGTATGAGCACCAGTTTGAGTCCTGGCCGATCCACTCCCCCCACCCTCCCATGCATTGGAGAAAGTGGAAGATGGCCTAAGTGCTTGGGCCCCTGCCGCTCATCTGGGAGACGGATGGAGTTCAGGGCTCCTTGCCATTGTGGCCATTTAGGGAGTAAGCCAGCAGATAGGATTTTTTTCCCCCTGTCTCCCTTTCTCTGTAACTCTGCCTTTCAATAAATCTTAAGGAAAAAAAAAAAAAAAAGACTGCTTGGGCTACCTGCATTCCATATGGTGCCAGGTTCAAGTCAAGGCTCTGTTCCCAGTTCCAGCTTTCTGCTAGTGCACACTCAGAGGCAGTGGTTGATGGCTCTGGAGTTTGGGTCCTTGGTACTCATGAGGGACCCTTGCACTGGGTTCCAGGCTCCTGGCTTTTGCCTGGCCCAACCAGGCAAATGGCTGTTGCGGACATTTAAGGGGAATATACCAGTAGGTGGGAGATAGTTGTTTGCCTCTCTTTGTCTAGTAAATAAAAAATAGTATATAAAAAGAAGTAGTCACCTTGTACTAGCCTCTGTAGCTGGTGAAGAGAGCCAAGGGCACTTGGCTGGCACCGGGGGCCCCCCACACTCTGTGGCAAGCTTTTCTCATGCCTGTGATTCTGATACCACAGTGGTCCTGGTAAACCTTGCCTGTGCCAATGACCGTGGCTCTGACCACCTCTAGCCTGGCTCCTCCGAGTAAGTTTAGAGGAAACCCTACACTGGGTATCAGTCATTTTCTATCCACAGGCCCCCTATGTGGATGTAAATGCATCAGTCTTTCTCCCAGTGCAGTGGGCCCTACGCTTGTCATCATGGCCTCCTGGGATGAACTTTGCCTTACCTAGTCTTCAACTAGTGTCATAAATACAGTTTTCTTGGGGCCGGCGTTGTGTAGCAGGTTAAGCTGCAGCCTGCAACACCAGCATCCCATATGGGCGCTGGTTCAAATCCCAGCTGCTCCCATTCTAGTCCAGCTCCCTGCTGATGCACCTGGAAAAGCAGTGGAAGATGATCCAAGAGCTTGGGCCCCTGCCACCCACGTGGGAGACCCGGATGGAGTTCCAGGCTCTTGGCATCAGCCTGGCCCAGCCCTTGCAGCGATTTGGGGAGTGAACTAGTGGATGGAAAATTATCTGTCTTCTCTAATTGCCTTTTTTTTTTTTTTTTTTTTTTTTTTTTGGACAGGCAGAGTAGACTGAGAGAGAGAGACAAAGGTCTTCCTTTGCCGTTGGTTCACCCTCCAATGGCCGCTGCGACTGGCGCACGGTGCTGATCCGATGGCAGGAGCCAGGTACTTATCCTGGTCTCCCATGGGGTGCAGGGCCCAAGCACCTGGGCCATCCTCCACTGCACTCCCTGGCCACAGCAGAGAGCTGGCCCAGCCCAGGCATTTTGAAGTGTGAGCTGGGTGCGCTAACCACGGGGCTAAATGCTTGGTTTGTTTGTATGCTTGTTTGGCCTTTCCGCTCCAGTCTCATAAACTCCTCCCCAGTCTGCTAGATGCCTTCTCGACCTCAGAACATAGGAAGACCAGGCTGGGGGGTTCGTGGGGGAGCGGGTTCACCCTCCAATGGCCGCCGCCGCCAGGTACTTCTCCTGGTCTCCCATGGGGTGCAGAGCCCAAGCACTTAGGCCATCCTCCACTGCACTCCCTGGCCACAGCAGAGAGCTGGCCTGGAAGGGGGCAACCGGCACAGAATCCGGCGCCCCGACCGGGACTAGAACCAGGTGTGCCAGCGCCGCAAGGTGGAGGATTAGCCTAGTGAGCCACGGCACCGGCCTCTAGCTGCCTTTCAAACAAATAAATCTGTTTATAATAAAGCTTCTTGGGAAACTTGCGTCCTGCATCCCGTGTCAGAGTGCCTGATATGAGTCCCAGTACCTCTACCTCTGAGCCAGCTTCCTGCTAATGTGCGCCCTAAAGTCAGGAGAAGATGCCTCAAATACCCGGGACCTGGGTCCCTGCCATTCACGTGAGAGACCTGGGCTGAGTTCTGGGCTCCCGGCTTCTGCTTGGCATAGCCCTAGCTATGGCAGGCTTTTGGAGACTGGACCAGTGGGTGGAAGATCATGCCCCCCCCCCTCAATTTTAAAAAGAAGAGGGAATTTGGACACACAAACACCAGGTATGTTTGCACACAGAGGACGGCCCACGTGAGGCTACGGGGAGAAGGTGGCCGTGAGCAAGCCAAGGGGGAAGCCAGGCTGACACCTGGATCTTCTGAACCGGAAGAGAAGAACTCATGTGGCCTTGTCAGGGCAGCTCCTGCAGATTGATGCCGGCTGAGGCTTGGAGGACAGACCCGCCTGAAGGCCTCCAGCAGGGGACAGCACTGGCTGACGTGCGCAACGTGGCTGCCAGCTGTGTCCCCACCTCACCTATAGATTACAACACGCTAACAAAATGACCAGCTGCCACTCCCAGTCCTGCCACACACTTGATGCATTCATATGGGACACTTCCTAAAAGGCAAGGATATGGGGGAGGGACTGAAACTCCTAGGACACCCCCCCACACACACACACATAGTCCTTGATTCCCAAACATGTCCCGGGAGTGTCTTCCTCTGCTGGCTCAAGGTCGGATCAAAGGGAGAACACCAGACCTTGTGGGCTGTAGCTTATTGTTTTTTTAAATTATTTTTGCCATGTCCAGCCATTTTTTAAAAAAGATTTATTTATTTTATTTGAAAGGCAGAGTTACAGAGCAGGAGAGAGGGAGGGAAGGAGAGAGAGAGAGAGAGAGAGAGAGAGAGATCTTCTATCCACTGGTTCATTCCCTAAACAGCCACAATGGCTGGACCTGTGCCAATCCAAACCTGGAGCCAGCAGCTTCCTCTGGGTCTCCCACACAGGTACAGGAGCCCAAGCACTTGGGCCATCTTCACTGCTTTCCCAGGCCATAGCAGAGAGCTAGATGGGAAATGGAGCAGCCGGGACTTGAACCAGCGCCCATATGGGATGCCAGCACTGCAGGTGGATGCTTAACTCACTGCACCACAGTGCAGGCCCCCTTGAACCAGCTTTTATGCTAATTTGACAGCTAGGATTTCCACAGGGAAGCAGTGCAAAGCCAGTTTTCGACAGCAGCTACTCAGAGACGTTTACGTAGTTGGGTGAGGTTCAATAAAAGACTCAAGTTCAAGCCCTGCTTCAGGCAGAAAGTAAATTTCCAGTGGTCTTCCCTCCCAGGGGTTGAACACATCTCAGTCGGGGGCAAAGTCTTTTCTTGGTGTGCAGGGACGGGTGGGTGCCTTCCAGTACCCGCTGTGCCTTCCTTCCTAGTAATGATCTCAGTGCTATTCACGGTGCCCAAACCTCCAGCTAAAAGAACCGCACTTCCCAGTCTTGAAGCCAAGGGGGTCATGGGACACCGTGCTGACCGATCAGGTGTCAGCGGAAGTCACTGGCCAAGGAGAAGCAGACTCACCTGGAGACCCCTGCCTCTTGTACTTGCCCCTTTCTTCCTCTTCTGCCCTCTGGGCTAGGAAGGCGTTAGCAGGGAAACGGAGGAAGGAGGTCCGCCCTGTGTATGTGTGTGAGTTGCTGTGTTATAAAACTGCCCTCACAGCCCTGGGTTTCCTTCCTCTGGACTTCTTGTTAGAGGAGCTTAATAAATCTAATTTGTTCAAGCCACATCTCTGAGGGTCTAGGTTTCTTTGTGTGTGTGTGTTTGTGTGTGTGTGTTTTAAGATTTTACTTGTCTATTTGAGAGGTAGAGTTACAGACAGAGAGAGGGAGAGACAGAAGAGAGGTCTTCCATCTGATGGTTCACTCCCCCAAATGGCCGCAATGGCCGGAGCTGTGCCCATCCGAAGCCAAGAGCCAAGAGCTTCTTCCGGTCTCCCACATGGGTGCAGGGGCCCAAGGACTTGAGACATTTTCTTACTGCTTTCCCAGACTGTAGCAGAGAGCTGGATTGGAAAAGGAACAGCTGGGATTAGAACCAGTGCCCATATGGGATGCCAGCACTGCAGGCGGAGGATTAACCTACCGCACCACCGCGCCAACCCCGTCTTTTTTGTTTGTTTGTTTGTTTTATTTATTAAAAAATGTTTTTTAAGATTTAATTTATTTGGCCGGCGCCGCGGCTCACTAGGCTAATCCTCCGCCTAGCGGCGCCGGCACACCGGGTTCTAGTCCCGGTTGGGGCGCCGGATTCTGTCCCGGTTGCCCCTCTTCCAGGCCAGCCCTCTGCTGTGGCCAGGGAGTGCAGTGGAGGATGGCCCAGGTGCTTGGGCCCTGCACCCCATGGGAGACCAGGAAAAGCACCTGGCTCCTGGCTCCTGCCACCGGATCAGCGCGGTGCGCCGGCCGTAGCGCGCCGGCCGCGGTGGCCATTGGAGGGTGAACCAACGGCAAAGGAAGACCTTTCTCTCTGTCTCTCTCTCTCACTGTCCACTCTGCCTGTCAAAAAAAAAAAAAAAAGATTTAATTTATTTGTGAGGCAGAGTTACAGAGAGAGAGAGGGAGAGACAGAGAGAAACATCTTCCATCTGCTGGTTCACTCCCCAAATGGCCGCAACAGCTAGAACTGAGCCAGGACCTTCTTCCCGGTCTCCCACACAGGTGCAGGGGCCCAAGGACTTAAGCATCTTCTACTGCTTTTCCAGGCCATAGCAGGGAGCTGAATTGGAAGTGGAGCAGTCGGGACTTGAACCGGCGCCCATATGGGATGCCGGCACTGTAAGTGGCGGCTTTACCCACAACACCACAGCCCTGGCCCCCGGGTCTTGGTTTCTTGTTGAAGATCTCAGTTCCTAACACTCAGTGCCTCTCCTTCCTGGTGCTTGGCATGTGGACAGCTTAGCTGAGTACAGGAAAGTACTTGGATTGCAAGTGGAGCAGCCAGGACTCGAACCAGCGTCCATATGGGATGCTGGCGCTGCTTGTGGTGGCTTTACCCGCTACACCACGGTGCCAGCACCCTGACGTTGCTTTTGATCCAGCTTTCTGCTAATATACATCCAGGGAAGCAGCAGGTGATGGATGGCTCAAGCGGTTGGGGCCCTACCATCCAGGGCTGTGTGCAGGACACTGAATAACGGGACAGAAGAGCCCTGGCTCGCTGAGCTGTCCCAAGAAGGGAGTGTGGGCAAGAGCTTTTCCTACAGGTAAATCTGAAGCCGTGTGAAGTTGCAGTCACTTCTCTCACTTGGTTCTCCTGCTGTTCCCAGGACAGGGACCCCTTAACACTTCCAATCCAGCTCTCTGCTATGGCCTGGGAAAGCAGAAGATGGCCCATGTCCTTGGGCCCCTGCACCCACATGGGAGGACCTGAAGAAGCTCCTGGCTCCTGGCTTTGGGTCGGCGCAGCTCTGGCCATTGTGGCCATTTGGGGAGTGAACCATCAGATGGAGGACCTCTCTCTCAGTCTCTGCCTCTCCTTCTCTCTCTGTGTGTAACTCTGACTTTCAAATAAATAAATAAATAATATATGGCCGCGGCGGCCATTGGAGGGTGAACCAACGACAAAGGAAGACCTTTCTCTTTGTCTCTCTCTCTCTCTCACTGTTCACTCTGCCTGTCAAAAAATAAAAATAAAAAATAAAATAAAAAAAGATTTGTTTATTGGGGCTGGCACTGGTGCAGTGGGCTAAGCCTCTGCCTGTGGCACTAGCATCCCGTTTGGGTGCCAGTTTGAGACCCAGCTGCTCCACTTCTGATTCAGCTCTCTGCTATGGCCTGGGAAAGCAGTGCAAGATGACCCAAGTCCTTGGGCCCCTGCACCCGCATGGGAGACCTGGAAGAACCTCCTGGTTCCTGGATTCCGATCAGCCCAGCTCCGGCTGTTGCGGCCATTTGGGGAGTGGACCAGAGGATGGAAGACTTTATCTCTTTCTCTCTGTAACTCTGCTTTTCAAATAGACAGAGAGTGAGATCTTTCATCCACTAGTTCACTCCCCAAATAGCCACAACAGCTGGAGTTGGCCTGATCCGAAGCCAGGAACCAGGAGCTGCTTCTGGGTCTCCCTTATGGGTGCAGGGGCCCAAGTGCTTGGGCCATCTTCCACTGCCTTCCCAGGCCATAGCAGAGAGCTGGATCAGAATTGGAGCAGTCAGGTCTTGAACCGCTACCCATATGGGATATGGGTATCCCACTGCACCACAGCACCGGCCCCAGGACGGCCTTCCTGACCTCCAGTGGATGCAGCAACCAGCCACAGTCAGTGGGAAGGAAGGGGAGGTGAGTGTGTCCTTCTGGGTGATCAGGTTGGGCGCCCAGCTGCCTTTCCCATGAACTCTCCATTCTGTGGAGGCCACATGGTGAGGATGAAGCCTCCACAGATAGGAGAGCTGAGTCCCTGCATTAACCTCTGAAGGAAAGGCACCAACAGAGCCACCCACCAAGGAACAGCACAGCACTCTTGACGTGAGCAATCGATAAGCCTTTACTGTGTTACCCTCCTAAGATGGGAGATTGTTCCTCATTAGCCGTTATCCAACGCCGGCCATTCCAGTTGTGAATGGTGCCGTGTGTTCTCCGTTCTTGGTTCCTCCACCCTGTGCCCCTGTGTCCTGCTCTGTGCCCCTGGAAGCCCTCTCTTGCCTGCAGCTCTCCCACTCCTTTGTCCTCCTCCAGCCAGCGATGTGGCAGTGGCTGCAGCCCTTGCCAGCTTCAGTTATCCTCCTTGTTGCCCATAGCACCCTCACATCTAAGGTGCTTGGTTGCAACTTCCTGCTGCTGCTACCCCTGAGTGCTTCACTACCCCTCATTGGTTTCCTTCACCCTACTCTGTTCTCTGGGGGGGACCCTGCAGGGAGCACTCTTCAAGTGGGCCTGATGTGTTCTCCTGCAAAATTGACCTTGACTCTCTGAATCAAGGGTTCCCTCCCATGTTATGTTAAAAGTGACTGTTGTCTTTGTCTTAGCTTTTTTTTTTTTTTTACAAAAGTGCTATACAACAAACCACCCACACAATATAAGCAACTATTCATTCTCATGCGGTCAGATACAAAGATTAATTACGGTTCAGTTGGTCTAGGCTGGGCATAGCTGGGTGGCCCCTGCTGTGGACTGCTGCTCTGCCTGCCTTGGCTGTAGGTTCAGTCTGGATCTGCTTCTTGGGTTTTCTCTTGGGGCCAAGGTGAAAAGGACAGCAGCCACCTTGGACAAGTTCCTGCATCAGTAGATCACTGGGAGTCAAGGAGACAAAGCCAATTACAGCTTTTGTGTGAATCCCCATCTGCTAATATCTGTTTAGCTAAAAGCAACTATTGTGGTCAAGCCCACAGCTGAGGGCATGGCCCACTCCAAGGCCACTACAGGGTGCAGTAAATAACTTTCACAGGAAAATGAAGAACTGGAACCAATAATCCATTCCATGACAAATAAAAAGATCTAGTCACTGAATGCAGAGTTTTTACTTAGGATTTTGCTATATTTAATGTTAACTTATACTCAAGTAATTACAAAGAGATCTTTCTTTCTTTTTTTTTTTTTAATTTATTTGATAGGTAGAGTTACAGAGAGTGAGAGAGAGAGAGAGAGAGAAGAGAGAGTCTTCCATCCACTGGTTCACTCCCCAAATGGCTGCTGCAGCCGGTGCTGCACCAATCCGAAGCCAGGAGCCAGGTGCTTCTTGGTCTCCTGTGCGGGTGCAGGGCCCAAGCACTTGGGCCATCCTCCACTGCATTCTTGGGCCACAGCAGAACCCGGCGCCCATATGGGCTGCTGGCGCTGCAGGCGAAGAATTAACCAAGTGAGCCACGGCGCTGGCCCGAGATCTTTCTTTTTAAGATTTATTTATTTGAAAGAGTTTCAGAAATAGGGGCTGGCACTGTGGTGTAGCAGGTAAAACTGCCGCCTGCAGTGCTGGCATCCTATATGGGCACTGGTTCGAGTCCCAGCTGCTCCACTTCCCATCCAGCTCTCTGCTATGGCCTGGGAAAGCAGTAGAAGATGGCCCAAGTCCTTGGGCCCCTGCACCCACGTGGGAGACTCAAGACTCCTGGCTTCAGATCGGCACAGCCCCAGCCCTTGCGGCAAATTGGGGAGTGAACCAGCGGATGGAAGACCTCTCTCTCTCTCTCTCTCTCTTTCTCCTTCTCTCTCTGTGTAACTCTTTCAAACAAATAAATAAATCTTAAAAAAAAAAAAAAGTTACAGAGATAAAGGGAGAGACAAAGAGAAGGGAGGGGGGAGGGAGAGAGAGAGAGAGAGAGGTCTTCCATCCACTGGTTCACTCACTAGATGGCCACAACAACCAGGGCTGGGCCAGGTCAAAGCCAGGAGCCAGGAGTTTCTTCCTGGCCTCCCACAAAGGTGCAGGAGCCCAAGGACTTGGGCCATCCTCCTCTGTTTTACCCAGGCATGTTCACAGGGAGCTGGATCAGAAGTGAAGAAGCCAGGACAAGGACAAGTGCCCATGTGAGATGCCAAAGTGGCAGGCCTTGGTCTAATCTGCTATGCCACAATGCTGAGCCCAGGAAAGTCACATTTAACATGAGACTGCAGGTACAGGTCAGAGGAAAGCAGCATGGGAGGGAGGAGGAGTCTTCCTGGAGAGGGCTGGCATATGGGAGCCTGACAAGCTTCGTGGCTCCCCACACTCCAGCACCATTTCTGAAGGATTTTTGCCCACTTTGAGGGCCTCACTGCACATACCCATAGCCTAACCCCACACACTCACAGCTTAATCCTCATGCTTGAGCAAATGGCATATAATGCAAATGACATATAATGCAAATGACATATAATGTGTTGGCCAAACATTTCCCTCTGCTCTCGCCCCACAGTCAACACAAAGGACTTCCGTGGGCTGGGAAGGTGCAGGGATTTCTCCCCAGCAGCTGGCCGGGAGGCAGCGGAGAGCAGCTGCGGTCCTCTCATCCACTTCCGTGCTGATGCAATCTACCTGGAGGTGACATCAGATCTCACAGGCCGGGGACTCGCTCCCCACTGGGCCCCCGCTCCCCAGTTCAGGGCCAGGTGCCAGCCCCAGGTGGTTTTCACCTGTGCTTCGACCACCAAGCTGCCGAGTTGGTTCCCACTTGGAGCTCGGTTACCTCGCTCTGGTTGCTGGAAGGACTCAGGGCCACACTTCACTTCCACTCACTGGCTCCTTATGCAGAATACTACAAAGGATACAGGGGCAGTGACGGCCAGGGAGCGGACGGAGGGGAAGAGGTGCGCAGCCGCCCCCCTCGCCCCCAACCTCTCCCAGGGCCGCCCTCCAGAAACCTCCATGCGTGCGTTTGGCTCTCAGGAAGCCCCGAGCCCTATCTTCCATGTGTTTTGAAGACGTCACTAACGTTAGTAGCCTGGTGGGGAAGAAAGGCAGCGCTCAGCACGGCCTGTCCGTTCAGATTCTTCTTGGTTTCCCTGCAGCGTTCCTTCCTCCCTGGGGGCTGCAGGCTGACTCAGGACCCCTGCTGAACAGGGGCACTTATCACCCACCATCAGACAAAGTGGACCAGGCAGGCAGGGGAGATGGGAGTTTCTATGACCTGCCTTGGGGGAGAGAAATTCCAGTCCATGAGCTGTCCTGGGAAGGGAATCCGGATCCAGGAACTGTGGGAGAAAGCATGTGTCTACACCTGTTACACCACCAATGCCACAGACTGCTCATCTGAGCCCTACCCCTGAGTGAGTTACAGCACTTCCTTCTTCCTTGATGTGATGGATAGCCAGAGTGTACAGTCCTTCTCACTGCATCCTCTGAAGAGTTGACTCACCTTCCTCTCTTTCCTTCTCCTTCTTTCTTTCTTTCTTGAAAATCATTCAGCTGGGACTCCTCCCTTATTCCTTTTTTTATTTTTTATTAAAGATTTATTTATTTATTTGCCAGCGCCGCGGCTCACTAGGCTAATCCTCTGCCTTGCGGTGCCGGCACAACGGGTTCTAGTCCCGGTCAGGACTCCGGATTCTGTCCCGGTTGCCCCTTTTCCAGGCCAGCTCTCTGCTGTGGCCAGGGAGTGGAGGATGGCCCAAGTGCTTGGGCCCTGCACCCCATGGGAGACCAGGATAAGTACCTGGCTCCTGCCATCGGATCAGCGCGGTGCAGCGGCCATTGGAGGGTGAACCAACGGCAAAAGGAAGACCTTTCTCTCTGTCTCTCTCTCTCACTGTCCACTCTGCCTGTGAAAAAAAAAAAAATAAATAAAAAATAAAAAAATTTAAAAAGATTTATTTATTTATTTGAATGGCAGAGTTACAGAGAGGCAGAGGCAAAGAGAGGGAGAGAGAGAGAGAGAGAGAGAAGAGAGGTCTTCCATCTGCTGGTTCACTCCCCAGATGCTGCAATGGCCAGAGCTCCGCCTATCTGAAGCCAGCAGCCAGGAGCTTCTTCTAGGTCTCTGCTTTCCTAGGCCATAGCAGGGAGCTTGGTCGGAAGTACAGCAGCCAGGACCTGAACCGGCAACCTATATGGGATGCTGGCACTGCAGGTGGCAGCTTTACCCGCTACGCCACAGCGCCGGCACCTCACTTTCTTTCTTTCAACATGATTTGTCAAGCACCAGCAAAGACTGGATGTGGGCAAGAGAAAGAGCAGTGACCCTGTAGGTGAGAAAACACTCCTATCACTCTTGGCCATTGCTTACTCTGCCAGTGAACTGCGCCCGTTCTGAGCTAAGCCCCTGTGAGGCTCCGGGAATGAAGACATGAGACATGGTTCTGTTAGGTAGGAAGTCAGAAATGAGCTTATGTGTGTGACAAAGGCCTAAGGAGTTGACATCTAGGTCCAGCATGCTGTTCCATTCTTCTGAGGCTGTGAACTTGCTGCTCTCGTGGGGTGGCAGAAACTGTTACCGGAGAATGGCAGGGTTCTTCGTGCAAGAAAGAATTCAGGGGTGAGACAGAGAGTAGTGGAAAGTAAAATAGCAAGGTTTATTAGGGAAGGGACATCCATAAGAACGGATGGGCACCTCTCCAGACAGAACCTGAGAGAGAGTGCCCAGTTGGTTGGACTGGGGGAAGAGCGAGGTTACTTGGTTGAGTGGAGAGTACACCTGGCCAGGCCAGGCGGGCGGCTCAGCAGAGAGGCAGAGGGCTGAGCACGCAGTCCGGTTGAGGCCGGGGGCTTTTAAGGGGATGGGCCTTGCCCTCCTGCCTCTGCTCCTCTTGGAACAAAGGACTTTTTGGATGTAAATAGAAAAACTCCTATCTGAGTTTTCTCTCTGAAGTAATCAGACAGGAGGAAGTCTGGCTGGCGCCACCCGGTGGGTGGGGAAAGGCAGGGAGGGCCATTTGAAGTGCCGATAGATACTGGGCTGCACCTGGAAGGTTATCAGGCAGAAGGGGTGGGGACCCCCACCTGGCAAATTATCGGGTAGGAGAGGGTAGGACAGCATGCGAACACTGGGCTGCCCCTAAAACGTCATTGGGATGACTTTGAGATGCAGATGCTGGACACAGATGTCTTCTCTTTAGACCTTTGTCACACACACATTAGCTCATATATGACATCCTACCTAACAAAACCACTGGGGCTCCTTCTTCCCCAAGCACTTCTCCTGGTAGGAAGCACGGTTGCAAGTGGACTGGGAGGCAACACTGGCTTACTGGGTCTTCTCAGAACACCTTCAGCAGGTCCTACCGATGGCACTAGGATCTGTTGGGTGGATCTTAGCTCCCAGGGTGCCAAGTGAAGCTTCTCCTATGAGGCTCAAGATGACAGAGATCTGATTGTGAAAGACAGAGTTTGGCCTTTGGCCCAGAGAGACCTGTACTAGAGGTGTGTGTACCCCATGGACACTGGGAGTGACTCGAATGTTCCAGAGTAGCAGGGATTCAGATCAGACAAGGATTTGCCAGTTCATCTAAGGTAACAGCCAGAAATGGGACCACAGCCACGGAGAAGTGGCAGTCTTGTCACAGTGGCAAAATAGCGCCAGCCACAGTGCTGAAGCTTGGGGGCCCCACCGGGAGCGGCTACCCTTGGGCTGACTGCAGACAGCTGCAGGTGGGGTGCACAGCCATTTCTTCCATAGCTTTCAGGTGGCAGTGGACACTATGTGGCCACAAGTCTGGACACCCAGAGCCACAGCCTGGCTCTCCTGTGTAGAGCTGTGTGGAATTCCTGATCAGGTGGAAGACGGACAAATGCACCCTCCCTTGGCCAACCCTCACTTCTAGCCAGTCATCCCCAGAGCAGGCAGGGACCCTTAGCAACCACAGAGAGCCCACCTTGGAACCGCAGACGCCTCTCCTTCTTCAGACTCATTGTATATATTTGAAAGCAGAGTGACAGAGAGAGAGGGAGAGACACACACAGATCTTCCATCTGCTGGTTCACTCCCCACGTGGCAGCTGGGGTTGGACCAAGCCAGAGCTGGGAGCCAAAAGCCATGTGCTTCTCCCATGTGGGTGGCAGGGGACCAAGCACTTGGGAGCCATCCTCTGCTGTCTTCCCAGGGGCATTAGTGGGAGCTGGATTGGACACTGAGCAGCTGTGACTTGAACTGGGGCTCCCAGATGGGACAACAGCAACGCAGGCGGCGATTTAACCGGCTGCGGCACAATGGGGGGACCTCCCTGGATGGGACCAGCAGTTTCTGCCTTCTGCTGGCTGCTGGGAAGCTGAATTTTGGACTCAGCTGCACAAGGCTGTGGATCGCTGGTGCCTCCTCCTGCTCCCTTCCCATAGGCACTTGGTCGATTCATGGGGTTGTCCTTTTTCTCTTCTATTTACACTACCTTGTATCCTTAAATCCTTTTTAGGACACGGCAGGATGTAATTAAGTAATACTGTATATACGTAAACGCTGCCCGTTTTACAAACATTTAAAATATTTGCTTATTTGAGAGGGGAGAGGGGGCTGGGTCTGGGTCAGGCTTCCCCAGGAGTCAGGAACTCCATCCTGATCTGCCATGTGGGCATCAGGGAACCAATCACCCAGGGCGTTCATCAGCAGGAATCTGGAATCTGGAATCTGGAACTGGAGTCCAGACTCCAACCCAGACACTCTGATAATGGGAAGTCCAGGTCCTAAACATTAGGTAACAAGCCCACCCCCTTCGCAAGCATTTTTGCTATTAGGCCTCTTAAAAAAATTCTTAGGCTTGCACTTAGCTAGGTCACAGTACACTATGGCCTTTTGAAAGGCATTCCGTAAATGCTCAGTGCATCTGAAATCCATCAGGTTCCTTCCAGGTGTTTCTGGGGGGGAAGGCCGCGGAATCCGTGGAAGCCATGGGGTTCTTGTCTTCACACAAGAAAGAATTCAAGCGTGAGACAGCGGAGTGATAAGGCTTTATTGAGAACAGGGCATCCATCAGAACAGACAGGACAGAGAGAGCACCCAGTGGCTCAGACTGGGGGAGAGCGAGGTTACATGGTTGAGTGGAGAAAGCACACCTGGGCAGGCCAGGCAGGCGGCTCAGCAGAGAGGCAGAGGGCTGAGCCCGCAGTCAGGTTGGACTCCCTGGGTTTTTAAGGGAGTCTGTTCACCCACCTCCCCCTCTCCTCCAGGGCAAAGGATGGAGAGTCCTGGCAGAAAGGTCTGTTGGGTGGAAATTAGCAAATTCCTCCCCAGATTTGCTGGCGCCCAGGCAGAGCAGGGGGGCTTCCCTTAGGGCGTGTCTGAGAAGGTCTTACTGCCCAGGTTATCAGGTAACCCCTTTGGTCCTGAGGAGAGAGAATTCTCCTGGGAGCTTTCCTTAGGGGGAAGGGCTGGGGCCACCTGGGAGGTCATCAGGATCCCGGCAGGACTTTGAAGTGCAAGATGCTGGGCTTCTGGAGCTTCCGCAGTGGGTGCTGGTCTTCAGGCCTTCTCATACACACATGGGCTCAATTCCTGGCTTCCTACCTAACACAGGGACACTGGCAGTGAGTCTTTCCCCAGGGCAGCGCGGGTGGAGTGAGGAGCGGGACCCAAATGGGGTTGGGGGCGGGCCAAAGGCCGAATTCGAGGCCAGGTGAGAGCTGCGAGCCAGGTTGCTATGCTGGTGGGCACAGGTACGGAGCTTAGCCGCGGGCGTCAGAGCCTGGAGCGCTCTCCGGGGACTCCGGAGGAAGAGAAGAGGAGGCGGGGCGGGGGTGGGGCGGTGCTGCGCTCGCTCGCCGCTGGTCTCGGAGCCGGGAATCGGACCGCGCTCCGCATTCAGACGCTTTCCGCGCCGAGGCTGGGACAAGACGTGGGATCTGCGGTGCCCGCGGCGGCTCCCAGCTGTCCGCTCGGACCCCACCGCAGCGAGGGCGTCCCGCCAGCCGCTGGAGAGCAGAGGGATCGTGGTGGGGGGATACTCGGTTAGGGGGCTTCAGGTCGGCCAGACTCGGTCTCAAGGCCGGCTTCTCCATTTACCAGCTGGCTGCCTCAGTTTCTTTGAATAGGGGGGCCAAGAGTCGTTCTTCCGTTTGGGGGCTATTGCTTTGAATAAACGACACGAGGTGGCTAAGGCGTTCACCGCCAAACCACACGGCAGGGCCGAGGTCCTAAGTGTCGCTCTCTGGCGTTCTGGATTCTGGCCTGAGGCGGGTCCGTATCCAGGAACCCCAAGGCCATAAACATCTCTGAGCGCCCTGGCGCGGGGCTGGGCGGGCGCGGGGAGTGGGTGACGTGGGAGGGGACCGCCCCACACGCTCGCAGCGTCCTCCACCTGCCCGGCTGGTGCTGGGCGGTCGGCGGCGGCGGGACTGGCGATGACTTCGGGCCAGTGAGCGTCCCCGGAGCACAGGAGAATGCGAGGCCAACTTTGTGCTCCCCTCAAGCCGTCCGAGCCTTCCGCGGGCTCCAGAGCAGGCAGGTGCGGAGGCCGTGGGAGCCCCGTTTAACTTTGAGTCAGCGGTGCCTCCGCGTGGGTGGTGGCCGGGGCGCGGGGACAGCGCGCGCGGAGCTGTGGGAGCGCCAGCGAGTCCTCGAGCGCTGCTCCCCCCACCCCAAGCCCCTGGGGAAACCCTCGACTTGGTGGTTGCCTGGGTCGGGGATGTGCCGGAAATGCATGGTGGGCGCGTCCCGAGCGGGGATGTGGCTTTGCGAGCTCTGGGTTCCGAGTTGGGGGACTCACCTGGTCTCTTTCCCGTGCCCATGACCAAGCCGCGAGGTCTGTGGGTCCCCTGGCGCGGGACCGCGGGCAGCGCAGCTGGGGAGCGGCAGCGGGTCCCCTCGCCGGCTTCCGACACCGCGCGCACAGAGCCCCGGGGTTTCGGCTTTCGGTCCCCGAGCACAGACGCGGGGCCCCGGGGAGCGTCGGTCCCAGGTCCCCGAGCGCGAAAGAGCTTGTGAGGAGTGACAGAGCGGCTGACTAGGAAAGCAGGCTTAGAAGTCTAAGTTAATTCTTGCAAACTACGAAGAAGGCTCAGGCTGTATTTTGTGCCTTTTTATCCTCCAAGTTTGTTTTCTTTGTATTTATGAAAACTCTAGGACAATCATTAAACACGGAGAAGGAAGGCACTTTGTGAAAAGGCAAAAGAGGAGTTTGTGAGATGTCATTTTTAAGAGAGATTTGTGTTTTTAAAGATTTATTATTTATTTGAAAGTCAGAGAGAGAGAGAGATCAATCTTCCATCGCTGGTTTACTCCCCAAACGGCCCCAACTGCCAGGGCTGGGCCAGGTCAAAGTCAGGAGCCAGGAGCTTCTTCCCGGTCTCCCAGGAGGGTGCGGGGCCCAAGAACTAGAGCCATCTTCTGCTGTTTTCTCAGGCCATTAGCAGAGAGCTGGATGGGAAGAGGAGCAACTGGGACTCAAATCTTTGCCCATATGGGATGCTGAACCTGCCATAGCACAGTGCCAGTTCAAGAAAATATTTATTTATCTAAGAGGCGGAGTAACTGGGGAGGCGGGGCCGAGATCTTCCATCCACTAGTTCACTTCCCAAATGCCAGCAAAAGGCAGGGCTGGGTCAGGCTGAAGTCGGAGGAATCAGGGACTCTTGGGTCTCCCACGTGGGTGGCAGGGGCCCGAGCATGTGCGCCCTCACCTGCTGCCCCTCACTCTGATATGGGTTGCAGGTATCCCCAATGGCACCTTAGCCTGCTGCACCATGACCCTTGTCCCCCTTAAGTAAATGTAAAAAATCATAAACCTACTAAATGTTAACTTATATGACACAATTTCATGAAAAAGAAACTGTTGCAGGGTGGGTGGGCCTGAGGATCCGCTGTGTGCCTGTTGGCCAGAACCTTTGGTTCTTTCCCAGGTGGCTGTCCACGTGCAGCTCACATGGCAGCAAAGTACCTCAGAGAGGACGCCACCCCGTTGGAAGACACAGTGTCCTTTGTCATCTAATCTCTGTATAGAGATTGGTCTGCAGGTCCCTGTGGGAAAAAGCTACAGAAAGGTGTGAATACCTGGAGGCAGAGGACTTTGGGGGCACTTGGAGACTGGCTATATTAGGGCTTTTGCAGTTACTTCTTTTTTAAAGTATTTCTTTATTTGAGAGGCAGAGAGGAAGAGAGACAGAGACAGCTCCCATCTGCTGGTCAGCTCCCCAAATGCCTGCAGTGATCCCCACCTGGGGCTAAAGCTAGGACCAGGGAATTCAGCCTGGGTCTCCCAGGCAGCTGGCAGGAATTCAGCAGCATGAGCCATCACTGCCTCCTAGGTTGTCATTAGTGACAAGCTAGAATTGGGAGCGCAGCTGGGTGATTAACCCAGGTACTCTGACATGAGACAGGGGCATCCTAACCAGCATCTGTATTAGTGTTAATGTTAGTATTAATGTCAGTGTTAGTATTAATGTTAGTATTAGAAAGGCAATGGGGCCGGCGCCGCGGCTCACTAGGCTAATCCTCTGCCTTGTGGTGCCAGCACATCGGGTTCTAGTCCCGGTCGGGACTCCGGATTCTGTCCCGGTTGCCCCTTTTCCAGGCCAGCTCTCTGCTGTGGCCAGGGAGTGCAGTAGAGGATGGCCCAGGTACTTGGGCCCTGCACCCCATGGGAGACCAGGAGAAGTACCTGGCTCCTGCCATGGGATCAGCGTGGTGCGCCAGGCACAGCGCGCCGGCCATCGGAGGGTGAACCAACAGCAAAGGAAGACCTTTCTCTCTCTCTCACTGTCCACTCTGCCTGTCAAAAAAAAAAAAAAAAAAAAAAAAAGGCAATGAGAGAGAGAGAGAGAGAGAGAGCAAGCGAGCCTGGACTCGACAAGGCTGTAGCTAGGAGCCAGGAACTCCATCCAGGTCTCCTACTTGGGTGGCAGAACTCAGGCATTTGGGCCAGATGTCCAGGCACATTAGCAGGGAGCCGGGTCAGAGGTGGCAGACAGCTGACCCAGGCAAAGCTGACCCCTTCCAACCAGCTTCTTAACTTCTGGGACAAACACCTGCACCCATCTATTTTTGGGAATGAAACTGATTGTGGTTTTTCTTTGTCACGTTTTGTTAAAATGTTTTTGCTACTTCACAAAATAAGCAGGAGTATATTCCCTTTTTTTTCCTGCTCTTTGGAAGTATAGGTAATGAAATGAAAGTGAAAGTTGGGGCTGGTGTTGTAGTATAATAGATTATGTTCCGCTTCTGCAGTGCCAGTATACCATATGGGCACCGGTTCAAGTCCCGGCTGCTCCACTTCCCATCCAGCTCTCTGCTAATGCGCCCGGGAAAGCAGTGAAGGATAACACAAGTCCTTGGGTCCCTGCACCCATGTGGGAGACCCGGGAGAAGCTGCTGGCTCCTGGCTTCAGCTGGTTTTGGCCAGGTCCCACCATTACCACCATTTGGAGAATTAAGCTGGTAGACAGAAGGTCTCTTTCTTTCTGTCTCTCTCTCCCTCTTTGTCATTCTGCCTTTCAAATAAATGAAATAAATCTTTTTTTAAAAAGTGAAAATTAGCAATTTTTTGCATGTCTTAAATATAGTCGAATATGCTAGGGAATCCACTGTGTTGGGGTGGTGGGTGGGGCATTATTTTCATATTCAAATTATTTAATACTTACGGGGTTATTTGGAGTTTTCTTTTTCTGCCTGAATCTATTTTTGTAAGTTGTATTGTACTCTGAGAACTTGCTTATTTCCCTTGCATCTCCAAGTTTATTGGCATAAAATCATTCATTCATATTCTTTTTTCTAAAGATTGATTTATTTATTTGAGAGGTAGTATTACACACAGAGAGGGAGAGACAGACTGAAAGATCCTCTATCTGCTGGTCTAATCCCCAAATGGCCAAAATGGCAGGAGCTGAGCTGATCCGAAGCCAGGAGCCTCTTCTGAGTCTCCCACCTGGGTGCAGGGTCCCCGGCACTTGCGCCATCTTCTACAGCTTTCTCAGGCCATCAGCAGAGAGCTGGATCGGAAGAGGAGCAGCCGGGACACAAACCGGTGCCCACATGGGATGCTGGTGCTACAGCCTACTACGCCTCAGTGCTGACCCCTCTCATTAGTTCTTTTTTAAAATTGTTTATCATCATGTTTATTTGAAAGACAGAGAGATCTTCCATCCATTGGATCACTCCCCATATGCCTGCAAAAGTGAGGGCTGAGTCAGGCTGGAACCAGGAGCCTAGAACTCCAATCTGGTGTCTCCTGTGGCAGGTGGTAGGGAACCAGCCACTGGAACCATCGTGCCCACTGCCTCCCGGGGTGCGTGCTGTTGGAGAGCCGGACTCCAGTCCAGGCTCTGTGTGATGGGATGCGGATGTCGCAAGCTGCTGCTGGAAGCCTGCACCTCGTTATTTCTTCACTTGCTGTAGGCTCCAAGTGATGCCTCCTGACGTTGGTGATTTGTGTTTGCGCTTGCTTTTTCTTTTTAATGACTTATTTATTTATTTAAAGACAGAGTTAGAGGCAGAGAGAGAGAGCGAGAGCGAAAGTGCGAGGAGAGAGAGAGGTGTTTTCCATTCTGGTTCACTTCCCAAGTGGCCACAACGGCTGGAGCTGGACCAGTTGGAAGCCAAGAGCCAGGAGCTTCTTCCAGGTCTCCCACGTGGGTGCAGGGGCCCAAGGACCTGGGCCATCTTCCACTGCTTTCCCAGGCCATAGAAGAGAGCTGGATCAAAAGTGGAGCAGCTGGGACTTGAACCCCGGTGTCCATGTGGGACGCTGGTACTGCAGGCAGATGCTTAACCTACTACACCACAGTGCCAGCTCTGTCCTTGCTTTTTCTTGATCTCTTCAATGAGTTTATTCTTTTTTTTTTTTAATCAAACAACTTTGGCTTTGAGGATCCTCTCTAGTGTTTGTTTCCTGACTGTCAAATTCTACTCTCATTTTTATGTTTCTTTCCTTTACTGTACTTAGGTCTAATTTGCTGATCTGTTTCTATTTTGAGGCCAGCTTTTGCATGCTGTCTTTCAGACTTTCTTTTCTAATGTAAGTATTCAAAGCTGTACATTTCTAGGTATTGTTTTAGCTGCGCCCAGCATTGTTGGTATATGGCCTAGTCATTACTATTCAGTGCAACCGTTGTCTAATTTCCACCACGATCTCCTCTTTGACTCATGGTTACGGAGATATCTTTGTGATTCTTCAAACATGTGAGGATTTTTTAGTTATCTTTTTGTTGTTCACTTCCAGTTCAGTTGTACTGGGGTCAGAAAATAATCTGAGGGCCAGTGCTGTGGCATAGCAGGTAAAGCGGCCGCCTGCAGCCAGCATCCCATGTCATTCGAGTCCCGGCTGTTCTACTTCCGATTCAGCTCTCTGCTGTGGCCTGGGAAAGCAGTGGAAGATGGCCCGAGTCCTTGGGCCTCTGCACCCACATGGGAGACCCGGAAGAAGTACCTGCCTCCTGGCTTTGGATAGGCGCAGCTCCGGCCGTTGTGGCCATCTGAGGAGTGAACCAGCAGATGGAAGACTCATTCTCTCTCTCTCTTTCTCTCTCTCTCTGCCTTTGCCTCTCTGTAATTCTGCCTTTCAAATAAATAAATAAATCATGAAAAAAAAAAAAGAAAATATACTGAAGTTTTGGACACTTGTGTAATGACCCAGTTTGCTCTGTTTTGAAAACATTCTTGTATGTTTGGAAGGAATGTGTATTCTGTAAATCATTACATGCATACTTCATTGCCTATCTAGTCTATCAGATTTGCTGTGTGTGGTTCAAATCATCTAGGTACTTACTACATTTTTGTTTGCTCTGTTGGTCATGGAGAGGGTTGTGTGTTAAAATCTCTCACAATGACTGTGGATTTGTTTCTCCTTATAATTCTTTCAATATTATGCTTTACATATATTTATTTTTAAAGATTCACTTATTGGCCGGCGCCGTGGCTCAATAGGCTAATCCTCCGCCTGCGGCGCCGGCACCCCGTGTTCTAGTCCCGGTTGGGGCGCCGGATTCTGTCTCGGTTGCCCCTCTTCCAGGCCAGCTCTCTGCTGTGGCCAGGGAGTGCAGTGGAGGATGGCCCAAGTGCTTGGGCCCTGCACCCCATGGGAGACCAGGAGAAGCACCTGGCTCCTGCCTTCGGATCAGCACGATGTGCCGACCACGGTGGCCATTGGAGGGTGAACCAACGGCAAAAGGAAGACCTTTCTCTCTGTCTGTCTCTCTCACTGTCCACTCTGCCTGTCAAAAAAAAAAAAAAAAAAAAAAGATTCACTTGTTTATTTGAGAGGCAGAGTTACACAGAGAGGAGAGACAGAGGGAAGTCTTCCATCCAGTGGTTCACTCCAGATGGCTGTAATGGCCAGAGCTGGGTTGATCCCAAGCCAGTAGCCAGGAGTTTCCTCCAAGTCTCTCAATTGAGTGCAGGAGCCCAAGGACTAGGGCTATCTTCCACTGCTTTCCCAGGCCATTAGCAGGGAGCTGGCTTGGAAGTGGAGCAGCAGGGATTCAAACTGAAGCCCATATGGGATGCCAGTGCCACAGGTGGAGGCTTAACCCTCTTTGCTACAGTGCCAGCTCCGCTTTATATGTTTTGAGATTTTGTTGTCAAATAGAAATCATATCTTCCTATGAGATAGATATTGTATCACTTTGAAGTTTCCTCTTTGCGTGTGGTATATTAGCTCAGCCTTACAACAAACTACCTGATACGAAACTACTTATGAAGGAAAGAGGTTTATTTTGGCTCACCGTTCTGGGGGTTCACAGTCCAAACCACTGGGGGTGCCCGGTCTGGGGCATGGGTGGCAGGGGCTGTTATCCCTGCACTCCCAGCCACGTTAGCAAGAAGCTGGATCAGATGCAGAGCAGCCAGGCCTCGAACCACTGCTCCATTATGGGATGGTGGCATCACAAGCCCTGGTTTAATCTGCTGCGCCACAACGCCAGCCCTGTGCAGTGCAGTTTTCCAGTGTGTAGACTTGTAAAAATAGTTCTGGTGTACATGTAAATCTTTCAAGCTTTGCCTTCATACACACTTTTGTGTTGTGGAAAAGCCAAGCATCTCAAGGAGATTCTGGTGATAAAGCACACAGAATTCCTGGGACTACTTTCTAGGGCAAGAAGAAAAGCTTGTCTGTCTGGTTTCCATTGTTGTACACAGAGGCGAGGGAAGGCAGCGCTGCGGGGGGCCATCCAGGCCGAGGCAGCGACAGCCTGGGGGGGGGGGGGGCTCACTGCTCCAACCCCAAGCTGTGTGCTGGAGCAGGAGACCTGCCTGTCGGGATGAGAAGGGACATGTTGCCACTAGCGACACGGATGAGAGACTCACTTCTTACTTGCTGTTAGCTCTCTCGATTGTGTTGTGGCCCTTTCTTGAATTGTTCTTCACTGTGGTCCGACCAGGGTCAAAGACTCTTGCAATTACAATTTTAAATAGTCTGCATTTCAGTACGCAGTTTTAACAGCGTACAAGCTTTGTAGCTATCTGATAAAAACAACATTTATAAGTGATCTCCTACCACAACGGTTCCTGTTAATGACTGCCTCAAAATGCTGTCCCGGGCCAGAATCTGATTTCGTGAGTCAGAACCCCAAGAAGTTGCCCAGGGGGAAGTAAAGGTCTATTTTCTGGCCGGCGCCGTGGCTCACTAGGCTAATCCTCCGCCTAGCGGCGCCGGCACACTGGGTTCTAGTCCCGGCCGGGCGCCGGATTCTGTCCCGGTTGCCCCTCTTCCAGGCCAGCTCTCTGCTGTGGCCCGGGAAGGCAGTGGAGGATGGCCCAAGTGCTTGGGCCCTGCACCCCATGGGAGACCAGGAGAAGCACCTGGCTCCTGGCTTCGGATCAGCGCGGTGCGCCGGCCGCAGCGTGCCGGCCGCGGTGGCCATTGGAGGGTGAACCAACGGCAAAAGGAAGACCTTTCTCTCTGTCTCTCTCTCTCACTGTCCACTCTGCCTGTAAAAAAAAAAAAAAAAAAAAAAAAGTCTATTTCCTGCCAGTTTTTCTGTACCTTGATTGAATTTCAATGTATCTATATTTGATACCATTTTAGAAAATTCAGATGTTACAGAAATGGATAACAAATGGAGTGAAAATTCCATGGGGCCAGTGCTGTGGTGTAGCGGGTAAAGCTGCTGCCTGCAAATGCCAGCATCTCATATGGGCGCCGGTTCGAATCCCAGCTGCTCCACTTCTGATCCAGCTCCCTGCTAATACGCCTGGGAAAGTAACAGAAGATGGGCCACATGCTTGGGCCCCTGCACCCACGTAGGAGACCCAGAGGAAGCTCCCGGCTCCTTGCTTACGCCTGGCCCAGCTCTGGCTGTTTTGGGCATTTGGGAAGTGAACCAGCAGATGGAAGTTCAATAGTGAAACACCAGAAAATTCCGTCCTAGCCAGGAACAAGATAAGAATGCCCACTGCTGTGGTGATATTGTCATAGAAGTGTTAACCAAGGCAGTGAGATCAACTTATAGAATCAAAAGATCACAAAAACGGGAAAAGGGCTGGCATTGTGGCACAGCAGGTTAAGCCACTGCTTGCAATGCAGGCATCCCATATCAGAGCCCATATGGAATGCCAGCACTGTAGGTGGCAGCTTTACCCACTGCACCACAGCGCCAGCTCCATAAATAAAAATTCTTCAAGTAAAATAGGAATAGGTGGATATTTTCTGAACAACACTAAAGATTTTCATTTTAGCCCAAAAGTCAGCATTCTTCTTGACTAGAATGCCTCATTTTGGAGAGCTATGACTGTCCATGCTCACCTAGCAATTCAGTATAATAACCACATGAAGGAAGCTGCAGCTGGGGTAGCTCTTCACCAGAAGGACTCTCGGTGGAAGTAACACACGAGAATGGTAAGGAAGGTGCAACTCGGAGAGATGGCTGTGCTTCTAGGCTGTGTTCCCACAGAGGAGGAGGACTGTTACACGAGGCCAAGGCACAAAGCACAGTACCAACACAGCAAGAAGCAAATAAGCCAACAGAACCAACCAAAGTCCAGGAATAGGTAGTGAGTGTGAACAAAAATTTTATACGGAATTTTCTTTTTCTCAGATTTATTTATTTCTATCTATTTATTTATAGGCAGAGTTACACAGAAAGAGAGAGAGAAATCTTCTGTCTCTTCCTCTCTCTCTGTAACTCTGTCTTTCTTTTTCTTTTTCTTTTTTTTTTTTTTTTTTGGACAGGCAGAGTGGACAGTAAGAGAGAGAGACAGAGAGAAAGGTCTTCCTTTGCCGTTGGTTCACCCTCCAATGGCCGCCGCGGCCAGCGCGCTGCGGCCAGCGCACTGCGCTGATCCGATGGCAGGAGCCAGGTGCTTCTCCTGGTCTCCCATGGGGTGCAGGGCCCAAGCACCTGGGCCATCCTCCACTGCACTCCCTGGCCACAGCAGAGAGCTGGCCTGGAAGAGGGGCAAGCGGGACAGAATCCGGCGCCCCGACCGGGACTGGAACCTGTTGTGCCGGCGCCGCTAGGCGGAGGATTAGCCTAGTGAGCCGTGGCGCCGGCCCTGTAACTCTGCCTTTCAAATAAAATAAATAAAAATTCGGCCGACGCCACGGCTCAATAGGCTAATCCTCCACCTAGTGGCGCTGGCACACCGGGTTCTAGTCCCGGTCGGGGTGCCGGATTCTTTCCCGGTTGCCCCTCTTCCAGGCCAGCTCTCTGCTGTGGCCAGGGAGTGCAGTGGAGGATGGTCCAGTGCTTGGGCCCTGCACCCCATGGGAGACCAGGATAAGTACCTGGCTCCTGCCTTTGGATCAGCGTGGTGTGCTGGCTGCAGCGTGCCAGCCATGGCGGCCATTGGAGGGTGAACCAACGGCAAAGGAAGACCTTCCTCTCTGTCTCTCTCTCTCTCTCACTGTCCACTCTGCCTGTCAAAAATAAAAAATAAAAAAAAATAAATAAATAAATAAAAATGTTTTATTTACTTCTTTGATTGATTGCAAATCCCAAATTCTTAGTTAAAATTTTTTTAGACTACAGAAAATTTGACAGCATTTACCCTGAGCACCCCACACCCATCACCCGGATCCAACAGTCCCTCATATTTCACCACGCCTGCCCTCGCTCTTTCCCTCTCTCTCAAATGGCTGAGGTTTCTGAAAGGAACTCCCAGGCCTGCTGACCCCTCACCCCTAAACACCTGAGCCTACGTGAGAATAACCGACAACTCCCATTCAGATAGTCACACTCGTCCCCAAAGTGGCTCTTACAAATGTTTTATTTTATTTTATTTTTTTAAAGAATGATCTTATTGAAAATCACGCACTCATTTGGTTGTTGGTCTCCTTAAACTACCCAAAGCAGTCCCCACCCCATCCACACTTTTGTTTCCATGACCTTGGCCTTGTTGGTCATTTGGGGCAGCTTTCCCGCAGAAGTGTCCCCTGCATCCCATGTGCCTGGCGGCTCCTCGCGGTGCAGCTCAAGTTGTATCTCTGGCCTCAGTTATGTCCTCGTCTATCTGTTCCCTGGATCTTGCTTTTCACTGCCCTTTTTGTCCTATTTGACCCTTTCTTTCCTTTGAATTCAACTATGCTGCATTACTATTGCAAATCATTTCCCCCCATTTTGGGAGGTTTTTTTTCCCCTTATTCTTTTATTTATTTATTTAGACAGGCAGAGTTAGTGAGAGAGACAGAGAAAGGTCTTCCTTCCATTGGTTCACCCCCTAATTGGCTGCTATGTGCTGCGCCGATCCAAAGCCAGGAGCCAGGTGCTTCTCCTGGTCTCCCACGCGGGTGCAGGGCCCAAGCACTTGGGCCATCCTCCACTGCACTCCTGGGCCACAGCAGAGAGCTGGACTGGAAGAGGAGCAACCGGGACAGAATCCAGCACCCCAACCGGAACTAGAACCCGGGGTGCCGGCACCACAGGATTAGCCAAGTGAGCCGTGGCGCCAGCCTATTTATTTATTTTTAAATTCTATTTGGAAGGTGAAGAGACAGAGAGAGAGAGAGATCTCCCATCTGCTGGCGTATTTACTCTCCAAATGCCCGCAACCAGGGCTGGATCCAACTGCAGTGAGGAGCTGGGACCTCAATCTGTCTGTCCTATGCGGGTGGAAGTGACCTAAGAACTTGACCCATCCCCTGCAGCCAGCCAGGGTGAACACTGGCAGGAAGCTGGACCTGGGAGCAGAGGCGGAACTCAAGCCCCGGCGCTCCCATAGGCAGTGTGGGCATCCCAAGCCAGTCCCTGTTTTTTTAATTTGCTGTGTTCTGAGTCCCTTTGCTGCAGCTGGAGTCTACATTTCAGAAAGCAGCTGTGACGAGTGAGACAGAGGTTCAGCTTACACCTGTGCCCAAGCTGCTACCCCCCCCCCCCCCACTCCGGGCGTATTGCACACGCAAGCCATTTGTTATGCAGTCAGGGGAAAAAAAAACCTTAACAGAATTTACTCTTTTGTGTCCCAACAGCTGTCGGTTTCTGTGGCTCCTCAAGATGTCAGTCTTAATCTTAGGACTCGGCCTTGCCTTTTTTATATTCAGAAGCGTGTCCCTGCAAACAGAATTTGGGGGGCTCAAGCCGGAGTTCTCGCGCCCCGCGCCCGAGGGCCAGCCACTGAAGCTGCTCCCCGAGCAGCGTCTCAGGAACCTCTTTGCCTACAGCGGGATCTGGTGAGATCTGGAGGCTTCTCTCTTCCGCCTCCGTCCTGACCCCTGCCAAGCCCTGCTGGGCTGCACGGAGCCCTCTCGCGCCCGTTTTACCTACGGTGCCCCTGTCTTCCTGAACTTGCCCTGATTGCTAAGGTGATTCCCAACTGCGGGACCAGCGGAGGGCTTGCAGGGGAAGGGCTCGGTCTCTGCCCTCCCCGCCGGCCCGTAAAACCCCTGACAGCCTGGTGGGGGTCGGGGAGCTCGTGAGACCCCAGCTCCGGCAAAGACGCCACTGCCTTTTATAGTCGCTCAGCCTTTGGGCCAAGACCAAGTGCAGTATCTGTTCTTAGTGAACTGCATATTTACTACGCCCTCCATCCAAGAACAATACCGTAAATGGATTTTCGGAGCAGGGAGATGGAATGGGAGCAGGCTCCACCCTCCCTCCGGGGATGGTACGGCTCCTTGGGGAAGAAAAGAAAGGCGCTGGCCTTCTGTCCCCTGCCTTCCGGCTCGACACTAGCCTGGCAGGGGGTGATTCAAGTGCAGGGAGGGGTCTGAGGCTTCATATCCCTACCCCTCAGCCCGTGTCTGCCAGGGGCCCCGCCCATCAGGACAGCTGGGTGAAGGCCACACGGAGTTGGAGTTGGTCCTCGGGTCCCCCTTGCCCCAGGCGTGTCGCCAGCCCTCCTGCTTGTTTCAGGCTCTTCCCCAAGAACCAGTGCAGATGTGAAGCCTCCCAGGGGCAGAGGAGTTACAACCTCCAGGATGCCTACAACCAGCGCGACCTCCCGGCCGTGAATGCCAGGAGACAGGTGGAATTTGAACACTTTCAGAGGAGGTAATGCTTGGGTCTGGAGAGACAGCCACAGCTCCGCGGTGTCCTGAGGACCTGGACAAATGGCAGGCCCCCCCCCCCCCCTTACAGGCATCCCTGCGGGGAGCTGTCAGGACTCAACAGGGAGTGGGAACTGGGGGCGTGCTCCAATTACAGAGCGCCACATGAGTAAAACATTTCATAGCAAATAAATAAAGAGGGTAAAATAGGGGTGGGCGTGGGGTGCAGGGCCTCCTGGGGACGCCCACAGCCCATGTGGGAGTGCCTGGGTCCCAGCCCCAGCTCCGGTTCCGGTTCCAGCTTCCTGCTGATGCGCACCTGGGAGGCAGCAGGTGATGGTTTAAGAAGCTGTGTCCTTGGCACCCAGGAGGAAGACCCACACTGAGTTCCAGGCTCCTGGACTTCTGGGGAGTGAACCAGGAGACAGAAGTTGCCTCTGCCTCAACAAGAACTTTACTTGTTTTTTTTCGTTTGTTTGTTTGTTTGTTTGTTTTTTAAATCCGATGCTGGCTTTGCCCAGAAAATTTCAACAGGTGTATTTACTGTTGTTATAAAGTTGAGCTGCTGAAACGTAGTCACTGAACATTTTTATTTGCTCTAATACTTTACATCCCTATATTTGGATTTTTTTTTTTTTTTTGGACAGGCAGAGTGGACAGTGAGAGAGAGAGAGAGAGAGACAGAGAGAAAGGTCTTCCTTTTGCCGTTGGTTCACCCTCCAATGGCCGCCGCGGCCAGCGCGCTGTGGCCAGCGCACCGCACTGATCCGATGGCAGGAGCCAGGTGCTTCTCCTGGTCTCCCATGGGGTGCAGGGCCCAAGCACTTGGGCCATCCTCCACTGCACTCCTGGGCCACAGCAGAGAGCTGGCCTGGAAGAGGGGCAACTGGGAAAGAATCCGGCGCCCCGACCGGGACTAGAACCCGGTGTGCTGGCGCCGCTAGGCAGAGGATTAGCCTATTGAGCCATGGCGCCGGCTATATTTGGATTTAAAAATTCACATGGAAGTGAAAATGGAAAACTTCTGACGTCTGATTTCTGTCCTCTCGTCTCCCCTTGCAGTTATTACTTGAGTACCTCTTGCCCCAACCAAAAACAAACAAACAAACAAACAAACAAACAAAAAAAACTAATGCTCAGAGTTACCAATATCTGGATGAAGAGGAAAATTTTATTTTGAGTATAAAATAATGTTTCTCATCATAACGGGTTATTTATATGGATTTGTTTTTAACTAACATACTTTAATTTTTAAAGCAGTTTTTTAGGTTCATGGGAAATACTGAAGTCCCCTGTGATCTTGTGCAAATAATTTCTGTGTGATTAATATGTTTTTAGCTTGGTGCTCTTGTTACATTTGATGAATCAACACTGACTCACTGGATTCTTATGTACTTTCTCCACTTACAAGAGGTATTTTTAGTATTATTTATCTGAAAGGCAAAGGGGGGGAGAGAGAGAGAGAGATCTTCCATCTGCTGGTTCACTTCCCTAATAGCTGCAATGGCCGGGGCTGGGCCAGGATCAAGTCAAGAACCTGGAACTGCATGTGGGTGGCAGGGACCCAAGTACCAGCCATCATCTGCTGTCTCCCAGGCGCATTAGTAGGAAGCAGGACTGGAAGCAGAGCAGTTTGGACTTGACCCTGGCAGTCTGATATGAGATGACTGAGTTACAAGTGGCTGCTTAACCCACTGTGCCACAGTACTGGCCCCTTGTCTTGGGTGTGCACATGGCGTGGATAGCACACAAGTTGGTGTCTTCAAAAAGGCCGACCAGCTCGCCTCCACTCGCCTCCTGCACAGCGCCCGTAGCTGCATGTGCAAATGCAACTCTGCTTTGAATTCCTGAGCGAGTTCTTGCACCAGACATGGGGGTGAATCAGCAGCTGAGAACCACGGGACCAGGCCTGCCGCCATGAGGTTCTTCACGTCCCAGCAGAGGGCACACTCCTAGAGGCAGATGCTTCCCCGGGCGCTTTCCCACCAGCCAATGGCATGCAGCAGGCACTTCCCACCAGCCAATGGCATGCAGTGGGCGCTTCCCCACCAGCCAATGGCGTGCAGTGTGCTCTGCAGGAGCCCTGAGGTGGAGATCTCCCTACCCGCCCTCTTTCTACTTCAGCCGGAGCTCAGCGGGCTGGGAGAGCGGCAGCTGCAGACCCCTCTGGGTTTGATTTGTGAAGTCAGCCACGACCTCCCAAACTACAGAAGAGAGATGGGGGTGCAGCCAATCAGGAGGCTAGACCTGGCATGGATTGGGAAGCGGCGCGCCTGGCTGTGAGAGGCAGGAGTTAGCAGGGAGGCGGGCTGGCCGTGCCCGCCCCCAGCCAGGAGGCCCTGGGGAGCTGCTGAGCCAGTTCTGTAGAATGGGTGTGAGAACGGCATGAGCGTCTTAGAGCTTCGGAGTGGGGGGTGGGGGGGGGAGACACAACGAGCTGATAAACGGAAAGTCGTGAGAACCACATCAGGTTTGCAGCGGCCCTGACAAACGGGCATCGTGCCCATGAAACCCTGTGCCTGCCTGCCTCTCTGCCGGACGTTCCTGCTGTCGGGCACTCTGTCTGTCGCCGCTGTTCTGGGCGGCCCCTGTAGCTGGGGCTTTGAAGCAGCCGGGACAGTGGCTGACCCAGAGCAAGGCTCCATAAATGTATGTAGAAAAGTGAATGGTGTAAGGGCAGGCACAGGGTGGACGGTGCAAGTGGGTACGGGGACAGCTGGGAGAAGGCAGCCACTGCGGTGCCTGGGTGTGCAGGGTGCGGGAGGCGCAGAGGTGGTGGAAGGGCAGGGAAAGGGTTTGGAAGAGGCGGAGAGGCTGAGGTGGGGAGGGCACTGCCTGGAAGGTGGGGGTAGACGGAATCCCACGAGGGAACTGATTGTACAGGGACTCGTCCTCCCCTGTGCCTCCTTCAGGCATGGGGAGACCCCGCTTTCCTGGGATGACAGCAGGCAATGCTTCAGGCAGGAAGGAAAGCAAACAGAGCTCAGTCGTCATGACTGATGTCCCGGGTTTCGTGCCCGTGGGGACGGAGCCGGGCAGGGAGCCGCCCCAATGGAGAGCCTGCGGCAGGTGTAACAGCAGATCCTGCCGGAGCATCGTCCCCTAGAGCCAGAACACCCCGTGTGTGCAGCCCTAATTCCATGCAGGGCCGGGGCCAGTGTGGAATGGACGAGTCCACGTGGGCTGTCACTGGCCCACAGGATGTATCCAGCAAATTGTGGGGGAACTCAGGAGTTGCGTTCCAAGTTCAACATTAGGTCATCACACCTGGTGTGCACGCCCCTGGTTATCACACAGTGCTCCGGGATGTGGAGGTCCCCAAAAAGTTCCTGGGAGAGGGTGTTAAGGAAAATTTGTTTGTGCAATTCTGAAATTTATGCATAGGAGGAATCTTCAGAAGTTTCATTGGAAATGTATATGATACAAAAAACTAGGCAGAAACTTCCTGCTTTTCAGTGATTTTTTTCAAATCTTTATTTATTTGAGACAGAGGAGAGGGGGAGAGAGAAACAGGCTGGCAGACAGAGTTTCATCCACTGACTCACTCCCCTAATGCCCACAATGGCCAGGGCTGGGCGAGGCTGAAGCCAGGAGCTGGGAACTCAGTCTGGGTCTCCCCCGTGGATGACAGGAACCCAAGTACTTGAGCCGTCACCTGCTGCCTCCTAGGTCCACGTCAGCAGGAAGCTGGAGTTGGGAGTGAAACTGAGACCCAGACCTGGGCACTGTGATGTGGGGTGCAGGTGTCCTAACCACTCTGCCAGATGACCGCTCCAGAGTTTGGTGTTGAGTTTGTGCCAGGGAAAGTTTAACTTCTCTTTGAGAATCGGCCTGCTTCTCCTTTTGATAGCAAGGCCAGTACAGTGAGGGCCAGTCATGTACCCTCTGGCCACCAGGAAGTCCAGAGGTGCCTTGGGTGCTCACCTGCCACAGGTCGGTTGGCCCTTATGGTCTGATTGGTTCATTTCTTATTTTTCTTTCTTTTTTTTTTTTAAGATTTATTTATTTTTATTTGAAAGTCAAAGTTACACAGAGAGAGGAGAGGCAGAGAGAGAGAGAGAGGTCTTCCATCTGATGGTTCACTCCCTAATTGGCTGCAAAGGCTGGAGCTGTGCCAATCTGAAGCCAGGAGTCAGGAGCTTCTTCTGGGTCTCCCACATGAGTGCAGAGGCCCAAGAACTTGGGCCATCTTCTACTGCTATCCCAGGCTATAGCAGAGAGCTGTATCAGAAGTGGAGCAGCGGGGTCTCGAACTTGCGCCCATATAGGATGCCAGCTCTTCAAGCCAGGGCATTAACCCACTGCACGACAGCGCCGGCCCCCTGTTTTTTATTTTTCTGCACACTTCCGTGGAATTAGGGGCTAAGAGGAGGGGTAGAAGTAGAGACGGGGGCAGACGGAGCCTGCTTTCAGATTGTGCACATAGGCGGGCCAAGGCTGTGTGCACAGGCACTGCTCAGAACCAACCAGGGCCCTGCTGTTCTCCTGCAGGGAGGGGCTGCCCCGCCCACCGCCGCTGCTGGCTCAGCCCAACCTCCCTTTTGGGTACCCGGTCCATGGAGTGGAGGTGATGCCCCTGCACACCATTCTCATCCCAGGTAGGTACCCCTCACCCTGAGAGCACCTGGGCACCCTGCTTTGGCTTCTGAGGCCAAAGGATGAGGTAGCAGCAAACAGTTATTATTGGACACCTGCCGAGTTCTGTGATTCTCTCATGTCAGCCTCATTGTGCCCCAGAGAGCACCCTGGGGGCTCGGACATAGCATGGAAGAGACTGAGGACGGAGCTGGTGTTCCGGTGCCCTCTGGTGTCATGGGAACAGCAAAGCACACGCCTATGTGCAGAGAGTGTGTTTAGGACAGCTCCCCTGCGCAGTGCAGTTTGTCCACGCCCGCCAGTCAGCCCACCTGTTGTTCCCTAAAGGAGCAGACACCGGGAGAGGACTGAGTCTGTCACAGCTGAGGACTGGGCCGGCGGCCCCGAGGCAAGGCCGTGTCACACCACCTCACAGAGCTGGGTGGGCGGCGCAGGAGTGGCAGGAGTCAGCCAGGCAGCAGCCAGCAGTGGGGAGCCTTGGCGCCCCCTCCCATCTTGTGTTGTTCTTTCCCTGTGTCCTCCAGGTCTCCAGTTTGAAGGGCCAGATGCTCCCGTCTACGAGGTAAACGCCCCCTGCCCAGCCCCTGTTGCCTGGAGCACCCTGTCCTCATTCCCCGGGTGTGACAGAGCACCTGTCCGGATGAGGCGGGCCAGGGGGAGGGTATGTGTAGAAGGCACGGCTTTCCAGGCACGTGGTTGGCGGGAGGTCCAGGGGAGATTCCGAGATGCGGCGGGGGGGCGGGGGGGGTGGGACTGGGCCAGCTGGACATGGCCAGGGGCTGCTGCCTCCCTTGGGGTCAGGCAGGGTGGGGGTGCTCTGGACCCCGCCTTTCTCTCCCCATGGGAGGGAGCTCCAAATCAAGGTCACGTGATGCGCATCTGATGGCAGATGTCGCTCATTCCCCCAAATGGGGTGCTGGTTTGCTTGCCTCTGAGTGCGGGGCCGAGACTGGAATGCAGGACTAGTGAGGACTGAACCCAGCTGTCCCGTCCTCCTGAGGTCTCTCTGACGCCCAAGCACCACCTCCCTCGCCCCATCCCCGTTGCTCATGTGCACCTGCAGTACCTGAGCCGAGGGCTGGGATGCCTGCTCTCAAAGGCAGGGAGAGGCTGCCCTCCGCACTGCTCTTCTCCTGGGACCCCTAACTGGGCTCTCGGAAGGTATCTGTGGGCTGACCTGTGTGCCTTCGGCAGCCAGGACGTAATCCAGTTGGTGCTCACGGAGGCAGCTGGATATTCTGAGGACAAGGGAGGCGAGGAGCCTTAGCGGGTAGCAAGGGGGATGGAGCGAAGGGGCCTGCTTCCAGCTGCATTTTGAAGGTGAAGCCGACCGGGACTTGCTACCAGATGGGCTGTGAGGTGTGAGGGAGGGAGCGGGGCAAGAGTGGCTTCCCTCCGGGGCTTGCACAGTTGAGTGGATGAAGGTGCCACATGCAGACAGGGAGGGTCAGGGTGAGGAAGGGCAACAGTTTATGGAGAGATAGATGATAGGTGATTAGATAGACAGACGTAGATCTCTCACCTGCTGGTTCATTCCTGCAACAGCCAGGCCTGGGGCAGGCCACAGCCAGGAGCTGGAAGCTCCACCCAGGTCTCCCGTGTGGGGTGGCAGGGACCCACGTACTTGAGCCATCACCATGATCTTCCAGGGTTCACAGTAGCGAGGAGCACACCAACCCAGGTGCGCTGATGTGGGATACGACATCTCAGCCACGGAGGCTAAATGCCCACCCCTATTCTGCTTTGAAGATGTCCGATTTGAGTTGTTTATGAAACTTCCCAGTAAACTGACCAACCAGGCCGCTGGATCTCAGAGCTGAACTGGAGACCCGCATTTTAAAACCACCCGCAGACCAGTGGCATGTACAGCCACGAGATGTGGATGACAGGCTCTAGAGGTACAGTGCAGAGCAAGGGGGAAGGATCCAGAGTAGAGTCCTGAAAACTCCATTTGGGGGTCAGAGAGAGACAGAGAGAAAGAGAGAGAGAGAGGAGGGGTTGGTAAGGAGAAGTATCACCAAAAGAAAAGGGGGGCAGTGCTGTGGCATAGCGGGTAAAACCACCACCTGCAGTGCTGGCATCCCAGATGGGCACTGGTTCAAGACCTGGCTGCTCCACTTCTGATCCAGCTCTCTGCTATGGCCTGGGAAAGCACTGGAAGATGGCCCAAGTGCTTGGGCCCCTGCACCCATGTGGGAGAGCTGGAGGAAGCTCCAGGCTCCTGGCTTCAGATTGGTGCAGCTCAAGCCGTTGCAACCATTTGGGGAGTGAACCAGAGGATGGAACACCTCTCTTCTCCTCTTCTCTTCTCTTCTCTTCTCTTCTCTTCTCTTCTCTTCTCTTCTCTTCTCTCTCTCTCTCTCTCCCCCCTCCCCCTCTCTCCCCCTCTCTCTCCCTCTCTCCTCCTCTCTCCTCCTCTCTCCCCCTCTGCCTCTGCCTCTCTGTAACTCTGCTTTCCAAATAAATAAATAAATAAATAAATCTATCTATCTATCTTTAAAAAAAAAAAAAGTTGAGTGGAGGGAGTAAGAAGAGATCAAGAAGAATGGTACCTGTGAAGCCAGGAGATGGCACCGTTTAGAGAAAATGCCCTTGAACCCAGGGGGTCCAGGGCTTAGGGGCGGGGACCTCTTCAGAGCCAGCCCTGCTCTTTCATGGGCATTGCCCTTGGTGTGCTCTGCCCCCTGCTGGCCATTTGGGGTATTTCCCAACCACTGCTTCTAGCTTCTTCCCTCACCTGCCCACTAGATCACCCTGAGAGCTTCTCTGGGGACCCTGAACACCCTTGCTGACGTCCCAGACAGCGCAGTGCAGGGAAGAGGCCAGAAGCAGCTGACCATTGCGACCAGCGACCGGAGGCTTTTGAAGTTCATCCTGCAGCACGTGACCTACACCAGCACGGGGTACCAGCACCCCAAGGTGGACATGGGTGAGAGCTTGACTTTGCATGGCTGAATACTTAGGAAGCCAGAAAATGGGGGCCTCTCGAGGCCTTCTTCCTCCAGGAAGCCTGCTTGCGTTTAAGATTCCGCCTTTGCTCCTGTTTCTCACCCCACTGAACTTCCCCATCACAGCACCTAACGTGACCTCTGTGGGGTTGCCCTTGACCCCCAGAGGGACATGAGGATTGTTCCCACTGCTTGCCTTACTCGTGATCAGCACCAGCCCGGAGAGCCCTGCTGTGCTGTTCTCGAAAGCACTCGAAGCCTGGGCTCCAGCTGTGGTCCTGTAGGGAGCCGGTCCTGGGCACAACGAGGGGCCCTGGAGAGACCCCCCCAGCCCCAAGGGAGAGCCTTTGTCTCCCCCCTCCCACCCTATTCCCAGAATCCCTGGGAGAACAGTTCTTTTTTCTTTCTTTCTTTTTTTTTTTTTTTTTTTTTTTTTTTTGTGACAGGCAGAGTGGACAGTGAGAGAGAGAGAGAGAGAGAAAGGTCTTCCTTTTGCCGTTGGTTCACCCTCCAATGGCCGCCGCGGCCGGCGCGCTGCGGCCGGCGCACCGCGCTGATCCGATGGCAGGAGCCAGGAGCCAGGTGCTTTTCCTGGTCTCCCATGGGGTGCAGGGCCCAAGCACCTGGGCCATCCTCCACTGCACTCCCTGGCCACAGCAGAGGGCTGGCCTGGAAGAGGGGCAACCAGGACAGAATCCGGCGCCCCGACCGGGACTAGAACCCGGTGTGCCGGCGCCGCAAGGTGGAGGATTAGCGTAGTGAGCCGCGGCGCCGGCCAGTTCTTACCACCCTCATAGCAGCCTCCATTCCTTTCTCGGGGAGCCAAAAGCACCCTCCTGTCTTTGGAGTCCCCAGGCACAAGAAGCGTGGCCGTGACAGCCACAGCAGAAAAGAAATGTGGGTCGGCGTAGCCGTGACCACTAGTTAAAGGGACAGTTCCCCCTGCCAGTAGATTCCCCAACACTTCCCTTCAGAAAATGGCCGTGGGAAGTAAAATCAGGCAGGCGCTATTATCCTGGATTTTGTAGCCCGAGAGGGAGATTTGATTTACCCAAGCTATTCCAGAGAGTTCCAGGCAAAATCAAACTGAATCCAGACCCCTGATCCCAAGCCCATCCCCAGCACACACTGGCCCAGGGAGGGAGATGAGCCGAGGAGGCGTTGTTGTCCCAGCAACACACGGCAAGTGGGGAGCGAGCCTGGATACCACAGCCTCTGTGGGTCCTCTCTCACGCCTGCCAAGCGTGTCCTCAGCAAACCTTCGCACCGCCCTCCTGTGGGCTTCCCCGGAAGAGCGTGGAGGCTGAGTAGACACCCGGGACCTGACCTGCTTCTCCCCACAGTGAGTCTGGAGTGGAAGTCCTCAGTGGCCAGGTTTCCAGTGAGCATCCGCCATCCCATCATGCCCAAGTTGTATGACCCTGGACCAGGTGAGGGCACGTGGTGCACCTGCTGAGCTCCTGGTGACATTCAGAGGGGAGAGCAGCCGAGATGGGGGAGGGGCACGGGTCACAGTTACAGCTCAGACAGCACTCCCAACAACAAGCTTTGTCTTCAGGAAAAAATGTCTAGGCCATGCTCCCGTAATATTGCTTCACTATACTGAACTGCTTACGTGGTTTGTGCTTATTTTGGGGGAAAAACAAAAAATCAGAAGTCCAGAAGTAGGTGCAATGTGTATTGGAACACCTGGTGGAATGCCTGACTGTGTCGCTCTCAGGAAGTGGCTCTCACTGGGGCCAAGGCAGGGCTGTGGCCTTCAGCTTTGCTTCTGGCTGACCCCATCCCCATCCTGGCTCCTGGCTCCTGGTTTCAGATCGGCCCAGCTCCGGCCATTGCGGCCATTTGGGGAGTGAATAGCAGATGGAAGACCTCTCTTTCTCTCTCTGCCTCTGTAACTCTGCCTTTCAAATAAATAAATAAATCTTTTTTTTTTTTTTTAAAGTCAGTACAGAGAGAGAAAGAGAAATTTTCTTTTTTTTTTTTTTTTTTTTTTTTTTGACAGGCAGAGTGGACAGTGAGAGAGAGAGACAGAGAGAGAAAGGTCTTCCTTTGCCGTTGGTTCACCCTCCAATGGCCGCCGCTGCAGCCGGCGCACCGTGCTGATCCTGGCAGGAGCCAGGAGCCAGGTGCTTTTCCTGGTCTCCCATGGGGTGCAGGGCCCAAGCACCTGGGCCATCCTCCACTGCACTCCCTGGCCATAGCAGAGAGCTGGCCTGGAAGAGGGGCAACCGGGACAGAATCCGGCGCCCCAACCGGGACTAGAACCCGGTGTGCCGGCGCCGCAAGGAAAGAGAAATTTTCTATTGGCTGGCTCACTCCCCAGATGGCCAGGGCTGGGCCAGTTTGAAACCAGGAGCTTCATTTGGGTCTCCAGATGGGTGCAGGGGCCCAAACACTTGGGCCATCTTCCACTGCTTTTCCCAGGCACATTAGCAGGGAGCTGGGTCAGAAGTGGAACAGCCAGGACTCAAACCAGTGCCCATATAGGATGCTGGCATTGCAGGTGGTAGCTTTACCCACTATGCCACAGTGCTGGCCCCAGCTCCATGCATCTCAGTGTCTGGGATTAAGATGAAAGCTGAAGGCAGACATTTGGCACAGTGATCTAGACGCCACGTAGGACACCCGTACATACCTGAGTGTCTGGGTCCAGTCCTGGCTCCACTTCCAATTCCAGCTTCCTGCTAACGTGCACCCTGGGAGGCAGCAGGTGACGGCTCAAGTATCTGAGTCCCTGCCACACACACAGGAGACCTGGATTGAGTTCCAGGCTCCTGGCTTTGGTCTGGCCCAACCTTGGTTGTGGTAGGCATAGGGGGGCATGAACTAGTGATGGATTCTCTCTCTGTTTCTCTGCCTTTCAAATAAAAAGTAATTAATTTTTTAAAAAAGATGCAACAGCTTGCAAGTAAAGCTCTAGCAACAAGGGAAAACGAAGCATTTAATTTGGAAGCAGAAAAATGGCGTAGTGGTGCCAACAAAACCAGGGTAGGAAAAATACACAAGATTTCAATAAACTGAGTACATCGGAAATGCATTTTATTTTCCAACCCAAGTAGCAAACCCTAATCAGGCCCCCACAGTGTGTAAGAGCCATGAGGCCCACAGCTGCTGACAGGCTAGGACTAGAGACAGGGAGGCCCCCTGTAGGGCCTAGCTCTGACGCCCACCCTTCTGTGTCCAGAGAGGAAGCTCAGAGACCTGGTGACCATTGCCACCAAGACCTTCCTCCGCCCCCACAAGCTCATGACCCTGCTCCGGAGTATTCGGGACTATTACCCAGACTTGACCGTGATCGTGGCTGACGACAGCAAGAGGCCCCTGGAGATCCGTGATAAGCACGTGGAGTACTACACCATGCCCTTTGGGAAGGTAGGGTCCTCCCGGACAGGAGGGCCCAGGACGGGGCTGCCGCCAGGGTCTTCCCAAAGGAGCAGTGTTCCGGAGTGGGAGGGGCGTGAGGGCCGTCCCCGGAGACCCTGGGAGGGCCAGGTGCAGGAGAAATTGGGTCCCCCCGCGCTTCCACATCGATGGGATGGCTGTGCCACCCTTCCTCATGTTTGATAGGGAAGTGATGGGGTGCTTAGAAGTGACTTGGGGTGTCTGGTGTCCCCAAGATCCCTGGCAGTGGCTCAGACAGTAGAGCCATCAGTCTCCCCCAAGATTATGCCCCAAACTTGGCTCTCTCTCTCTCTCCCCTTTTCTCCCCTCCACTCCCTTCTCCTCCCTCCGCCCTTCACTGTCCCCCACATCCCTCCTGCAGGAACAGAGGACGTGGTTATTAGACATACACCCCCTCAACTCAACGTCTTGCAGGAGCTAGGAGGAGAGCTCCAGGGGCTCTGCCGGGCGACAGGGGTCCCAGAGGGCCTGGCCTTTCCTCGCCCCACTCTCTGACCCAGAGTCGCTGACCCTTCCCATGTTTCTCTGGGCCCTGGGCTCCCTCCATTCTGTGGTTCTCAGCTTGGCCGGACGTTGGATTCAGCCCCTCGGACTGTGGCTCTCAGGGACAGAGGAAGCTCCAGGTGACTCTGCTGTGCGCCGGGACAGGCTGCGCTAACCTCTCGCCACCTGCAGGGCTGGTTTGCTGGCAGGAACCTGGCCATATCTCAGGTCACCACCAAATACGTGCTCTGGGTGGACGATGACTTCCTCTTCAACAACAACACCAAGATCGAGGTGCTGGTGGACGTCCTGGAGAGATCCGAGCTGGATGTGGTAAGGGCCAGTGGCCGCCATCATCCCCTGTGCCATCTGCTGAGACGAGGAGCACGGGGGTGGGGGGGTGTCAAACAGATGAGGAGGAGGAGGGGGAGGGAGGGCTGGCGCAGAGCTGGATGAGCCGGTGCAGCTGTGGCGTCGAGAGCATCGCGCTGGGACTCAGGAGACACGCAAGTTCGGCTTCTGCCTCCGCAGCTGCTTCCTTTGAGTGAATCACACACACGCGCGCGTGCACACACACACACACACACACCCTAAAGGAACTCACAACTGTTCTACTGTTCAAGTGGTGTCCAGGCCTCGCTTCCAGCTCCCTCCCCAAGCAGTGCACATCAGGAGACCATGAAAAGGTGCAGAGTTGGAGAAGCACACACGTTAGGAAGGAAGGAGAAGGGAAGAGTGACAACATCACAGGCCAGTTCGCTACGGGAGAGGGAAGGAAGAAGGAACACGGGTGGAGGGCAGCGGTGCCCAGGCCACAGTTAACACACCGCAGGTGGATGAACCAGGACATCCCTCGGCTACTCACGGAGAACAAGTCACTGTAGCTTAGCCGAGAGCTGGAAGGCACAGCGCCCCTCCTGTGGAAGCCCGAAGGTGCCAGGGGCAAGAGCAGACCTGACTGAGTCGTGGCTGCTGTCGCAGGAAGATCCGAGCTTGCTCACCCACAGATGCCCTTCTGTCCCCTGGGTGCCTGCATAGGTGCTCAGAGAGGCCGGCCAGGGGCAGAGGCGGGGAGGGAGACAGCCTGAGACAGACAGACCCTCCACGAACACAGGGGCTGCCTCTTGCCATCCTGTGAACATGAGGGGCTTCAAAGGCTCATGGGAACGTGGAGCTAAGAATTAAGTTTATTGGGCCGGCGCCATGGCTCACTTGGTTAATCCCCCCCCTGCGGCACCGGCATCCCATATAGGCACTGGGTTCTAGTCCCAGTTGCTCCTCTTCCAGTCCAGCTCTCTGCTGTGGCCCCGGGAAGGCAGTGGAGGATGGCCCAAGTGCTTGGGCCCTGCACCCGCATGGGAGACCAGGAGAAGCACCTGACTCCTGGCTTCAGATTGGCACAGCGCCAGCCGTAGCAGCCATTTGAGGGGTAAATCAACGGAAAAGGAAGACCTTTCTCTCTGTCTCTCTCTCTCACTGTCCACTCTGCCTGTCAAAAAAAAAAAAAAAAAAAAAAGAATTAAGTTTATTTTAGAGCAAAGGACATTTTGAAATCCGTGTGTATTTTTTCAGAGTGTGCACATCCAAGAACTGATTGTGCACAGTGGTCATCTGCTCCTTGGATTTGCAGGTACAGAGGAGGTGTGATTCTTGTGACGGAGGTGCAGTCCAGCAAGGCTTCCTGGAGGAGGCGGGCTGAGTGTCAAGTCTGTGCTCACTGACATGGCTCTCCCTGTCCTTGGCCAGGTGGGCGGCAGCGTGATGGGGAATGTGTTCCAGTTCATGCTGTTTTGGGAGCAGACTGAGAACGGGGCCTGTCTTCACCGGAGGCCGGGATCTTTCCGGCCGCTGCACGGCTTCCCCGGCTGCGTGGTGACCAGCGGCGTGGTCAACTTCTTCCTGGCCCACACGGAGCGGCTCCGGAGAGTCGGCTTCGACCCGCGCCTGAGGCGTGTGGCTCACTCAGGTGGGCAGGGTGTGGCACCGGGGCGGGAGCAGGGCAGTAGAGGAGCCTCGGGGTGGGGTTCCCTCTCTCCAAGGACCACGCCCCGCTGACCACGCCTACCGGCCCAGCAGCAGCTGCTCTCCTTCCCTCTCGCCCCAACCTGGGGAGCCCACGGCCTCCCGAACCCCACTTCACCTCTCTTTTGCTTCCGCGTCTCCATTGGCGTTCGTGCCGGCTGAGCTCTCCCCCAGCGCAGGGAGCTATACACTGTGTCCTCTCCCCATGCCTATCTTCCCAGACTGGGGCGGCTGGACCCTCGGTCTCTGACTGCTGTCCCCATTGTCCTGCTGCCCCTCTCTCTCTTTGCAGAATTCTTTGTTGATGGGCTGGGGAGCCTGCTTGTGGGCTCATGCCCGAAGGTGATTGTGGGTCACCAGCCCCGGACTCCAGCGCTGGACTCGGAGATGGCTGCCCTGGAGAGCGTCTACAGCAAATACCGGACCAACACTGGCGACGAGGTCCGGTTCAAGCTGGCCCTCCAGTACTTCAAGAACCACCTGCAGTGTGCCATGTAGCTGCGCCGTGGCACAGGAAAAGCCGCAGGCTGACTGGCCGTCGCCATCTGGGACAGGAGGACCAGCGGTGAGGGCTGCCAGAAACTGGACTTCTGATTGCCAAGACGGACATCGGACGGGTAGGACAATGGGGATGGCTCGGTTACCGGAAGTACCAGTCAGAAGTCAAGGAGCATTAGAAATGGACCAATCACTGCGCAGGACAATGAAAGACCCTCGTAATAATTGCTGTTTGTACGATGCCTTTTCTTTTATGAAGCACTCGCACGTACAGCGTCTCACATCATCTTAGCAGATCTTGTGCCTAACAGTATGTTGGCGGGCACCCTCAGTCCAGAGAAAGGCCGCGGGCCGGGGGTGGAGATTGTACTGCGGTCAGAAACAGCATCTCCAGCGCTGCCGCCGCCGCCGCCACTCTTCTGTTTGGTTCAGTTTCCTGGAAGAGGAAAAGGCACGGATAGGAGCAGGCATGGGTTGGGCCGCGGTTTGGGGCACCTGCACCCCACACTGGAGTCCCTGGTTCAAGTCCTGGCTTCTCTGCTCTTCGGATGCAGCTTCTGGCTGGTGCTTTGGGGAGGCAGCAGATGATGGCCAAAATGCTTGGATTCCTGCCATGCGCGTGGAAGTCTTGGATGGAACTCCTGGCTCCTGACTTTTGACTGGCCCAGCTCTGCCTGTTGTCTGCATTTAGGGAATGAATTAATGAATGGAAGATTCTCTTTCTTTCTCTGCCATGCTGCCTTTAAAAATGAATGAATAAATGGCCGGCGCCGCGGCTCACTAGGCTAATCCTCCGCCTAGCGGCGCCAGCACACCAGGTTCTAGTCCTGGTCGGGGCGCCGGATTCTGTCCCGGTTGCCCCTCTTCCAGGCCAGCTCTCTGCTGTGGCCAGGGAGTGCAGTGGAGGATGGCCCAGGTGCTTGGGCCCTGCACCCCATGGGAGACCAGGAAAAGCACCTGGCTCCTGGCTCCTGCCATCGGATCAGCGCAGTGCGCCGGCCGCAGCGCGCTGGCCGCGGCGGCCATTGGAGGGTGAACCAACGGCAAAGGAAGACCTTTCTCTCTGTCTCTCTCTCTCACTGTCCACTCTGCCTGTCAAAAAAAAAAAAAAAAAAAGAATGAATAAATGAATTATTTTTAAAATAAATGAATGTTCATAAATCAATATTCAAAATACCTAAAAATAAATTTTTATCAAAACATCATGAATAACCCAGAGTTCTTGCCTTGATGAGTTTGTAGCTTGGTTTGGCTCAGCCCAGGAACACAGTTGGGCAGCCAGGGTCAGAGGCTCAGAGGAGGGAGGCGTGACCAGGCCCAGGCAGCCGAGGAAGGTTCTGTGCAGTGAGCCCATCGGGAGGCTGGAGGACGACGGGACTCGGGCACTGGGAGCCATTCTGTGTCTACTGGCATCAGCCTCGCTGCCCCAGAGACATGTTCCAGAGCGCCTGGGACTGGACGTGTAGCCCAGGCTCAGCTGTCGTGAATGGATGGTGTAAGTGCCATGACAAGCCACAGGATTCCAGGGACATGAGGCCCCTCGAGACCTGTGCATTGTGTGGTGTTGCCATCATGGAGTCAGCCGCCCTGCCTGCACGGGTTCAACTTCCCCAGAGGATGGCCTAGGGTAATGTGGGCTCATTAAAAATATATCATGTGGGGGGCGGCGCCATGGCTCACTTGGTTGATCCTCCGCCTGTGGCGCCAGCATCCCATATGGGTGCTGGATTCTGTCCTGGTTGCTCCTCTTGCAGTCCAGCTCTCCGCTGTGGCCTGGGAGGGCAGTGGAGGATGGCTCAGGTGCTTGGGCCCTGCACCCACATGGGAGACCAGGAGGAGGCACCTGGCTCCTGGCTTCAGATCAGCGCAGCTCCGGCCATAGCAGCCGTTTGGGGAGTGAATCAATGGAAGGAAGACCTTTCTCTCTCTCTCTCTCACTGTCTATAACTCTACCTGTCAAATAAATTTAAAAAAATATATGTCATGTGCCATATTAATACAAATGTATGATGCATGTTTTGGTGTTTAAATAATTTGGAAAACACTGCATGCTGCGTCTCCCTCTTGTAAGTCAGAGCTCGTAGTAGGGCACTGAAGGCTCTGAGAAGTCCTCCAGGGAGGAACTCTGTAGGAGTGGGTATTTAGCGTAGTGGCTGTGCTGCCTGTTAAGGTGCCAGGGTTCAACTCCCGGCTCTGGCTCCTGACTGCAGCTCCCCACCACGCAGACCCTGGGAGACAGTGCTGATGACTCCCACCCCAATGGGAGCCGTGGATGGAGGTCCCGGCTCCCGGCTTCCGCCTGGTCCAGTGCCAGCCCCAGCCGTTACAGGGATGTGAGAGGTGAACCAGTGGAGGGGGAGCGTGTTTTCTCCCTCTGCCTCTCAGGTAAATGAGAAACCTGCTTAACGTCCTTGAAGCAGCATTTCCTGGACGTCGACATGGACTAGCCATCATTTTCTATTGTCCCAGAAGAGGACTGAGGATACCTCATTCTGTTCTCTGTGCCATAAAGATTCTATTGTAGAAGTTTCTACAGCTTAAGCAAACATGTATTTCTTACAAAGGTTTATTTATTTTAAAGGCAGAGTTACAGAAAGAGAGAGAGAGAGGGAGAGAGAGAATCTTCCCTTTGCTGGTTCCCTCCTCAGATGGCTGCAATGAGCAGGGCTGGGCCAGGCTGAAACCAGGAGCCAGGAGCACCACACAGGTTTCCCATGCGGGTGCAGGGGCCCAAGGACTTGAGCCATCTTCTGCTGCTTTCCCAGGTGCATTAGCAGGGAGCTGGATCAGAAGTGCAGCAGCTGGGCACAAACAGCACCCATATGCAATGCCAGCACTGCAGGCAGCGGCTTTACTTGCTATGCCATGGCATCAGCCCCCTGAAAATGAAAAAGTTTTTAATTTGTCAAATTCACCCTCTCAGGTGGTGTTAATAACATTAGAATCTTGCTTATTACATTATTGCCGTTCCTTGCCTTTCTTACTGTTTCAATTTATAGTTCTAAAACTACTAGAAAATTCACATGGCATTCATAACAATGGCTGATGGAGGTTTAAGCACAATTTAAAATAAACAATTTGGGGACTTGTGCTATGGTGTAGCAGGTAAGGCTGCCACCTGCAGTGCCGGCATCCCATATGGGTGCAGGTTCAAGTCCCGGATGCTCCACTTCCGATCCAGCTCTCTGCTTTGGCCTGGGAAAGCAGAGAAGATGCACCCACATGAGAGACCCAGAAGAAGCTCCTGGCTTCAGTCTGGCCCAGCTCTGGTGTTGCATCCATCTGGGGAGTGAACCAGCGGATGGAGATCTCTCCCTCTCCCTCTCTCTCTCTGCCTCTGCCTCTCTGTAACTCTGCCTTTCAAATAAATAAATAAATCTTTCCAAAAAATCCAAATAACTATTACCTGCTATGCCACAGCGCCAGTCCCCTCCAATAAACTCTTTAAAATATTGTGTGGGACTAGCACTGTGGAATGGGGGATAAAGCTGCTGCCTACGGTGCCAGCTTCCCGTATGGGCGCCAGTTCAATTCCCAGCTGCTCCACTTTCCATCTAGCTCTCTGCTGATGGCTTGGGAAGGCAGTAGAAGATGGCCCAAGTGCTTGGGCTCCTGTACCCACATGGGAGACCCAGAAGAAGCCCCTGGCTTCAGATCAGCTAGGCTCTAGCTGTTGCATCCATCTGGGGAGTGAGCCAGTGGATAGAAGACTTCTCTCTCTGCCTCTGCTTCTCTGTAATTCTGCCTTACAAATAATTAAATAAATAAATCTTATGAAAATGTTATTGTGCCTCAGATTTTTCCTCTATAATGCTAAAAACACAATCATTTTTTAAAGATTTATTTATTTATTTGAAAGGCAGAGTTAGAGATGCAGAGGGAGAGAGAGAGAGAGGTCTTCCATCTGCTGACTTACTCCCCAAATAGCCTCAATGGCTGGAGCTGGGCCAATCCGAAGCCAGGAGCCAGAAGCTTCTTCTGGGTCTTGAACCGGCACCTGTATGGGATGCTAGCACTGCAGGCAGTGACTTTACTCACTATGCCACAGTGCTGGCCCCAGGGATTTTATTTTTATAAAAATATTTAGTAAGGATGCCAGCATTGTGGCATAGCAGGTAAAGCTGCCACTTGCAATGCTGGTATCCTGGCTGCTCCACTTCCGATCCAGCTCCCTGTTAAATGACCTGGGAAAGCAGCAGAAGATGGTCCAAGTGCTTGGGCCCCTGCACCAGAGTGGGAGACCCAGAAGAAGCTCCTGGCTCCTGGCTTCAGCCTGGTGGTTGTGGCCATCTGAGGAGTGAACCAGTAGACGGAACACCTCTTTCTCTGTCTCTCCCTTTTTTTGTAACTCTGCTTTTCAAATAAACAACAACAAAACAAAACAAATAAACAAATCTTTATTTTTTAAATTTATTTATTTGACAGATAGAGTCAGACAGCAAGAGAGAGAGAGAGAGAAAGGTCCTCCCTTCAGCGGTCCACTCCCAAAATGGCCACCACAGCCAGCCAGGAGCCAGGTGCCTCCCCCTGGCCCCCAATGCGGCGCAGGGGCCCAAGCACCCAGGCCACCCTCCACCGCCCTCCTGGGCCACAGCAGAGAGCCAGACCGGAAAAGGACCAACCGGGACCAGAACCCAGTGCCCACATGGGATACCTGCACCACAGGCGGAGGACCAACCAAGCGAGCCACGGTGCCGGCCCCAATAAACAAATCTTTAAAAAATATTTAATGTGGGCCAGTGCTGTGGCATAGTAAGTTAAGCCTCTGCCTGTGGCTCCAGCATTCCATATGGGCACCGGTTTGAGTCCTGGCTGCTCCACTTCCGATCCAGCTCTCTGCTATGGCCTGGGAAAGCAGTAGAAGATGGCCCAAGTCCTTGGGCCCCTGCATGTGTGTGGGAGACCTGGAAGAGGCTCCTGGCTCCTGGCTTTGGATCAGCGCAGCTCCGGCCGATGAGGCCATCTGGGGAGTGAACCATCGGACATAAGATTGCTATAGCGCTCTCTCTCGCTCTCTCTCGCTCTCTCTCTCTAACTCTGTCTCTCAAATAAACAATTTTTTTTTAAGTGCTTGATCCATGGTTGGTTGAATCTACAACTGGGGGACTCTCAGACATACAGAGAACCAACTCATACAATTTCCTTCTTCAGCAAAGTCTTGCCATGAAAGAGCATCAGCCGAGTTGAAACAATGTGCCTGGGGATGGAGCTGCCTTTGACGCTGGCACAAGCTCCTATCTCCAGTAGACTTGTTGCGAATAACTCACAGACCAGGCCTCAGCATTGTTTTAAATTAGGAGTCAGCAAACTTTTCTTCTTCTTCTTTTTTTTTTTTAAAGACTATTTTATTTATTTGAAAGGCAGAGTTACAGAGAGAGGGAAAGAGAGAGGTGTTCACATCTGCTGGTTTAATCCCCAAATGGTTGCAATGGCCAGAGCCAAGCCAGGCCAGGCCGAAGCCAGGAGCCAGGAGCTTCCTCTGGGTCTCCCACATGGGTGCAGGGACACAAGCACTTAGGCCATCTTCTGGCTGCCCTCCCAGGCACACTAGCAAGAAGCTGGATCAGAAGTGGAGCAGCCTGAATTTAAATAGGCACCCATAGGGGATGCCGGCACTGCAGATGGTGGTTTTACCTGCTTTACCGCAGCACCGGCCCCACCTATTCTTTTTACAATCTAACTCTGGGGCAGGTGTTGTGACGCAGGAAATGAAGCCGCCTGGCCCCGCCCCCAGCTTGGCATGCAGGCATCTGATCTCGGAGTGTCTGGTTTGAGCCCCGGCTACTCTGTGCTTCCGATTCAGCTTCCTGTTCAGGTGCCTGGGAGGGAGCAGATGATGGCTCCAGTGTTTGGGTTCCTGCCACTCAAGGAGGGAGACTTGGATAGACTTCCTGGCTCTTGGCTTTGGCTGTTGTGGGCATCTGGGGAGTGAACCAGTGTATGGAAGATCTGCCCTCCTGCCCCGCTTTCTCCCTGTTATTCTGCATTTAAATAAATACATATCGTAAAATGTAGCTCTTCAGCCAGTCTGGGAGCTCAGAACAATAGGCAGCTGCACGTGGCCTGTGAGCTGCTGTTTGCTGTGTTAGATTAGAGCTGTTTTTAGAACACAAATTGTGGGGAAAGTCTTGATTATAGAACCAGAATTAGTGAGTTTCCTGAAATGAACGCAAGAAAATTAAATTATGTGGGACAAGTATGTGCTAATTTATAAATTGCATGTGGTATGTATATAAAATAACCAACCAACTCAACCAGACGCACAATGCTAATTAAATTCCATTGCACTCACATGTTGCCTACTTTTAGTCCTATGAAAACCACTGCTTTCTGGTTTTTTAAATGTTGTCACAAAGATCACAGGGTGGAGCAGTGTGAACAGTTCGGTAGCCTTGCTTTTTCACAGCCTGGAATATTTAGATGTAACCATGTGGGCTTCCATCCCAGGCCGGGTTCCACTTCCTGACTCACGGCCGTGACTTCCAGGGACACAGCGCACCCTTCAGGCCATCCTGGGTTCTCCAATAACCCCGCATTGACCTGATCTGGAACTCCACTCCCGCTGAGAGGAGCCATCACAGAGGAGCTCTGGCGGGGTGCTGGCCTACACTGCGAGCCAGTAGCCCCTCTCCTTTGGGAACTGATCCGTGTCTCTTGGACCCAGAGAGGCAGACCCCTGGCCCAGGGGCCCACCTGATTATCTTGGCATTTGAATTAAGTTGAGTCTGAAAAACATCAAACCTGGGGTGGCTGGATTTGCGAGCCGATACTCAAGGGCCTTGGGGGAGCAGAGAAGGTCGTTGGAGGTCAAGGTCGGATACTCAAGGGCCTTGGGGGAGCAGAGAAGGTCGTTGGAGGTCAAGGTCGTCGAAGGTCACTCTACAACGAGGAAAGTCTTCAGCCTCTCTGCCAAGAGGTGCTGCAGCCTTGCCCTGGCATTTTGGGAAACCTCATCGTCGCTCCCCTCTTCCTCTGTGCTTAGCCTAGGTTGAGTTATTTCTGTTACTGCCACCCAGAGGGTGCTGAATCATGCAAGCATTCTGTACATCTTGCTTGTTTCCAAAACAGACAAGCAGAAATGAGAGGTTTTCTGCTTGGGTGGTTTGGAAGCAAAATCAGGTCACGGACAGTAACAGCCACAGAGGGTTTCCTCCAGCCTTGACTTTCACTGCAGACGACAGCTTGGACCAGACCATTGGCAAAGACATCCTTGCAGAACCGTGGATGAATTCCAAAACCCAGGGAGATGTCCAGATAACTGTGTGAGCCTCCAGGGGGCGCTCCAGCCTGCGCCGCTTCCCCTCCGCTTATTCCCACGGACTGTTTCCCGTGCGGATGGCAGGGATCCAACTACTTGAGTCATCGTTGCTATCTACCAGAATCTGCATTAGCAGGAAGCTGGAATCGGGGGTGGACTTGAACATAGGTCCTCTTTATAAACATATTTATCTATTTGAAAGGCAGAGCTACAGAGAGAGAGAGAGAGAGAGAGAGAGAGAGAGAGAGGCACAGAGAACAAGATCTTCCATCCACTGGCTCACTCCCCAAATGGCTGCATTAGCTGCAGCTGTGTCAGGTTGTAGCCAGGAACTGGGCGCTCCATCTGGATTTCCCACGAGGGTGTCAGGGGCCTAAATAATTGGGCCATCATATCTGCTGGTTTCCTGGGCACATTACCAGGGAACCGGATCAGAAATGGTGTAGCCAGGACTAGAACCAGCAACCTGATATGGTGTGCCACATCACAAGTGGCAGCTTAGCCTGCTGTCCGGCCCCTTAACCAGCATCTTAATCCATAGGCCCACTGCCTGCCCCATTTTAAAATTTTTGATAGCCAAAAATACATAATACCACTGTGTGTCTTTGAGACTGGTTTTGCCTACAGATACCACGCACTTGACCCAGACTCTCATTTGGTGAAGCCCACAGGCGGGACAGACCACAGGTGTCCCTAGGTAGTGGGAACAGCAGGAAGTCCAAGCCTTGGCAGTGGAGGGGGTGGCATGGTGGCTCCTTCGGCGGTTCCAGACTCTGTCTCGGAGGAGCTCCCCTGTCCTCTACCTTCCAGATCCACACCTTGTGGGCGCTGGGCACGGTCACCTCTCTGAGGCCGGCACAGCTCTGACCGCCCACTTCACAGGCCTAGAGGGGGCTGTTGGAGCAAGAAGTGACCATTAGCAGGTTTAGGAAGGCGACCTAACTGCCAAGGAGATCTCATTGCCAGTTCCTGCCATTTCTTGTGAGCTCCAGACAGAGGTTAGGCACAGGGTCTGAGACCAGCAAGTGCATCCTTCTGCTCACAGCCTCGCGCCTCTGCCACATGGTGGCTGCCCTCTGCCGTGGGGCCGCTCGGAGCACTCACCCAAGGGACAGAGGGAGCACTGGCAGTCTGCACGTTGTCCCAGTGGGCAGAAGACGTGTAAATCATTGCAGAGCAGCGGGGCGTTCCCTGTGTGGCTGGTGCTGACTTTCTCCGGGAGTAGGGAATTTGGCCTTTTCCAGGCCTGCAAGACTCCATGACACAGGCCTTCTGGTACACCAGGATTGCAGGCTTTCTTGGAGGACCACCCCGAAGACGGCACGGGACCATGGACACATGCCGTCACTCGGGATGTTTCCTGCCATTTCCCACAGTCCCATAGGCCCCAGAGGCACCCCATGTTCCAGGTGGAGTTCCAGGAGGTGGTCGCCCTGCACCCTACCCCTTCTGCTCCACCCTGCATCTGCCCGGCAGCCTTCACGGAGTCCCAGTGTACAGACAGCTTCGCTCTTCCTTAATCCTTTGCCCGGATGCTCCAGCCTCCCTTCGTGCCCCCCTCTTCCTGCTCCAGTTTCAAGTCCCCCACTGAAATTCTAATCCCCTCATCTCCCCCTTTTGCCAGGAGATCATCAAGACTTTGGTTACGTAACTGAGTGACCTGTAGGACTGTGTGTGCCCCCTCCTATCCCACTGCCCTCACCACAGGCAGAGCGTGTGTTTGTTCCTGCCTGCATTTTCTTCATTTAGCACAATTAATGTTTTACCTTCATCCTCGAAGAAGGCAAAACAATTAAAATGTTAAAGTGATACTGTTCAAGAACAGATGAGTTCATGAATGTTTGCTTTGTTCAGAAAAAGTAAGGGGGCAGATTTCCCCAACAGACCCCGGGGACACCAGGGTCAGAACTGGGCGGGGCAGCAAGCCGTGGGTGGGGCACCTGTCTCTCACCCTATACAAGGGGGCCACAAGGGGGCGCTGTCAGCCCTTCTGCCTCGGGACACTGCAGGCAAAGCAGGGGATTTGTGGCCTGTGCCACTTACTCTGGCAGGTGAGGGCGCAGCAAGACAAGTTCTGTCCCAGCCACCTGTGAGCCCCTTCAGATTCGACAAAGGAGACCAACTGAACACGGCCTTGATAGCAAAGCAGACATGAGGACTTTCTGTCTTTTTTTTTTTTTTATTTGACAGGTAGAGTTATAGACAGTGAGAGAGAGACAGAGAGAAAGGTCTTCCTTCCATTGGTTCACTCCCCAAATGGCTGCCATGGCCGACCCTGCGCCGATCTGAAGCCAGGAGCCAGGAGCCTCCCCCTTGTCTCCCACGTGGGCGCAGGGCTCAAGCACCTGGGCCATCCTTCCTTACTTTCCCAGGCCATAGCAGAGAGCCGGACTGGAAGCAATCGGGACCAGAACCGGCGCCCATATGGGGTGCCGGCGCCGCAAGCGGAAGATTAACCTAGTGCGCCATGGCACTGGCCCCAATTTTCTGTTTTAAGTATTCAAAGCGTTATTGTACCTCTTACTCTATCTGCTACCCATTCATGAGCTTATAAGAAACTTGAGAGAGGGGCTGGCTCTGTGAGTGCCGGGTCAAGTCCTAGCTACTCCGCTTCTGATCTAGCAAACTGCCAATGTGCCTGGGAAGGCGGTGGAGCATGGTCCACGCACTTGGGCCCCTGCCACCCATGTGGGAGACCAGGATGGAGTTCCTGGCTCCTGGCTTCCACTTGACCCAGCCCCAGTCATTGTGGTCATTTGGGGAATGGACCAGTGGATGGAGGGTCTCTTTCTCTCTGTTGCTCTGCTTTTCAAATAAATAACTAAATCTTTAAAGTCACCAATCCTGTACTTTGGCCTTTTCTGTCCTAAGATGTCATCTTCAGGAAGTCATCACCAAGGATTTTTGTTGAAAATAACAGGCAGGATGAGTGTGGCCGTGTAGCTGGTTAAGCTGTGGCTCAGGAGGCTCACACCACCTCTGACAACGCCCGGCTCCAGTCCTGGCCACTCCGCTTCATAGCCAGCTTCCTGCTCACGTGCTGGGACGGCAGCAGGAGAAGGCTCAAGTATTTGAGTCCCTGCTACACGTGTGGGAAACTACCTCTTATCTCCCTATGCTCTGTGCTGTTCTAAGAAATCAATACGGGCCGGCACTGTGGCATAGCGGGTGAAGCCACAGCCTGCAGTGCCAACATCCCAAATGGGCGCCAGTTCCAGTCCCGGCAGCTCCACTTCCAATCCAGCTCTGCTGTGGCCTGGGAAAGCAGTAGAAGATGGCCCAAGTGCTTGGGCCCCTGCACCCACGTGGGAAGACCCGGAAGAAGCTCCTGACTCCTGGCTTTGGATCGGGCTAGCTCCAGCCATTGCGGCCATTTGGGGAGTGAACCAGCGGCTAGAAGACCTCTCTCTCTCTCTCTCTCTCTCTGCCTCTCCTTTTCTGTGTAACTCTGACTTTCAAGTAAATAAATAAATCTTTAAAATAAAAAAAAATCAATAAATATGATGCCGAAGGGTCGGTGAAGACAAAGCAGAACACGTTTCATCACGCAGAGGTCGCCAGCAGTGACTCAGGACCCGGGTTGCTCAGGCTCTGATCACAGTCGCAGATAAACAAGCCCTGGAGCCTGTCCCGAAGCAATTCCCGGCCCGACAGAGCACAGGGAGGATGCGTGAGCGAGGCTAAGCCCTGCACACGGTCCCCTGCCATCGCAGCCCTCACAACCAACGCTCGAAGCGGGAGGCTCTTTATGCCCCCGTGGGATTCCACTGAGGGTCTCACTGGAGCTGGCAGTACATTTTTCTTACACTCAGAAGGTTGGGAGATATGGGGGAAACTGGGCAGAAAGTTCAATAGGAATTCATGAGCTGGGAGAATGCACCTCTGTCTCTCGCAGCTCTGCACTGTGACCCCACCCCCTTGCGTGTCAATCCGCTACGGCCACTTTCCCGGGGTGCATTGCGGCTTACAGGACACCAGGAAGGAGGAGACGCATGATGAACACGTGGAAGCTAAGCTCCACTTGGAGGCGCCATGGAACTCCCAGAAAACCTCTCTCTCTCACACACTCAAAAAGAAACCTCGCCCAAACTCCACCCTGTCTGCATATTCAATCAGGGGACCACCCCTGCCACATATAGGGGACTGTCGCACGCGGCAGTGGTCCTTGTTGGTTTCTGGCCCTTCCTTTCAGTCCCACCCTTGTCTTCTCCCATGTGCTGTCCCCTTGAAGCAGCGCTGTGGTCCTTTCGTGGCAGGCGACTGCAGGCCGGGCTGCCCACACTCACGTGTATTCTCACTCTGTCTTTCAATAGGTCCTGCTCTCGGTTGTGCACCTTACTTACAAATTTACTTTTTCATTTTTCTATGAGCTGGTTGAAGTACCTGGTACCGCACAGAATCTCTCCTGTACATTGTCAAAGGACATAACCATGACCCTTTGGGATTTCCACAGTAGCTTTTGAGAAGGTAATTCAACGTACTCTCCCAGCATTCATTGAGTCCCTGTAAGAAACAGGAAGCCGAGGTGAGGAGACACAGAAGTCATTCAACCCTCAACCGCCTGCAGGTGCTTAACGGGAGACCAGTGTGTTCCTCAAGATGGAAATGTTTCTTTTTCTTTTGAAGCAACTGGGTTTGTCTCTCTCTTTGTCTCTCTTACTTTCTTTCAGATTTCTTTCTTTATTTGAAGGGCAGAGTTGGGGAGAGAGAGAGGGAGATTAAGATCTTCTGGGGCCAGTGCTGTGGTGCAGGTTAATCCTCGGCCTGCAGCGCCAGCATCCCATATGGGTGCCAGTTCAAGTTCTGGCTGCTCCATTTCCGATCCAGCTCCCTGCTGTGGCCTGGGAAAGCAGTGAAAGACAGCCCAAGTCCTTGGGGCCCTGTGCCCACGTGGGAGACCTGGAGGAAGCACCTGGCTCCTGGCTTCAGATCAGCCCAGCTCCGGCCACTGTGGCCATTTGGGGAGTGAACCAGCAGATGGAAGACCTTTCTATCTGTCTCTCCCTCTTACTGTCTGTGGCTCTACCTCTGAAATAAATCAGTAAGATCGAAAGAAAGAAAAGGAAGGAAGGAAGGAAGGAAGGAAGGAAGGAAGGAAGGAAGGAAGGAAGGAAGGAAGGGTTAGGTAGGAAGTTAGATCTGAGCTTATGTGTGTGTGACATAAAGGCCTAAAAGAAAAGACATCTATGTCCAGCATCTGCATCTGCATCTCAAAGTCATCCCAATAATGTTTCAGGGGCAGCCCAGTGTTCGCATCCTGCCCTGCCCCCTTCTACCGGATAACCTGCCAGGTGGGGGTCCCCGCCCCTTCTGCCTGGCAATCTTCCACAATCTCCCAGGTACAGCCCAGTATCTGCATTTCAGATACCCTGCTCCGGATCCCGATTCTCCAGGGGGTCTTGCTCACCCTTCCTCTAAACTGAGGATGGCACCAGCTAGCCTCCCTCCTGTCTGATGCCTTCAGGGGAAAACTCAGATAGAAGCTTCTTCATATTTACATCCATAAAATCCTTTGTTTCAGGAGGAGATGTGTGAAGACAAAGACCCATCTCCTTAAAACCCCCTGGCCTCAACCGGACTGTGTGCTCAGCCCTCTGCCTCTATGCTGAGCTGCCCTTCTGCCCGCCCAGGTGTAATCTCTCCACTCAACCATGTGACCTTGCTCCTCCCCCCAATCCAAGCGACTGAGCACTCTCTCAGGTCCTGTCTGGAGAGGTGCCCATCCGTTCTACAGATGTCCTTTTCCCTAATAAACTTTGTTACTTTACTTTCACTACTCTGTCTCATGCCTGAATTCTTTCTTGCGCGAAGACAAGAACCCTGCCATTCACCGGGAATAGAAGGAAGGAAGGGAGGGAGGAAGGGAGGAAGGGAGGAAGGGAAGAAAAGAAAAAGAAAGATCTTCCATCCACTGGTTCACTCCCTAAACAGCCACAAAGGCCAGGGCTGGACCAGGCTGAAGCCAGGTGTGGGGAGCAACTGAGACTAGACTGAGTTACTGGAATTAAGACTTATTCTATGCATCTGCTCTCCCACAATATGGCGCTGAGAGAGAGAGACCAAACAACCTCTACGCAGCTGCCTCATCAGTTTGACAAGCTGCAGGAGCTGATCCTGCTCCTGATTGGAGGAGAGCAGCGTGCTCAGCGTGTGGGTAGCAGAGTTGGGATTGGTGGAAGAGGACTATAAAGGAGGAGAGAGCCAACATGCACCAGGAACATCTGAAGGAACACCTGTGCAGCCCCCGAGAGAGCCGGCCGGCGGTGTGCCGCTCCCCCGCAGAAGTGGGGAAAGTGGCAGGGGGAACCGCCCCTCCACGGAGGTAGAGGGACGGCAGCCAACCCAGGAAGGACCAGCAGCAAACCCGGGTAGGGCCGAGCAGACAAAAGAACAGCGCAGGGTCCTGTGTCGTTCCTCCGCGAATGGGGGAGCGACAGCCAGGAACTTCATGGGGTTTTCCACATGGGTGGCAGGGAACCAGGGCCTTGGGCCATCTTCCTCTGCTTTGCCAGCACATTAGCAGGAGGCCGGATAGGAAGTGGAGCAGCTGGGATGCCCATGTCCCAGGCTGCAGCTTAACCTGCTTTGCCACAACTTGTCACCACCATCTTGAATATTAATTTTTTTCTGTCAATGTACAAGAGTTATAAAAATGCTTTTGAGTAATAGGGGAAACAGGCCCTTATGAAGGTGCTTCCTTGAAACAGCTGTCACCAATAGAGGTTTTCAGATCGGGTTAATGAGATTCTGGCCTGCACGCCACAGAAAAGGCCTTGGGGCCAGAGGCAGAAAGGGGACCTGTTGGCTCAGGACACGGGGGCTGAAGGCACAAACTTAGGGAAATGGGCAAGATGGGGGCTGGGGAGGGGCGGGGCTTTGGCACCCGATTGGGACGGCTGATTGAGATGCCTGACTCCCACCTCCGAGTGCCTGGGGTGGAGTGCCCCCTCTGCTTCCAGTCCCAGCTTCCTGTTCTGCCCCAGCCCGGATGTTGTAGGCATTTGGGAACAGATTCAGTGGACAGAACATCCATCTCTCTCTCTCTTCTCTCTCTGTCTCTCTCTGCGTGTCTCTGGCCTTAGGGAAGGATGCAGCCAGGAACCCAGCCAAAGTCAAGGTCCAGGGCGACTGGTTAGGGTGGTGGCCCTTCTGCTATGGGAGGATATGGCTTGGCTGTCCTTACTGTCCCCGGGGATGCGCAGCAAGTTCTGAACACCCCTACTTCTGGGCACGAGTCTCTCTGGATTTTAAGTCCAATGGTCAAGCGAGGGACACGCACGTTCGCCCTGGCTGCCGGACAATGCTGCATCGCTCCAGAATGGAGGGAGACGTCCTGTGACTCACGTCCATCAGCCCTGTGCAGAGCAGTTCTGTTTCATAGAGGTGGGATGCCACTGTGTACACCGATTGGTGAGTAGGTCTTGCTTCTGTTTAGGCCTGCAGAAGTTCCCAAGTCCACACCAACACTGATTCCTTATACACTAGCCCGGCATTGATTGCACGAACGGTTTCAGGATTTAAGCAGTCTTCACTCGCCAGCCTACGTGAGCACCACCCCTCGTACAGGCGAGGGCAAAGTAGCAGAAGTGGAATCGCCGGGACGAACGGCAAGCAAAACTTTGGCGAGGGTGCGCGCGGAGGCGGCGTTAACCCCAGGTGGTGGCTGGCGCTGGCGGGAGCGGCCCGGCGTGTGCGTGTGCGTGAGGCGCCGGAACTCGCGCCCCCCAGTTTGACCCGCCACACTCCCCGCGTGCGGGGCCCGCTTCCCTCCCGGCTTGGCCGGGACCTGCCGTTCGCGGGACCCTTTGTGGAGATGAACGCCCCGGCCGCGTGCCCCGAGCGGCTTGCTCCGGATCAGCAGCTGGCCTCGCATCGCCTGCCCGCCGCTCGCCCGACCTCCCGGGGCGCTATCCTAACCCGGAGGGCAGACGTCCCCCGGAACCCCGGAACGTCTGGAACGGCCGCTAGGCTTCTGCCGCCTGGCCGGCCCCGCAGGCCCCGGAGCGCGGGCTGCACACCCTGCGGCGGTGTCGGAGGCTGCCCAGCCCCGCACGTGGCTTGAGGAAGCTCCCGGCCGTTCGTAGCAGCCAGCAGGTCCCATGGTGTAATGGTTAGCACTCTGGACTTTGAATCCAGCGATCCGAGTTCAAATCTCGGTGGGACCTCTCTAAACCTTTTGGCCTTACAATTCCTGTTTTGGGGACCGCGGACAGTCGCCGCCACCGCGAGCTGAGCTGTGGCCCGCTGACCTCTCCAATCGCGGTTTGGGATCCCTCCGCCTCTCTCAAGAGGCTTTCGTTTCGGGGCACCCTGGGGCTTCAAGTGCGCACGCGCAAGGGTCGGGCGGGAAAGGAAACGTTGTGATGGGAGACTGAACCTGACTTTCTCCCTAGAGGAAAACGGCCGACAGCACCCGAGAGTTCCCGAGGCGGCTGCTGCTCCGGGCGCAACGCCACTTCACTCCGCGAGTCTCGGCGGTCCATCCTCCCCGAGAGTTGCCGGCACCCCTTCTCCTATTGGCTACAGAGTGGAGCGCGCTTTGTGACTGCTCTGTGAGCCGCGAATGAAGTGGCCCGGCGGGGCCGAGGGGGCGGGAAAACGGCGTCCGCGGGGCCCCTATTGGTCACAAACAATATCCGGCTGGGGTTCCACAGGGGAGGGTGCCGCCTTGCTGGGCCAGTGCCGGCCGGTGCGGTTGTCGGTGTTTTTCAGCCTGGGGCCGGGGCCGGGTGTCTCGGGCCTTTCTCCCGAGCGGAGGGGCGTCGGGCGGGCGGCTCGGTGCGGGCTCCGTGTTTAGGGTGCTGGCCCCGCGGCGTGTTGGAGACGTGGGTGCGGGCTTGTCTTCCCGGAACGGGGTCTGGGCTTTGGGACGCGTCTGTCCCTCCGGGCCGAGTGCCGGGGGAGCCCGCTGACGCATTTGCGACCTCCCCGCAGGGTGACCGGCCCTGGGGAGGACGCCCGGGAAACCCCAGGGGTCCGCGCTGTCCCTGGACGCCTGCATGGGCGCGTGGGTGGGAGCGACCCCGGCCTCCGAAGCACCCGGCGCGGCAGGTGGGAGGACTTGGCCCTGCTGCAGCCGCAAAGCGCGGGAGGCTGTGCTGTCCGTGTCAACCCAAAATCCTGCACTGATTTGGAAAAACCAGAGATCCTGCACCGATTGCGGCGGCGAAGGCCTCGGGCTCTGGAGACCTCAGTGCAAAGGGAAAGCGAAGATGAGCTTTTGGGAGACGACGCGGGGAGTATTTCTGTGTCCTCCGGGTAACGAAAGCTGCCCTAAAGGGGCTACAGAGGTTCTTAAAGCTGTGCATGCTTGGCCGTGTTAATCACTTACCCCGTGTTCTTAGGAAAGGATTCTGCTAAGTGGAGAGGGAAGCCGCAGCTTGTAGTCCAGCTCACAAAGAACTTGAATCCAGGTGATAATGCGCCTTTAGCAAGGAAAACGACGGACAACCTAACCGAAAAATCGACAGGGACCTGGACAGGGGCGGACGTTGTGGCTCGGTTGAGCCTGCCCTCTGGGGGACCCACGTCCCCTGTTGGAGTCCCTGGTTCCCTTCCAGCTGCCCTGTCTGCTCCACTTCCTGGCCTGCAGCTTCTTGCTAATACATCCTGGGAGGCGGCAGGTCGTGGCTCAAGTGCTTGGATCTCTGCCAGCCACATGGGAGGCACAGGTGGAACTGCTGGCTCCTGGCTTCAGCCTGGCCTGGCCCTGGCTCTGGCCAGCATTTGGGGAGTGAACTAATGGATGGACAATCTCTGTTTCTCCATGTTGCTTTACCTTTTGAGTAAAATGAAACATTTAAAAAATAAAAATATGTTCTATATAGTATATACACATGCGCAGAAAATTTGGAAAATGTGGCTTAAAACAGGCCTTCACTAAAAAAAGGAAACCCCAACTAAGCAATGTGTGTTTGAAAAATGCAAACCGTCATCAGTCCTGGTGACAATGCAAATTAAAAGCTCAGTGAGCACTCATCCGGTTGGCGATGCTCACTGAACAAGAGTATGCAATAAGCTCTCTGCTGTGGCCCGGGAGTGCAGTGGAGGATGGCTCAAGTCCTTGGGCCCTGCACCCGCACGGGAGACCAGGAGAAGCACCTGGCTCCTGGTTTCAGATCAGCACAGCGCGCCGGCCGCAGCGGCCATTGGGGGCTGAACCAACGGAAAAGGAAGACCTTTCTCTCTGTCTCTCTCTCTCACTGTCCACTCTGCCTGTCAAAAAAATAAAAATAAAAAAGATTATTTATTTATTTGAAAGTCAGAGTTACACACAGAGAGGAGAGGCAGAGAGAGAGAGAGAGGTCTTCCACCCGCTGGTTTACTCCCCAATTAGCCGCATGGCTGGAGCTGCGCTGATTCGAAGCCAGGAGCCAGGGGCTTCCTCCAGGCCTTCCATGCAGGTGCAGGGGCCCAAGGACTTGGTCTGTCTTTCACTGCTTTCCCAGGCCATAGCAGAGCTGGATAGGAAGTGGAGCAGCCAGGTCCTGAACCAATGCCCATATGGGATGCTGGCACTGCAGGCAGTGGCTTTAGCTGCTACGCCACAGCGCTGGCCCCCCAGAACATGATTTGAGACCTGGTTTCTGACCTACTTTTGCCCTTAAGGGATCCCTTAGGGACCAGGGAGCAAATTTGGACTTTATTTTATATATATATATATATATATATATATATATATATAATAAATTTATTTGAAAGGCAGAGAGAGCAAGGAAAAGATCTTCCTGGACCAAACTATAGCCAGGAGCCTGGAATTCTACCCAGGTCTCCCCCATGGGTGGCAGGGGTCCAGGTATCTGGGCCATCCTCTGCTGCTTTTCCCAGGGACACTAGCAGGCAGCTGGATCAGAAGCAGAGCACCTAAGGTCCAAATAGGAGCCCTGATGTGGGATGCCAGCATCACTTAACCCACTGTGCCACAGTGCCAGCCCCAAACTTGGGACTTTGAAACAATAAAAACATCAGGCCAACGCTGAGGTGCAGCAGGTTAGCGGCAGCACCAGCATCCCATGTGAGCACCAGTTCGAGTCCTGGATGTTCCACTTCCAATCCAGTTCCCTGCTAATGCACCTGGGAAGGCAGCAGAAGATGCCTCAAGTCCTTAAGCCCCTGCCACCACCCATGTGGGAGACCTGGGTGAATTCCAGGCTCCTGGCTTCAGCCTAGCCTAGCCCCTAGCTGTTGTGGCCATTTGGGGAGTGAACCAGCAGATCGAAGATCTCTCTGTCTCTCTCTCTTTCTCTGCCTCTTTCTCTCTGTAACCCTGCCTTTAAAATAATAAGTGAATCTTTAATTAAAGAAGCAATTAAGCTATCATTTGTTACTATAACACCTGCCAGATGGTTCCATGCCATTGTTTAGTGAATTGGGTAGTGCGTTGTACAGCCAGCAGCAGTGCCTTGAACAGAACTAATTGTCAGCCTAGGAATAGGCCTCGCTCCATTATTTGAAGAATTGGTAAAAATCGTGGAAGTTTTTTAATCTGACAATGGTTTCGATCTTTATCTTGTCTTCATTATAACAGCGTAATAATCAGTCCAACAGTTTTGAACATAATGATGCTTTTGCCCATGTACTCAATAAAGGGCCTTTTTTCTACCCAAAGAAAGAGCTTATAGATGAATTTATAGACAGATCAATTGTTATGGCCTTGTCTTATTTTGTGAGATCTGGGGACACCGGAGGAATGGTTTAGTCCCTCACAGCTCCCGTGGAGTTAGTCCAGTCACCAAATACAGTTGAGATTCTATTCAGGGGATCTGAATCAAAATGGTTCGTTGATTCACTTGTGCCCTGAAGTGCTCCCCGTTGTGCCATAAGGCCGGGCCTGCAGAATGGAGTCCACTCTTTTATTGTGAATAATAATGAGGACATATTTTTTTCATATGATGTTTTATTTCTTGGCGTCAAGTGTGAGGATGATAAAATGGCTCGGTAAAAGTAATAAAATCAGTACAGTCACACACAAAATAGTGTTGAGCAGAAGGAAACACACAAAAGAATAAATAATGTATGATTTCATTTCTGTAAAGTTCCTAAATAGGTGAAGTGAACTATTGTGTGTTATTTGGAGCTTCAGCTTACTTGGTAAAACTTTGAAGCGAAGCGAGGAAATAATTACTGTTATTAAAGAAAAGGTCGTTCTGTGCTGAAGTGCCATAAGGAAGGCTTGATTCAGGACCATGGAGAAGGTATAGGGACCTTGCTCAAGTGAGAGAGATCGGGCCCATCTCTGAATACAGCGTGGGTAACGGGGCACTTACAGCCAAGGAGGAGGGTGGGGGTCGGAGGGCGGGAATTCACAAAGAGGGAAACTCGGGGGTCAGGGGCACTTTGGCTAATGTGACCCAGCTGTATTCTCTCTGAAGACAGACGAGGGTGACCAGTGTGCCTGGGGGGACCTGGTCACACAGGAAGGGCTCTTGCTAAACTGATTTAGCAGGGCTCTCTGCTAAAGCTGATCTATAATAATAATAATAATAATAATAATAATAATAATAATAATAGAAGAGATGGAGAGAAAGAGATCTTTCAACTGCTGGTTCATGGCCTAAATGGTCACAAGGGCCAGGGCTGGGCCAGGCTGAAGCCAAGAGCTTGGAGCTTCATCCAGGTCTCCCATGTGGGTGGCAGGGGCCCAGACACTAGGGCCATCTTTCACTGCTCTCCTAAGTGCATGAAAGGGAAGCCAGTACCTGGCGTTACAGGTGGAGACCCAACCTGCTGTGGCCCACACTGGCCCCTGAAAGTGGTTGTTACAAGGAAGTGCACAGATGAGCTTAGAAGAAGGCTCAGAAACCTGACTAAAGTGCGCCTAAACAAAGAATCTGTGTCCGCATGTAAATCGAAACACCGGATATCTCAGAAGGGAACGGGCCATGGTAGGGACGGGGGCCAGCAGCAGTCCCCTAGGGGTACTGTGCTCTTCTGTTTCTGTCTTTAGTGCCGGCTGCATAGATGTTTGCTTTACAAAAATAAGTTAAAATGTGCACCTGCGGGACTGGCACTGTGGCATAGTGGTGGCTGCAGCTGTGCGTGCACCTGTGACTCCAGCATCCCATATGGGTACCGGTTCAAGTCCTGCCTGCTGCACTTCCAATCCAGCTCCCTGTTAATAGCCTGGGAAAGCAGTGGAGATGACCCAAGTGCTTGGGCCCCTGTCCCCACATAGGAGACCCAGATGAAGCTCTTGGCACTTATTTAGCCTGGCCGTTGCGACCATCTGGGGAATGAACCAGTGGATGTAAGATCGATCTCTCTCTGTAACTCTGACTTTGAAGTGAATAAATAAATCTTTACCCAAAAAATGTACACTTATGACTATGCATTACTCCGTATGGGAGTTGCGTTTCTTGGTTAAGAAGGTCACACGTAGTACCTATCTTGAGACGGGTTCTGCCCTGCTTCCGGTTGAGGAATCTGAGATAAAAAGTTTGTCTGCAAAGAGGGAGCCAGGAGAAAGATCCAGGATCTGAGCCATCAGAATCGCATCCCAGGGCCAGCTTCAGTTCTAGGTGTCCCACAGCGATGAATTCCACCCTCCCAGGACGGCTGGAGCATCTGGGTAAGCAGATCAGCTGTTCTGCAAAAGACAACAATAGCGCCTTTTGGACAGCAGTGTGGTGCGAATGAGTAAAACAGAAGCGGAAAGTCCTTACATCTCTTTCTGGTCCTTGGCACTTTAAATAAAAACAGGGCGCAAGACAGCGATCTTAATTTTTTTTAAGTTTACTTAGTTTTATTTCAGTGAGAGAGCGAGTGAGCGAGCAGGTTCACTCCTCAAATGCTCACGGTGGCTGGGACTGGGCCAGGCCAAAGCCAGGAGCCAGGAGCTCCATCAGAGTCTCCCACGTGGATGGTGGGGGCCCAAGCATGTGGCCCATCTTCGTTCCCTTCCCAGGAGCATTGGTAGGAGCTGGGTTAGGAACGGAGCAGCCAGGACTTGAACCAGTGCTCCAGGAAGGGATGCCAGCATCCCCCGCACCAGGCTAGCCTGCTGTGCCACACTCCACCCCATCTTCATTTTTTGCCTGCTTCATTTTTGTGCGAAGTCTGGAGAAGGAGACTTCTCAGGGGACAAGTTAGAGCCTTCTGAGGATCCCAGCAACAGCAGGCTTGAGAGAGGTGGGCTTCTGCTGCCCCCACGGCGTCCAGGGAGGCTCAGAGACCCTCGTTGGGGAGCCGGAACACTTCTGCTCTCAGATGGAGATGGGTCCCCTCTCAAGGTCCCCAGCCTCCACCCTGCGATTTGATTCCGCTGCAAACCCTCACTCCCAGCTCAGGACTTGACTCACTTGGGCTTTTCAGCATTTTGGCAGTGGCTTTTGCCATTTTCTGTTGATTCGTTTGTACCAAGGCCCTCAGTGAGGTATTTATTTTATATCCCAGATCAGTTTACACACATGTGCACACATACACACACACATGCAAAGATGTGACAAAAGTTGAACAGTGTTCACCCTTATACGTACAAAAGTACACTCTGATGTTTGCTATGTATTTTTATTTCATAAAAGTTGCTAACCACCCACAATTGTGGGCCCGGTTCCTGATGGGTTCCAAGAAAAGCAGTGGAAGGTGCTGTCACACACAGTCATTTATCATCAGGAAATAAGAGAGCGCGGGAAATCACCTCCACAGCCGGGAAGCCGTTTCCATAGCCGCGATTCCCCAGGCCCGGGGAAATGGGTGCCTTTCAGCTTAGAGGGAAATGAACTTGCAGGAGGGGACCTTCTTGTCCTTGCCTACAGGGCTGGTTCAAGTTCATGCAGGCCTGGTTCAGAGCATGCCCCAGCATAGCCCGCATGTTGTGGTCCTCCCGCCACAGAAATCTCAGCATTAAAACGAAGCAGCCGGTGAGCTTCAGACACTGACCCACCTGGGCTATGGGCAAGCTCAGGAGGGCCTGGCCAGGCGTGGGTGCCTGGTGATTGCTGCTCTCCCTGGAACCTGACTGAAAACCCGCAGGGCCCTGGAGAACATCAGGGGCTTCTAGGGCTTTGAAATAGAAATGAGTCACAATAAAGGGTTTTGTGCTGCTGGGGGCATTGGCTCTTGACAGTCACAGCCTACAAACTCGATCATAGCTCATGGCCCTCTCCAGTTGTTGTTCTCCTAATTCCAGCTTCTCGGATGCCTCCTTTCTCTCTCTGTCTCCAGCAGCTTAGAGGTGAACCTCTCCCTCTCCTCCCAACAATCCCAGCCATCCCTTCCCGCCAAAGGACCCTGGGCATGGCGTTTTCCAAGGGGAGCACCGACGGTGGGTTGTCCCTGACCAGCACCACCAGCAGAGGGCAGTGTGCTAGCATGCAGGATCCCCTGAGAAGCCAGGTCTGTATCTCCCCGGGCCTCTCCCATCTGCTGGCTTCCCAGCATTGTCCGCTCTTGATCTCTTTGTTTTTTCATTTGTGGGTAAGGTCATGTATTTATATAACGTGCCCAGTGCACGGTTGGCCTGTAAGGGATAAAACACAAGATCGTTTAACTTCCGGTCCTGGAGCAACAACCGAGTTCTGGGTATAGGAATCACACAGCAAAAAGAGGCTTGATCGCTTCCCTACTCTGGAGGAACTTGACATCGTGACGACAGAGGCTGACATGGCACAGGGTGTTAAGTTGCTTGCGACGCTGGCGTCCCACGTCACAGCGCTGATTCGAGTCCTAGCTGCTCTGCTTCCAATCCAGCTCCCTGCTAATGAGCCTGGGAAGGCAGTGGAAGATGGCCCAAGTGCTTGGGCCCCCTGCTACCACTTGGGAGACCAGGATGGAGTTCTATCCTCTGTATTTGGCCTGGACCAGTCCTGTGCTGGCTGTTGTGCCTTTGTGGCCATATGGGGAGTGAGCTGGTGGACAGATAGTATCTCTCTGTCTCTGTGTCTCTGCCTTTCAAATAAGTAAATAGAAGATTTTTAAAATGAGAACTATTGACGGTTAAACCAATGACCTATGTCAGTGTCAATGACAAGCAATTGGCTCAACACGTGGGCAGAAATACAAGTGAAATCCAGCCAGGGAAAATCAAAAAGACATCCCGACCGAAGATCCAAATAGCACGTGCGTTCCACCACTGGTGTGAGACAGGGAGAGGGTGGGAGAGGGTGGGAGGGCCCCTGAGAAACCGGAAGCATGGATTTCTCCCAGGATGGAACTAGGGGGAGAAGCAGAGACAGAACGGCAGGCTGCATTCCCTTCCACACCTCTTGAACGTCAACCCATCTGATTTTTAAGAAATTATTCATTTACCCCGTCACAAGGTCGCAGGGACTTCGGGAGCCAGAGGAAGCTTACATGATGCTTAACCTAGATGTGACTTACTAGGGGAATTAGCTAGATAATAAGGCTTTCCCGGCCCCACAGGAACCTCTCAAGGGATTAAAAGAAGCTCCACGTTAATATGGGGAGCGGGGGTGGGTGACCTCCAGGTAGGCAGGACCCTGAAGACGGCCTTGGTGCTTGGTGTCCCTGGTACCCCAGAGTCTTGTGTTGGTCTTTTTTTTTTTTTTTAAGATTTATTTATTTACTTGAAAGTCAGAGTTACACACACACACAGAGAAGGAGGCAGAGAGAGAGAGGTCTTCCATCCACTGGTCTACTCCTCTGTTGGCCACAATGACCGGAGCTGTGCCTCTCCGAAGCTAGGAGCCAGGAGTATCTTCCACGTGGGTGCAGGGTCCCAAGCACCTGGACCATCTTCCACTGCTTTCCCAGGCCATAGCAGAGAGCTGGATTGGAAGTGGATCAGCCAGGACTTGAACCGGTGCCCATATGGGTTGCTGGTGCTGCAAGTGGCAGCTTCAACCCTACACCACAGCGCCAGACCCTTGTGTTGGTCTTACAAGGAGTTGAGAGATGAGAAGCAGTTTGAGGGGCCAGTGTTTTGTGGGCTAAACAACCGCTTGCGACCCTGGCTGTTTCCAGTCCCAGCTACTCCGCTTCTGATCTAGCTTCCTGCTAACATGCAGGAGGCAACAGATGATACGGCTCAAGTGCTTGAGTCCCTTTTCTTACATGAGAGACTCAGATGGAGTTCCAAGCTCCCGGCTTCAGCCTGACCCAGCCCCAGCTGCTGTGGGCATTTGCGGAGTGAACCAGCAGATGGAAACGTTTGAAGAAGAGGAAGATGAGGAGGAGGAAGAAGGGCTTTAAGCAAGGGTGCCTCGGAGACCGGAGAATGCACAGGAGCCTGTGGGAAAGGCTCTGGGTCTTTGCCTAAGGCCATGGCCGAGGGAGTGAAGTGTCCACAGATGACGGAATGCTACAAGCAGCGGTTAAAAAAAAAATCCTGTCATTTGCAACAAAATAGATGCACCTGGAAACCATTATACTTAGTAAAATAAGCCAGTTCCCAGAAGACAAATACCAGATGTTCTGCCTGATATGTGGGAACTAACAGAGTCCCTAAAAGGTAATCTATAGAAATGATTGGCACTTTGAGATGCGATGATTTTGAACAGTCCTTGTCTACGACTGTTGAGGACCAGTTGTGTTTTTTTCATACTATGTATTGATCTCTTTACTTAGTGTAGGGTTAATCTTACGTGTATAAATTTAATTGAAAATAGATCTTTGTAAAAAATAAGAATGGGAATAGGAGAGGGAGGAAGAAGGATGGGAGTGCAGGCAAGAGGGAGGGTAGAATGGGAAGAAATGCTATGTTCCTAAATCTGTATATATGAAATGCATGGAATTTATATACCTTAAATAAAAGTTTTCTAGGTAAAAAAAAATCCACCAATGAATGTGTGGGTGCTTTAGAAGACAGCACTGTGGGCCAGTGCAGCAGGTGAACCCACTGCCTGCAGTGCCAGCGTCCCATATGGGCACTGGTTTGCCTGACTGCTCCACTTCTGATCCAGCTCTCTACTATGGCCTGGGAAAGCAGCAGAGGATGGCCCAAGTCCTTGGGCCCCTGCACCCATGTGGGAGACCCGGAAGAAGCTCCTGTCTTCAGATCTGCCCAGTTCTGGCGGTCATGACCATTTGGGGAGTGAACCAGCACATGGAATAGCTCTCGCTCTCGCTCGCTCGCTCTCTCCCTCTCCTTCTGCCCCTCTGTAACTCTGCCTTTCAAGTAAATAAGTTCAACCTTAAACAAACCAACAAAGGCAGCACTGACTGGGGTTGCCTGGTTAGGTCAGTGTGATGACACGGGACTGCGGACGCAGGCAGGCAGCAAACCCCCTGCAGCAGCTGCCTCTCACCGCAGCTCCCCTGGCTTCCTATTTCTGCTTCCTTGGCCTTGATGCCGCAGGCAATGAGTCACCCACGTCTCCCATTTCCCTGGGCTAATAAAGGGGCAGAGGCTGGGGTGGGGGAGGGGGCAAGGGGACATCCAGCAGCTGCTCCAGCGTGGCTCCCTGCTCCTCCGCCCCCAGTTTACAACCATCAGAGATGGGGAGGGGGCCGGCAGGAGGCTCTTGCTGGGGTTCAGCTGGATGCTCGCCTTCAGCCCTGTGCCTGGATCCCTGCCTCCTCCATCGGACCGCCTGCCTCCTCCATCGGACTGTCCCCCCTCCATGTCCTGACATCATCTGACCGCGTTCTGACGATCCCATTCGACCTCTCTGTCTCTGACCCTCCCCCTTGGTCCTCTTCACTGCCCTTCCTCCCCCACCCCGGCCTGAGTTGCTGGTGCCCCTCCAAGTTCTATTCCTGGCCCTCCTCTCCTGCTCCTCACAGCCCTCTTGAGCAATCTTGTCCACTTGCCTGGTATCAGCTCCCGCCTCTCGGTGACACTCAGCAGGGTACCGGGTGAGGTGCGTGGTCAGCTGGTGGGGATGGCCTTCCATCCACAGGCGACACCCGCGGTTACCCGGTCATCCAAGGACAAAGCTTGAAGTTACCTGTGAGAGTGGCCTCTCCTTCCACCCCAGATTCAGTTCATCTCTGGGTCCTGCAGACTTTGCCTTCTCCTCTCCATTTTCTCTATCACCTGCGCTCTGGTCCGGCCCCACCTCCCAGTTCAGTTCACAGTCCCATCTGGGGGGCTGGAGCGTGGGGGGTCCGCCCTGTCTGGGAACAGCCCTTCCCAGGTGGCCCTGACAGCCCGTAGAGGAAAGAACTTCCTGCTCTGTGACTCCTGGGAAGCCGAGAAGGCTCCACTCAGATGAGCAAGACTTGAAGCGTGATTGAAGGACTGATAACAGAGATTGCGGGGGGGCTTTGGGGTTGGAATACTTAGGGTGAGTCCAGAGACGGATGTGCAAGGGCCATGGGCATGTTTATCAAAGGCCTCTTTCTCTCTCTCTGTATTTCTGCCTTTCAAATAAATAAATAAATATCTTAAAAAGAAGGAGGAGGAGGAGGAGGAGGGGCTGGCACTGTAGTATAGTAGGTTAAGGTTCGTGTCCCAGCTGCTACATTTCTGATCCAGCTCTCTGCTAATGCGCCTGGGAAAGCAGTGAAAGACAGCCCAAGTGCTTGGGCCCCTGCACCCATGTCAGGCACATGGAAGAAGCTCCTGGCTCCTGGCTTCAGCCTGGCCCAGCCCTGGCTGTTGGGCCAGGAGTGAACCAGTGGAAGGAAGACCTCTCTCTCTCTGTCTCTCCCTCTCTCTGGCTATAACTCTGCCTCTCAAATAAATAAACAAATCTTAAAAAAAAAAAAAAAAAGAGAGAGAGAACATTCTCATCATCTTTTTTAAAAAATTATTTATTTATGTACTTACTTTTTTTTCTTTTTTATTCTTTTTCTTTTTTTCTTACTTTTACGAAAGGCAGAGTGAGAGATATGAGAGAGAGAGAGAGAGAGAGAGAGAGAGACTTTTTCCTGTTGATTTACTCCCCAGATGGCTGAATGGCTGGGGCTGGGCCATCTTCTGCTATCCATGACCTCACCCGCCACGTGCCTGTGGGCTGTGGGCTGTGGCCTGCTGGGAAGGGAGCCGAGTTTGCGGCTATGGGCAGCAGCGCCGTTACCTGCTGCGTATCCAGTCCTGTCTGTGAATGCCCCCAGCCAGAAACTCTCATGACTTCCTGGACAGCACCTTGTCCCCCACCCATCACTCATCTTACCTCCCCAAGACCTCCTCCAGCTCTCCTCTCCCTCCTCCTCACTCCCCCCCCCCCCCGACCTTTGCCTCCTTAATGGCTTCTCTGCCTCCCCTCTTTCCCCTGTAACTTTATTGTCAGGAGCAAGTTTCCCTGTGGGCAGATAAGGCTGCACAGTTCCGGGAGGGAGGGAGGCCCGGCTCCAGCAGCGGATCCTCTGATCCTCCCATCCTCTTAGAGGCTCTAAGCCTCTCTCCCGCCTTTCCAAGCGCTGCCTGATTGGCTCTCCCTCTACCCCGCCTCCATCTGTGCCTCTGTTCTTGCTGCCTCTGCAGCCACCATTGGCAAGGCAGTCGACAGGACTCCCCTGACGGTTCACTCCCCCCACCCCGCACTCCCCGCCTCCCCCCAGGCTGCACAGGACACAGCGGTATCGGTATCGGTATTGTGAGCGTCTGTCCAAGTTCCTTCTGATGCAGCCTAGCATCCTTCTGGTCCCTCCCTGCGTCCCCAGCCCTGGGGCTGGGGGCAGCTGGTGCCCTAGCTGCTGCAACCCCTTCCCAGGCTCCCTGTTGCACGGGGGGTGGGGGTGTATGAAGCAAATGTCCTTAACCAAGCTCGCGGAAGGAGCCACCGAGACTCGACCCCTCTCCAGCCTCATGCTCGCCACTCTGGGTGCTGCACCCTCCCCACTCCGGCACTCGCCTCTGCTCTGAAGCTCAGCGAGCCCTGTGCCCCTGCACCACCCTGACCCTCCCCACGGAAGCACGTGTTGACTGAATCGGGCATCGTTCCCGTCTTCGGGTGAGGAACACGACGTGAGCCGCGCTCATTGTGCCCAGCCTTCTATCCCAGGTGCCCAGCGCGTAATAAACACTCGACAACGTTGGCGAAGACCTGAAACAGGACTTTATGAACTCTGTCATTAGGCCGTCGCGGTGATCCAAGCGACTAGGAAGAGGATCGCAGGCTGGGAGATGGGGAGGGGGAGGAGTCCCCCACCCCAAAGGACACTAATGTGCAGAGTGCATGGGGAGGTGGAGGGGCACTTCCAAGGCCCTCTTGAGCTCAGGGTACCCGGCAGCTCGGCAGCTCTACCGCCCAGGGCCCCGGCTTGGGGAGAGATGCACAGCCTTCTGGGACCGACAGAGGGAGCAAATTCACGGGTCCCCTGGGTGTCCCAGGACACTTGGGCCTGGCTGAGGAGGGACACTAGGCTTAGGGCGCCCAGCCTGTCAGCTTATCCGACAGGTGCCTTTCTCCTTGAAGGGATTCCTGTCCTCAGGGATGCCTTTGAGAAGGGGGTCGTTTCCAGCTTGGGCCTCCACGTATTCCCTGATGTCCTTGCCTGTCTTGGAAATCTGTGAAACACAAAACAGGGTCACAGTCCTTGTTGATTTCTCAGGATGCGGGACTTGTTCAGTCCAGGCAGACGGGGTTTCTAGACGTGGGGGGTGTGGGAGGGGATGGAGGAGGGGCAGGCAGGTGGGAGCCCCTGACTCGCACCTGTGTGGGCTGCTTGGCCAGGCCCAGGCCGGGCATGGGAAGGGTCTCTCCCGGGCTGGGGAGGTTCAGCAGCTCCACGGGGTCTCCCCCCAGCATCCCCCCACATCCTGCCCCGTGCCCTCAGCACCCGCGGCCCGGGAGAAGCCCCGGCAGGGAGGAGGCTCACCGGAGCTCTGGGGTTCTGCACCTCCTTCCGCAGCTGCTCCACCTCCATCTTCAGCAGCTCCTTCTCGCTGAGGTCCTGGGCCATCCTGCCCAGGAGACACCTGAGCCCAGAAGGGCAGTCAGCAACCAGGGCCCTAAATCACATCCGCGCTTCCGGCTCCCTCCACACCTCGACTCCTACTCTAGCCCTGCGGGGTCCTTCAGGTTCGAAGCCTCCTCGGCATCCCACACATCTTCACTGCCTCCCTCCACTCCTGCGCCACGGCGAGCCTGCTCCCAGTCTGGTGGGGGGTGAGCCTGCTCCCAGTCTGGTGGGGGGCGAGCCTGCTCCCAGTCTGGTGGGGGGTGAGCCTACTCCCAGTCTGGTGGGGGACGAGCCTGCTCCCAGTCTGGTGGGGGGTGAGCCTGCTCCCAGTCTGGTGGGGGACGAGCCTGCTCCCAGTCTGGTGGGGGGGTGAGCCTGCTCCCAGTCTGGTGGGGGGTGAGCCTACTCCCAGTCTGGTGGGGGGCGAGCCTGCTCCCAGTCTGGTGGGGGGCGAGCCTGCTCCCAGTCTGGTGGGGGGCGAGCCTGCTCCCAGTCTGGTGGGGGGCGAGCCTGCTCCCAGTCTGGTGGGGGACGAGCCTGCTCCCAGTCTGGTCGGGGGTGAGCCTGCTCCCAGTCTGGTGGGGGACGAGCCTGCTCCCAATCTGGTGGGGGGTGAGCCTGCTCCCAGTCTGGTGGGGGGTGAGCCTACTCCCAGTCTGGTGGGGGACGAGCCTGCTCCCAGTCTGGTGGGGGGTGAGCCTGCTCCCAGTCTGGTGGGGGGCAAGCCTGCTCCCAGTCTGGTGGGGGGCGAGCCTGCTCCCAGTCTGGTGGGGGGGTGAGCCTGCTCCCAGTCTGGTGGGGGGCGAGCCTGCTCCCAGTCTGGTGGGGGACGAGCCTGCTCCCAGTCTGGTGGGGGACGAGCCTCCTCCCAGTCTGGTGGGGGGCAAGCCTGCTCCCAGTCTGATGGAGGGCAAGCCTCCTCCCAGTCTGGTGGGGGAGGCGCGATCTTCGCCCTGGAATAAGCATCTGTTTAAGAAGGGAACAGAGAAGCGACACAAAGGAGCTTCCCGTAGCGCGGATGACTCGCGGAGCTCAGTTATTATTCCTCAGGGAGAAGCTTGCTTTTTCGTCTCTAAGTCCCTCTCGGCAGAGAAGGGGCTCTGGAGCCTGCTGGACCCCAGCTCCGACCCCAGCTCTGCCGCCTCCTTGCTGGGTGGCTTTGGCCAACTCACTCCACCTCCCTGAGGCTGTCTTACTCTCCCCACCTGCAAAAGGAGTGTAATCATAGTACCTAGCTCATAGGGCGATTGTGAGTGCTAAGAATGTAATGTGTATCAAATATTTTTTAAAGATTTATTTATTTGAAAGGCATAGTTACAGAGAGGCAGAGGCACACACACACACAGAGACAGAGACAGAGAGAGAGAGGGAGGGAGGGAGAAGTCTTCCATCTGCCAGTTCACTACCCAGCCACAACAGCTGGAGCTACACTGATCCGAAGCCAGGAGCAAGGAGATTTTTCTGGATCTCCCACATGGGTGCAGGGGCCCTTTTACTGCTTTCCCAGGCCACAGCAGAGAGCTAGATTGGAAGTGGAGGAGCTGGGACTTGAACCGGTGCTCATGTGGGTAGCCGGCACTGCAGGCGGCAGCTTTGCCCGCTACGCCACAGCGCCGGCCCCATCAGATATTTTAATACTCTGTGTGCCCCATCATGTATGATTAATGCCTGGATTACTATTGTCACTGATAATGAGATTATCATCACTGCAGGATGACAGGAAGGCCTGCCTGGTGCTCTCGCTGCAATAGTACTAAGACTGGGGCCAGGCATTGTGGCTTAGCAGGCTAGGCCACCACTTGGGATGCCTGCGTTCCACATCAGAGCGCCCAGTTCCGTCCCGGCTCCTCTGCTTCCGATCCAGCTTCCTGCTAATGTGCCCTGGAAGGCAGCAGATAATGGCTCGAGTACTTGAGTTCCTGCCAACCCATGGGAGAGACCCACTTGGAGGGCCTGACTCCAAGCTTCTGCCTGGCCAAGCCCTGGTTGTTGCGGGCATTTGGGGACTGAGCCAGTGGATGAAAGATCTCTATCTGTCGGTCTGTCTCTCTCTCTCTCTTTCTCTCTCTCTCTCTCTCTTTCTGTCACTCTGCCTTTGAAATAAATAAATCTTACAAACAAAACAAGACACCAATCCTGAGTCCCGGACCAGTACAACACCAGCCCCTCTCACCTGCCAGTGGGGAGCGCGCAGTCCACACCACCTCTCAGGACCCAGAAGCGCTGGTGTGTGAACCTCCCAGCTCCTCATCAGCTGAGAATCTTTGGATAAAGCAGATGGCCCGGACACCAAGGTCTCTGCCGCCTAAGCTGATCATAGGCTAAGGTTCTAAGCCCATGCATCCTCCTGAGCTCCTGAGCCCTCCTCGCCACTGGAGCAGAGACACTGACGCTCTCCCCATCAGAGCACACCAGGGACCAGACGCCAAATCCACCTGCCTCGGAGCCCCCCTCCTCCCCTCTCCCTGGCTTCATTCATCAGCCCCAGAGGCCTCCCTGGCTCCCACTCTAAGCCTCACAGTTGCCCCCTCCCCTGCTTTCTCCCAACCTCGGAGCCCGCACCGAGACTGTTCCTCCTGCTGACGCAAGTCCTGGACGAGCTCCTAACTTCCCTTATCCGGGAAGCCCTTGTGTCCCCACCGTGGGAGTCCCTGCGATTTGAGCCTGCAAGGGTGTCCTGGCTCACCCCTTGTTCACATAGTCCATAGCACTGTGCTCCTGGCTTACAATGCCGTGCTAGTTAGTCCCGGGCGCCACGGAGGCCACAATCGCCTGGGCCCACGCTGGTTGACCCCCACGCCCCCTGAGCCCTGAGTGTGGCTCTCATGTGCAGTCTCTGAGCCCTTGGTCTTTCTCGTGCTCTCCTCCCAGCATCAATCAAGGACTGTGTCATTTAACAGATGCTAAGCCTGGATCTGCCTGACACCTGTCAAATGGCAAGGGACCCCCTGCAGGAGGAGACACTAAGGGACCCCCGTGGTCAGTGAGGGTTCCTCTTATTTCCCGGCCTCTAGGCCAGGGCTGGGGAACCTCCTGCTCAGGGCCATTTGGATCGTTACAGCATCATGCAGGGGCCATATGAAATTGTCAGCTTGGAAATGAGCCTTCTGTAGAGGTACTGAATTTTGAGTCCTGCCTATGGAAGACTCAGCAGAGCCAGACCAGAGGATTTTGTGGGCCTTGCACCACCTGCAGGCCAGACATTCCCCTTCCCCCAGCTCCTGCCCTGGCCTAGGAGGGCAGAAACAGCGGGAGGAACAGGAGGATGTCCATTTTTCATCCTAATGTTCCCCGCGCCAGGACCCCAGGCCCACGTGCAGCTAGCAGTGAGCGCTAAGAACAGGAGACGGGGGACAGGACCTGAGCCCATACCTCCTGAGCTCCGCCGCTGCTTCCTGAACCTGGGAGGTCAACGTGGAATCTGCACCCGGTGCGTCTCAAGTCCAAGTCCTTCCTGTTGCTCAATCGGAGTCCCTCCCGCTACAGCTGCCCGGTTTCATCTTTGCCTGGTCTCCGGCAGGCGCAGGCCATGCCTAGCGGAGCCTTCTCGCTGGCCGCCCTGCAGGGACACCTTCCTGGTGTCCAGTCCTCTTGCTGTTTCCTATTGTTGCTGTGCCGCCACCGTCATCCGCTGTCCCCAAGCCGGACTGCTCTCCATGTCCCATCCACCCTCCACTCCCCCGTCCCGCGGTGACTCATCCCAGAGCTTCCCAAGGAAGCCCCCACCCTCTGCCCTTTCCTCCTCTCTTCCATGAGTGGAAAATCTACCCTCCCACCCCAATGCAGGCCAGCCCCCTTCCTCTCAGTCTCCCCTCCCAGCCCCCAGTCAGCCAGTTTCCTCTCTGGGACCAGGGAGCCATCACAGCCGCCCCGACCTTGGCTTCCTCTGCTGGGTGGAACTGGGGGCTGGGCCCCTGGCTTCCCCCTTCCTCGGGCAGGGGACAGAGGCACAGGCCCAGCCAGGGAGCAGGGACTGACTTCCTCTTGTCCCGGAATGAGCATGCCTGCCCTTCACAGGCAGGTTTGGGGCTCTCACGCAGAGGAAACCAAGAGGGCGGTGAGAGGGAGGGCAGGCAGAGCGACCAATCAAGGAAGGGCTGGGTGAGGCACAGAAGCTGCGGCTCCCGGGGGAGCCAGACGGAGGCCGGGGTGATGGCGGAGCTGCAGCAGCTGCAGAACCTGGACATCCCCACGGGCCGGGAGGCTCTGCGTGGCAACCACAGCGCCCTGCTGCGGGTGGCCGACTACTGCGAGGACAACTACGTGCAGGTAGGTGGAGGGGGGCCCCTCGCCCCCCAACCAAGGGTCCCCAGAGCCTAGCCCAGGCGGAGCCATGGAAACCATCCCAGCAGGTGCTCATCCCCCAGGCCTGGGCTGCAAATCATCAACTTCATCCGCGTCCTCCGAACTTCACCCAAGGTGGGGGACGGACAATTTGGGGTCAGGCAAGGCTAGTCCATTCTGGTCTCAGGCCTCACCCCGACTTCAGCTCCCCCAGCGCCCCAATATACAAACGCTGGCGCATCATCCGGTTTTCAGCAAGGCTCTAGGAGAGACTTTAGAAGAACTTCCCAAGGACAAAAGTGAGCTTGAGACAGAGGAGAGAAGGGAGTTAGCTCCTTGACAGTTGCAGAAGGCGGGGTAGGCTTAGTCAGGGAAGGGGTCCTGACACAGAGGCAGGGGGCTGGACAGCATGACTGCTGGCGACAGGCTACAGGCTACAGCAAGACAACGAGGGTAGCATTTTTTTTTTTTAATTTATTCGACAGGTAGAGTTACAGAATGAGAGAGAGAGACAGAGAGAAAGCTCTTCTGTCCGTTGGTTCACTTCCCAAATGGCCGCCACGGCCGGAGCTACGCCGATCCGAAGCCAGGAGCCAGGAGCTTCTTTCCTGGTCTCCCATGTGGGGGCAGGGCCCAAGCACTTGGGCCATCCTCCACTGCCCTCCCGGGCCACAGCAGAGAGTTGGCCTGGAAGAGGAGCAACTGGGACTAGAACCCAGCGCCCATATGGGATGCCGGCGCCACAGGCGGGAGATTAACCTAGTGTGCCACTGCGCAGGCCCCAAGGGTGGCATTTGTAGCATAGTTTTAAACATGGTGTGATTGTCCCAGGACCAAGAACGTGGATTTCTGGAAGGAGAGAATTTGAGGATGACCGAAACGCCTGGCTCCTTTGTTAGTCCTAACAAGTACCCTGGAGACCAAGGATCATAATGTCTATTTTAGGGGTTTGGAAATGGCGGCTCAGGGAGGTACAGGGACTTCTCTTTTTATTATTTTTTTCTGAAGATTTATTTATTTATTTGAGATGCAGAGTTACAGAGAGAGAGAGAGAGAGAGAGAGAGAGAGGTCTTCCATCCTCTGGTTCACTCTCCAAATGGCCTTAACGGCTGGAGCTGAGCTGGCCAGGAGTTTCTTCTGGGTCTCCCACATGGGTGCAGGGGCCCAAGGATTTGGGCCATCCTCCGCTGCTTTCCCAGGCCATAGCAGAGCTGGATCAGAAGTGGAGCAGCCGGGATCGAACCAGTGCGCATATGGGATGTTGGCACCACAAGCAGAGGCTTAGCCTGTTCTGCCACAGCGCCTGGCCCCAGGCTTTGAGCTCCACTCTCACCACCTTTCTGCCTCCTTGATAAGCTGCAGGCCAGACTCGTTACCCCCTGTGCAAAACTTGGTTTCCCTAATTGGTGCTGAGCAGGCCATGAGAAGCAGCGCAGGGACTTCCCAGCATCGTGAGAATGTGGCAAAGAAAGAAAAGAAAGCCCAAGGGAGCAGGTGCTCATGGGAAAGTGGCAGGTGAAAGAGTGGCGGTGACGGCACCAGAGAAAGGCCCCACGCCCTGACTTCGGGACAAGCGTATTCCCTGAGGGGCCTCCTCGTCTTCACCCCAGCAAGGAAGCTGAGCCTTGGAAAGGTTAAGTCATTTCCCAAAGGCCTGAGTGCTAGTGGCAGAGCCCGCTTCACACCCAGTTCACACCCTGCAGAGCACACTCCCTGACTCCCCAGCTCAAAGCTCTGTGCCGGGTGTGATCTGAGTCCCCGTGAGCAGCGAGTGGCCAGCCTGTAGAGGAGGGGGACCTTGGATTGCAAAGCGGCCACTTCGTCCCAGCGTGGAAAGGCACAATCCCACCACAGCCGAGGATAGAAGTAGCTACTTCCACACCTTTGGGTGCTCGTGTACCTCTTAGGGGCTTGCGGACGGTGTGCACCTGAGTCCAGGGTCCAGGCCTGCCACAAACTTAGGACGACGGCCAGCTTCCCCTGATCCGATCCTCAGAGCTTCCTTCGGGGGTGGTTACGCGGGCTCCACGTGAGAATGCGTGAAAGCCTTTAGCCGGGTGCCTGCCCCTTAAGAAAGGCCACATACATATCAGCCACTGGTATTATTATTGTTAAGGAATACACACGTGTATAATACAACCCAAACGCTCTGGGCATCAGAAGCCCTCACCCACACTGGACGTGCTGGGAGCCTGCTTTCTCTAGACAGAACGCTAACCACTAAACCACACCGCCGGTTACCTTTCCTAGTCTCTGAGGCTGCGTGGGGAAGCAAGTGCCTAAGATGACTTCCCAGATTGGCTTTAAGTGAGGCCTCCATCACCATTCCCAGAGGCCTGGCTCCCACGCCCTCCATGGCCATCCCTAGTCTCTCTGGCCACCCCAGCCAGGCGGCAGAAAACCTGTGGGGAGTGGGAGTGGGCCGGCTAGGTGGCAGCTGCAGGGTTCTCAGTCAAGGTTGATGGAGCCTGCGCACAGGGTGATTTGCATGGTGAGCCAGCGAGCAGCCAGCCACAGAGAGGGATTCTGCACCTCTGTCCCTCCAGGCCTGCTTCTGCGCCAAGACAAAGCCTAGGGGCCCTTGGCGTCCAGGCTTGAGGCATCCAGGCAGCGCCCATGACACCACTCCTGCCCGGGCTGATGAATGACACAAGGGATGGCGCTGTTCAGGAGGAGAGGGGCCAGCTCAGAAACCTGGGGGAGACCACCAGGGCAGTCCCTGCTCCGTGCTGGGCCTGTTTCTTCGCTTACTAAAGGCTGGCCTTGAACTAGAACACGGACACACTGTCCTTTCTGGTTTGAACATCTGAGTCTGACTGCTTTGTCTACTCAAGGCCCTCGGTGACAAGGGTCTCATGAGATGGAAATTTGGTTACGGATGCTGATGAGATGTAAATTGACAGGCAAGGGAGCATCTCTTTCCTGATGTTAGAAGAGAAAGGGGGGGCCAAAAAGTGGGGCTTCCCAGAAGGCTCTGGCTCAGGCTGGACCCTGCAGGCATCCTGGTCTTGCTCAGGACCTTGCCCCTGTAGTGTCTAGGCCTGCTCTCCACTGACAGGCACCTGCAGGCCTGGGCTAGAAGACCCCAGTGTGCAGCCTTGCCTGTGAGTCCTCTGGGTACCCCGGCTTCACCCTGCATCTGCTCCCCGCTCCCTAAGACACAGGCCAGGATACAGCAACTCCATGACCTGAGTGGAGATGAGGAAGCTGCCTGGGGAACCAACAGACTGGAGAAGCTTTGCCCCAGCTGGCCATGGGCTGATCCGGGACCAAAAAAAATAACCCTCCTTTGTCCTCAGCCACACGCTGCCCGCCCCTCCCCCCTCCACAGCCTGACAGTGTGACCCAGGGGCCTGGCCCACACCAGGAGGGTGGCTTGGGCCCCCATGCGATCATTAATGAACTCACAGAAACACATTTATGAAGTGTCCTCTTGTGCCAGAACAGAACAGCAAGCTCCCTGCTCTCATTACACATTTTAGTGGGAGGATAGACAATAAAGACAAGTGCAAAGGTCCTGAGGTGGATGCAACCTACTCGTTCAGCAATGGATATCCAGTAGCCAACGTGGCTGGAGGGGAGTGAGTGGGGAGGCGTGGTGGGGATGACGGGGGAAGAGAAAGCAGGAATCAGACCCAGAGAGGTGTGCACCAGCCCGGATTAGAACTTCAGAGTTTATTCTTGGTATATTGGGAACCCGTGATAGGGAATGGATGAGGAAGGAAGTCACCACACTCAGTTTCCCTATCCGAGTTCCCGAACACTGACCTGATGGTACACACCTGGTGAGCGTTTAAAGGCATGGATTCATTGGCCTCATGCTGAGGATTTCAGTTGGAAGGCCTGGGGTGGGGGGGGACTTAGTTTGCCTCTTCCAGCCAGTATCACCTTTCGCTTCTTCACTGCTCCCTGATCACCGAGAACAGCTCGGAACCGACGTCTTCAGGAAGGCGATCGGGTCATCCCCATGGCCGCCACCGCAGACACTTATGGGGGCTGCTGCCTTCTCCCAGCTCAGCCCTTGTCTGTGTGCTCTCCCGCCCTTCTCAGCCAGGGGCCTGGCAGAAGGGGCTGGCCTCAGGCCAGGGCCGTGTGTGTGTATTTCAGGCCACAGACAAGCGGAAGGCGCTAGAGGAGACCATGGCCTTCACGACTCAGGCTTTGGCCAGCGTGGCCTACCAGGTGGGCAACCTGGCAGGGAACACACTGCGCATGCTGGACCTGCAGGGGGCTGCCCTGCGCCAGGTGGAAGCCCGCGTGAGCACCCTGGGCCAGGTAAGGGACTGACAAGGGCGTCTCACACCAGCCCCATCCTGACAGTCCCCGCAGCTCGGGTCCCCTCCTGCAGAACTGCACCCTACCCGTGCATCTGAGGCCTCTTTGTCTCTATGGCTGTGTTTCAGGCATGGGCTGGGCTGTCTACCCCAGGTACCCTCTGCTGTCTGCCCCAGGGCATTAGAAAGTGGTCTACCAAGCATGGGGGCTGCAAGGGACAGGAAGGAAGCAGATGAGCCCTGTTTGCCTCTGCATGCCAACAGACAGCTGTGGCTTTAAATTGGTGGCCTGCACCCAGGGCCACCACCCAGCCTGTCCCCTCTCCATCCCCCCGCCCTTCTGGCCCACACCCCCTCCTCCTTCCTTCCTGGGGCCCTGCCCGAGGCCTGGCCCCACCAAGTACACGCACAGATCCCTTGGCACGTGCAGCATGCACGCAGTCAGCGCACGCACCGGGCGTGTCCTTCCTCTCACCCCAGCAGACCCGGGTTCCCACCCTCAGTGCTGATTCCTCTGCAGAGCGTCCCAAGAAGAAGTGACCGGACTTGTTTGTCCCCCAGAAGGCAGAGTGGCTCCAGCCACCGTTCCCTGTCCCCTCCCCCGTGACCGCCTCTGCCCCGGAGCCGGCCTGGCCTCTAGTCTCTTCCCAGCTTCCCTGGGGATGTTGGATTTTCTCTTTTCCTCCTGTTCCTGCTCGGCTAATAATAACCCTCATTCTCTTCCTCCAGGAAGTTGCTCTAAAGTGGCTCTGTCCTCTCCCCCACCTTTCTCAATTGCTGTGTGGCCTTGGGGACAAAACTCACTCTTTCTCTGGGCCTCGCTGTCTCCCATGGTCCCCATCTCCACCCTAATATCTCTACCCCATTCCTTAGTGAGAAGGGGGCTGGAATCAGACAGCACCCCCCTCCCCGCCACACCACTGTCACCTCCAGCCCTGTCGCGCAGATGGTGAACATGCATTTGGAGAAGGTGGCCCGACGGGAGATTGGCACCTTAGCCACTGTCCAGCAGCTGCCCCCTGGCCAGAAGGTCATCGCCCCCGAGAGCCTGCCCCCCCTCACGCCCTACTACAGGAAACCCCTCAACTTCGGCTGCCTGGATGACGTTGGCCACGGGATCAAGGTAGTGATGGGGGCCCCGTCTCCCCACAGTACAGTCTCTCCTAGACCCTGGCCCTCATCTCAACCTGAGACCCCTTTCCCCAAAGCCATCCTGCCCCCTCTTTTCCAGCCTCTGCAAGCCCCCAGCCCATGATCTGCTGAGACTGGGGTCCTGGCACCCTCCCCCACACTGTGGCTGCTGGGTGTGGGTGTCGCATGAGAACAGAACAGAACTTCCTCTGTCTGGGGGTTTGAGGTACCGCGCTGAGCAGCCTTCCCGCTCACTCGCTCTCAGCCCATGACCTTCTTGGCAGTGAGAGATGGCTCACGCACACGGCGACATCACTCCTTTGCCACCCTATCACAGCGGCCCCCACAAGAGGGGCACAACACTCCTCCAGTTACCTCCCTTCCCAAAACTCCTTCCCAGGGTCCCACTTAGAGTCCCCTCTGTCACGGCCCTGGGGAGCCTCAGCAAACAGAATCGCACCTCCCTGCCGGCGCCTTGGGGAAGCCGGTGGCTAACAGAAGCGCCATCTTGCACGGGGCTTTGCACCTGTCCGCTGAGCACTCAGCGCTAAGTGGCCTGGGCCCTGCCCAGGTGGGACCAGCCTTCCCCAGCCCCTCCCTCCGCCCTTCAAAGCTGGGGACCACCGAGCCAGGGCTGTGCTCTGAGATGGCTTTGGGGAGGGGCTGGGATGAACACCCCCCCCCCCACCACCACCAACCCTCGCCCCAGCCCGCTGCGGCCACACACAGGAAGCGGCCCTCAGACTGCGTCTGCGCTCCGAGGTTTCTTTCGGTCGCTTGGGTTTCGGCAGAGACAGAGGGGGTGGGGACGGCGTAGGGCGGCAGAGGGGCCTGGGAAGTGGAAGTGGGAACTTGTGGTGCGCGCGCTCTCCCTCCTGGGTCTCGGCCGCCCATCCCCCACTTCCTCCCTGGGATGGGTGGAGCGCGCACCACCCCCACCCCAGGTGTCAGCCCCGCGCCCTACTCCCGCACAGGACCTGAGCACGCAGCTGTCGCGGACCGGGACCCTGTCTCGCAAGAATATCAAGACACCCGCCGCCCCTGCCTCCGCCACACTGGGGTGAGGCTTCGCCGCGACCCCAACCAGCCTGGCCCTGCCCCACCCACGCCCACAGTACCTGGCGCCTTGACCTTTATGGTGACAGGCCTGAGGCTGGCGCCTCGCCCCCGCCCCTTCGCACCCGGAAACCTTTTGCCTCCCTCCCCCCCGCCCAGGAGACCACCCCGGATCCCCGAGCCGGTGCAGCCTCCCACAGTACCGGACGGCAGACTCTCCGCCGCCTCATCCGCCTCTTCCTTGGCCTCAGCAGGGTGAGTCCTTCAAGACCAAGTGGGTGATGCTGGGGGTGTGTGGTTTTGTCACCGTGATTCTGGGGGTTCAGGATCTCCGGGACCCAGCACTGGGCAGTGAAGGGGCGGGACCAGCCGGGCATACCGGATTACGGAACGTGTGCCCTAAGCGAGCCGGGCCCTGCTCTCTTCCGTCTACAGCAGCGCCGACGGTGGCGGTGGGGTCTCCGCGCCCAAGGGACAGGAGGCACCCCCACCGCCACCGCCACCGCCACTTAGCTCTTTGGCCCTGCCACCTCCTCCTGCCAACGAGGTCTTCCTGCCCCCGCCTCCCCCGGAGGAGCTGTCCCCGCCCCCTCCAGGTAAGGACCCCGCCCCCCTGCAGGGTCTCTGTCGCTTCCGGACGCTGCCCCGACCCCACCCTTCTGGGATCTAACCCGGACGCCCCAGGAAACGCTTCGCCCAGGCGAGGGAAACGGAGGGAGAGGAAGAGCAGGAATCGAATTAATCGTTCAACGCCTGCTGCGCATGGGGCCCCGGGCTCCCAGCTTCTCAGCCATAATTGAAACTTCACAACCCCGAGCCTCGGCTCTGCCCACACGCATTCAACAGATGAGACTGAGAGTTTAGTGGCCTGCCCGAGTCCCTCGGCTCACGAGTGGTGCTGTCCGACCGCCCTTTCGGCGTGGACCGGGAGCACCTGCCAGAGGCACCGTGCGGGCACCAGGCCGCTGAGGGTAGCAGAGAGCTTGTACCAAGCCGGGAGACTCGACAGCGAAAGGCCCTTGGCGGAGGGAGGGTTCCCGGCGCCGCGCTTTGCAGCCTGCTTTCTCTCCTACTCCCAGCCGAAGAGCTGCCCCCGCCCCTGGACCTGCCCCCTCCTCCGCCCCTAGACGTGGACGAGCTGGAGCTGCTGCCTCCGCCCCCGCCAGGCTTTGGGCCGGAAGAACCCAGCTGGGTCCCTGCAGCCTACTTGGAGAAAGGTACCTGACGCTGGGCACTGGAGGGCACCTCGTCCCAGGTCCCGGGTCTGGCCTCTGCTGCTGCCCTGTCCCAACTTTACTTCCCTCTAGACACCTACCCCACTCCGGCAAAGGGGTTCTTCCCTTAACCTCCCGCCACATACCCACACGCACATGCGCACGCGCGCCTCACATATGCTTTCCAATGAGCCGAGCTCAGAACCAAGCTGGGTGGACAGCAGCCACCCGGTGCTGGATATTAACGGATCCTGAAGGTTTGGGAGCCCCGCAACCTTCTCCCCTAAATGCTCCCCAGGGTCCAGTATTCCCCGGGGGCCTCCCCGCACACCTCAGCCACCCTCTCCCCCGGCCTGCAGTGGTGACTCTGCACCCGTACACCGCGCAGAAGGACAATGAGCTCTCCTTCTCCGAGGGCACGGTCATGTACGTCACGCGCCGCTACTCTGACGGCTGGTGCGAGGGCGTCAGCTCTGAGGGCGCTGGATTCTTCCCCGGGAACTATGTGGAGCCCAGCTGCTGACCGCCCAGGGCTCTCCCTGTGCCCACCCAGGCTCCGAGCCGAGCCAGCCCGCTGGACTGGGCTGCCCGCATTTTGCGATGTGAGCTGTGCAGTCTGTCCCTTCCCCCTCCCCCCAAAGTGGGGGCCCTGGGGAGAGAAGGTACTCGGAGGTCTGCTGCAGACTGGACAGAACCGGAGGCCGAGGAGTGTGGGGATGACCCTGGCCACAGAGGATCCCTCCCACGTGCTGGGTGGGGTCTCCAGCTTCAAGTGCCAACTCTGAATAAAGCGGATGACCTGACAGCTGCCCCGCGGGACTAGGGGGCCAAAAGACACCCAGTTCTGCTAATGACCGCACCTCTCCTGGGCCTGCCACACCCCAGAGGCCCCTCTGCAGTGGGGGGACTGCACCCGGCTCTTTTGACCCTCGCTTGCTGTGCGTGTTGTGTTGGGTCGTGGCTCCTCAACTTGAGGAGTGGGGACAGTCTCCCCCAGTTAAGTGGGGGCTGTCAGGAAGCAACAGCGCGCCTCCCCCTGCCCTCGTGGACCACGGCACCACAAATCTCAGACACAGGTTCCCCTTCGCCTGCTTTATAGTTCTGACACCAGAAGGGAGGAGGACATGGGGTTCCCTGGTTCTGCTTAAAAACATCATGGCTTTCTGTTCCGTACAGGTGGGTGGAGGGGGAAGGCGCAGAGGGCGGCTTTGGTGCGTTCTCCCGTCTCTTGCGGCATAGGCGAGGCTGCGGGGCGAGGGTCCCGGGAGCGCCGGACCTGAGTTGGGCTGGATGCTACCTCGTTCCACCGGCAGGGGGCGACTGTTCGCTCTGGCTTTTCTCTTCCACGCTGGGGTGCTGAAGGGATGGGCCAAGGTGTAGTAGCGAGTACACGAACTGTGTAGGGGCGTGGCGAGATGGAAAAGGCTTGGAGCTGTCGGCGGAACGGAGAGCGTCAACTTTCTCCGCGGGGAGTCCGAGTGGCCATGCGGACTTCGGGTGCCTGGGTCCCTTTGATAGAAGACTGGAGAGGGGTCGTTAGGAGGCCGAGGCGGCAGTGAGAGCGGTGGAGGAGGTGCCCTCTGTCACCATCCAGGGTCCCCTGCCGCCCAGGGTCTTGGAAGGGTCCCCACTGCCTTCCAGGGTGGGCGCAGGACCCCGCATGCGCTGCACTCCAGAGCTTAACTGCGGTGAAGGGGGTGGGCGGGGAGAAGGGGGGAGGCAGCTGGGCGGGGCTCACTGCATAGACGGGAACGGCTTGGGGGGCCACCCCTCCCTGGGAGACGCCGGGAGGGTCAGCGCCAAGCGCAAGAGCAAGGAAACAGCCAACTCGCGGGTCTTCCCCGACGGCCCCCGCCCCGCGCCCTCAGCCGCTCGCCGGCCCAGGGCGCCCCCTGCAGGCGAGCGTCTTCAGCACGTCTTGAGCACCTGCTGCAGGTGGAGGCGCACGTCGGCGGCTGTCTCCCAGGGCACCACGCTGGCGCGGAAGGAGCTGGGCTCGGCTTTCTGCGCCTCTTGGATGAGGCGGTGCATGGGGTAGCCGCGGCGCGGGAAGGCCACGTCGCCGCCCGCCAGCAGCCCCATGGGGCAGAAGTCGTTGGCGCCATCGCCCACGTAAAAGAGGCGCTCGAAGTGCACCCCGTCGTGGGCCCTCTCGCGCAGGTAGTCGCTGAGCACCTTGTGTTTGCACATGTTGGCGGGGCAGCGCGCGCAGCTGTGCGTGTGGAAGGGCCGCAGCGCCAGCAGCCCCCGTGCGTCGGGCCCCGACGGGTTGCTGAGGATGCGGCGGAACAAGCCGTGGTGGCCAGCAGCGCGCAGCGCACTCTCCACGCCGAAGGTGTTGGCATCCGAGATGAGAATGACCTCGAAGCAGGTGCCCTGCTTAGACACAAACTGCAGCAGGTCGCCCATGCCCGGCGTCAGGGGGATGGCCTCGTAGACGGCGCGCAGGTCCCGCGGCCGCACGCCCTGCTCGCCCAGGTACTTGAACACGCGCTGCATGTACTCGTTGTAGAAGCCCTCGCGGTAGGTGGCTCGCAGGCTCTCGGGCAGCCGCTGGCCCGGCGCGGCGCGCACGATCGAGTCGTCGCTGTTTTCGTCCACGATGGTCTCGTCGAAGTCGAAGGTCAGGAGGAAGCGCGGGGCGCTCTGGGCAGCCATCCCGCCGTCCTGGGAGCAGGGGGGGAGGGAGCAGCAGGAGGAGGAGGAGGCAAGCGAGAGGGGGCGCGGCGGGAGCCGGCCAGGAAGAGGCTGGTTAGCAGGCCAGAGGCGCTGGCACGTCCAGGACCTGAGGAGGACCCGAGGCTGGTTAAGCTGGGAGCAGCACCCAACACCCCACCACCCCCCATCCGCGCCCTCTACCAGCCTAACCCCTAGACCCGGAAGGACTTCTTTGGCCCCTGTTCTCTGTCCCCCTGAGCCAGGACCACGGAGGCTTGGCAAGGGCCAGCTTCCAAGGGCCCCCTCCCCTTGGAAGACTTCTGTTGGGGAGACTTCCGGTGGCCCTTGAAGCTGGTGTAAGCCACAAGGGGGGGACAGAAGGAGGAACTTTCCACTCCCTCCCCAACACAAAGGCAGGCAAAGAGACCACCCATGCACCCTCCTCCTCCTCCCCTGGGTCCTTGTGAAACCCAACCAGGAGCCAGGTCCCAGGGACGACTTTGGGGCAGCAACCAAGGCACATGGGGTGCCAGGTCCCAGGGTCTGGATGGAGTGTCAGCCCCAGGCCTGGAGACTTGGGTACGTAGGTCTCTCTGGCCAGAGAAGTGGATTTTAGGCCTTAGAGTAAAAAACCAGCTGTGTACACTGACCAGCTAAGACCCAGGAAGGCTCTGCGAGCTGCTGCCAGCCCCAGGGCGCTGGGCAGGGGTCCGGGGCCTGGACACAGCTTTGCCAGGAATGGTTAGGGCCCTGGCTGCCAGCTCATCACTAGTCACTTGCCAGTTCCCCAGGAGGGACGTGTCAGCGGGTGGGGTTTCTGCCAGAGTCCGAAGCAAGCGGGCAGCAGGAGAAGCAGTGGGGCTGGGGGAGGTTGGAGCCTCCCGGGCAAGGCCACGACACACCTGGGAGACAGGTAAGGGAGAGGAAAGAGAGCAGCAGAGGCTGACAAGGCAGAGGGGGAGGAGCAGGCAGCAGGACCAGGGGAGCTAAGAGGAAGTTGTGCTAAGGCAGCCTGGAAACAGACAGCCAGAGACAGGAAGATGGTGAGGGTGGGAGCTCCGGGAAGTGGAGACCTTGGACCAGGGAGGATGGGGGACATGGGGGACAGCAGCGGAGGGGTCAGGGCACAAAGCGAGGCAAGCAAATGGAGACGCAGGAGCCCCCAGCGGCGCGGCCCTGCCGCCTTTGCCCGAGAGAGCATGTGCGACCTCCCAGCACCCTTTCCTGCACTGCCTTTCCCCTCCCCTCTCATCCCGGGCAGGGGGGATGCACCCAGTGCTCTTTCCGTTTCTTCCTCCCCCTCTGCGAATGCCGCCCTGTGCATGCCCTAGCACAGTTTGTGAAATGTTAGTCCCAGCTCTACATTTCACAAGAGGTATGTGGGGGCTGGCACTGTGGCATAGTGGGTAAAGCCGCCGCCTGCAGTGCCGGCATCCCATATGGGCACTGGTTCTATCCTGGCTGCTCCACTTCTGATCCAGCTCTCTGCTATGGCCTGGAAAAAGCAGTGGAAAATGGCCCAAGTGTTTGGGCCCCTGCACCCATGTGGGAGACCCAGATGAAGCTCCTGGCTCCTGGCTTCAGATCGGCTTAGCTTCAGCCGTTGCAGCCATTTTGGGAGTGAACCAGCAAATGGAAGATCTCTCTCTCTCTCTCTCTCTGCCTCTCTGAAACTCTACTTTTCAAATAAGTAAATAAATCTATATTTTAAAAAACTCTTGCAAAGAGGCATGTGAACAGAACTGTCCCTTGCCCTCAGCCTTAGAGCCACCCTCTGGTCTCAGCAACTTCCCTTCAGGGGGTCTCAGTGCCAGGCTGAGCTGAAGGGGGGACTGGAGAGGGCCCCTCCCACCCCTCGATGGAAAGTGGGGGCTGAGATGGCTGGAGAGGGCCCCTCCCACCCCTCGATGGAAGGTGGGGGCTGAGATGGCTGGAGAGGGCCCCTCCCACCCCTCGATGGAAAGTGGGGGCTGAGATGGCTGGAGAGGGCCCCTCCCACCCCTCGATGGAAAGTGGGGGCTGAGATGGCTGGAGAGGGCCCCCCCCACCCCTCGATGGAAGGTGGGGGCTGAGATGGCATCCCAAGAGATCCCTGGAGGGCCCCACTTACCCTAGACAGGCATCGGAGGCCAGCAACTGGAAAACACCCGCTCATTGTCAGCACATCACCCTGGGCAGCACGAGAAGGGGATCTGTTGGAGCGCCTGACAAACGCAGAATCCATCAGGTGCTAAGCCGCTGGCTTAGCTTTCACCGCTAGTGCCCGTCTGCTGAGCCCCCAGGGTCTCACTACAAGCGACCCCTGAAACAGACCCGGCCCGCGGAGCACCTCATTAAGCTCAGCAAGGGAGAAGGCTCGGCAATGTTGGCTAACTTGCTGAGGCCATGCTGTGTCCTACTCGGGCCAGTTCCTGGCTCCAGCACCCCAGCTTTGGTCAAATAAGCCCTGGACCTCTGTAGGGAAGGCAAAGCTGTGGACCCGGCAGCCTTGTACCGGGAGAGGAGCACAGATCTGGCTGGCTGCTGCCCTCTGGTGGTGCCAGTGTGCTACTTAAACCCCTCTGACAGTCAAGAGAAGCTCCCCTGGCCGTTCCAGGCAGGGCAGCAGGGCAAAACAGGTATCCTACAGGACAGGGACTGGGACATTCCAGGATGAAGGTCCAGGCTCCAGCACCTTCCATCTTGAGAGCCCCCTTCTCCCTCAACTCCCCGAACACACATGCATTGAACCCTTCCGGTAAGAATGGGATGTGGGTCTTAGCTTTGATGAACTTTTAATCTGGGAATTGGGAAAGTTGGCCCAAGCTGACCTGGGACATGAGCAAAGGCAGGGGGGTGGAGGAGAGACACGGGCTAGAGAGAAGAGAGAGAAGAGGGACAACAAAGGGGAGGAACTCATGCTGGGGAGGGGGACAAGGGCCACCCCAGACAGAATCCTGGCTGCTAGTGAGTGTCCAGGCGGCCCAGGGGAGTCAGAGGAGAAAGGTCAGACAGTCAACACGGGCAGGCACGTGTCGGGCACGGGGAGCAGCAAGAGGTGAATACACAGAATGCAGAGGTCACCGCACCACCCAGACGCCCATTGTCACCCCCAGATAAGGGTCTCCTTGCCTTGCTCTGGTTTTTCCCCCCCTTTTTTGGGGGGGGGATATTCTATTGATATTTCTCATAGGGAAAAGATGCATTTTCTTAAATCTGATGGCAGGATTTAGGGAAATCTCTGATGCATGTGTTGTCTTAATCTTCAAGGGAGAAAGGCCTCTGGCCTCCTAGGTGCCTTCCCCCCTGGGGGGAAACTGAGGTCAAGCCCCGGGACCTGTTCCCCACTGGCCTCCAAAACATTCCAAAAGGCCGCTTACCTCTGGCAGCTGTGTCCCTAGTGATGGAAGGCTTCCGTGGCCACCAAGAAGAGTTCCCAGCAGGAAGGGGCTGTGGCTCTGAGCTTCTCTGTCCCGGCTGGAGGCAGAGCGAGAAGGGAGCTTCAGGAGGTGCCAGGGAGTTCCCTGCTAGTCCAATCAAGAAATCCTCCCGGCCTTTCATGCAAATGCGCTTAGGGTCAGAGGGGGAGGGGGTGGGAGGTGCCAAGGGGTGGGGGGGGGGCACCCCTCCCTACAGAAGCCCTGAGTTCCCGCTTTCCCTCTTCAGGGGTGGGGTGAGCTCCGGGGAAGCTTTGGGACAGTGAGGACCCAGAAATCCCAATCAGAGCCCGCGCTGCCTCCTCCATCACAATCACTACAAATCAAACCCTGCCACTCAGCTGGAATTCACTCCCTCAGACAGTGCCCATCACCACCAAGAAGCAAAGAGGGAGGAAAAGGCCCAGAGAGGCCAGGCTAGCATCCCGGGGTCACACAGCATTTGAATCACTAGAACTCTAGATCCTCCGGAGCCTTTTGGGAGACTCCCAGCTAGGGACCCCCTTAGGCTGTCCCAACCAGCGGAAGGTGAGAGACCCACGCCCTGGTGCCAGTGAGGAGCTGGGACCAGCAGTTACCCAGGGCTCTCCCTACCAGGGCGGATACGCCCAGAGGGGATCCCCACCGGGTAGGGACAGGAGGTGGCAGCCGCCCGTGGGGGAGGGGGGAGAGATATTTTTAGAGGTGACTGGAAAGCAGGCACTCTGGCACATCCCCAGCTGGCGGGCTCCCCGCTCCACTGCGGGCGGGGGGCGCGCGGCTCGGGGACAGGAGGGCTTGTGGGTGGCCGGCGGCAAGGGACACCGACTCCTTGGCTCGGCGGAGCCGCGGAACGAAGGGGTGCCCGGGCGCCGCGTTCCCGGGGCAGGAGAGGGAAGGGGAGTCATTCCTCTCCTCCAGGGACTCCTCCACCGCCCCGCGCGGGAGGAGCGTCCTCAAAGTGTACACAGTGCCCACCCCACGCCGGGACCCCAGCCCTTCCCCAGGACTCACGTGGGAGCGGGGGCGGCGGCGGCAGCAGAGTCTGTCCTGGCTGAGTTTGCAGAGTACCGAGTGGGCAAGGGGGCTGGCTAAGGCAATGGGGCGCAGAATGGAGCAAGGGGTGCTTACGGGGATTGGAGGGGACGTGGTGTCTTATCCACCCCCAGATTGCTGGGCTCCAGCTCACGAGTCCCTCTAGTCCCGAGGGACCGTGGATGATGTGCGTCTGGGCCGTCCCCTCCACCTGCCCCCCATCCCCCCGGGCCGCCGCCGCCGCCGCCGCCGCCGCCGCGTCCCCTTTAAATGCCGGGGAGCCGGAGCCCGAGCCGCGGCCGGCGCTGCGGCTGCTGCAGCACCCGGGCCCACCGCAGTCCCCGCACGTCACAAGCGGCCGGCCAATCGCGGCGGCGCCGGCGCACATCAAAGGGGCGGGCCGCCGGCGGGCCACGCCTCCAGGCTGCCCCAGGGGCTCCGGGAGCGCGGAGCCAAGGTGGGATTGGGCGCCGCGGAGAGGGGTGGGAGGGCTCGCGTCCCTCCCAAGGAGCGGGGGTGGGGGGCACCTCGTCCCCGCGCCTGGGGACAGCTGCGGAGCGCCCCTGCGCGCACACCTGGAAATGCTGGGGCAGTGCACTTGTTCAACCTCCGCCTGCCGGGCCCCGATCCCGAGCGTTCGCAGAAAGACCCTCCACCCCGAGCCGGTCCCAAGCTTCGTTCCTCCAGCCGGGCGGCAGGCACGGGCTGACCCGGCCCGGGACAGCAGTGCCTCTTCCACGTGTGCGGAGCCAGGTGCCCTCTGCCCTCCAGGCAGAGTCCCAGCGACCCGAGATGGCCGGGAGGAGGGGTTCTCCCGCTCCCCTAAGTCGCAGACGCCGGCTGGGGTCCCCGCTTGGGTCGTCCCTGCCTAGACGGTGTTGTCTATAAAACCCGCTTCCTCCTCCGCGTCCGTTCCCGGCCGCAGTCGGCCTTTCCCCCCGTTCCGCGCCCCTCCCTCGCCGCACGCAGGTGAGGTTGTGCTTGTGGGGGGGAGGTGAAACTCGGCTTGGCTGGGGACACTACGAAGCGGGCGTTGGGCGCCACTGCCACCTTCGCGGCGCGGTGTTTACCACCCGCAGGAGAAAGGATTTGCCCAGGGTTCACAGCCAGGGTCGTGGGTGGAGGTGGGGGTGGTGTCTGACTCCGGCCCTTCCTGAGACTGCCCCGGGCGCTGTCCGGGGAGGGAGCCAGACCCGGGGCTGGAAGAGAGGGACCCGGATCTGCGAGGAATTCACCTGATTTCTATGCCTGGGGCTGGGGACGGACCGGCTGTAGTTCCCACCCGTGCCACGGGGCCCAAGCACTAAGAGCTGCAGTACCCTTCCTGAAACCCAGCGCCTTCCGCCTCCTCTCTCCTCACGCGGTCCTGGAACCAGCCCACCCTGATTTCCTCTCCCTAAGACCACCTCCTTCACAACGCCTTTCCCCATCCCAGACCCTCCCTGCTGTGGGGGGCGCCCGCCTCATCCCTGCTCTGCCGCCCTGCAAGTCCTGAGCACTGACGAGGAGCTGAAGTAATCTTGCAGGTGCAGCTCCTGGCAGCCGCCACCCTGCGATGTACCAGGTGCCGCGTGCCTGCCGGCCCGGGCTCATTTTCCTGCTGGGTAATCCAGGCTCCAGGGCTGGAGCTTGCTGGGGTCACCCTGCTGGTGGGTGGTAACGCTGGAATTCCACCTGTCACCTCACACCGTCTCATTTGGTGTCACAAACGCCCCTCCCTTCCCTGGTACCCAACATGGGGGCAGGATGGAGTTTGAGTGTCTCCCAGTAGGACTTAGATGCTTGTTGAGTGGAACAAGTTCCCTGCTGTGCTCAGCCACTGCTGTGAAAGCCTTCCGTTTGTATTCCCTCAGGGAGTGCAGTGGAGGATGGCCCAAGTCCTTGGGCCCTGCACCCCATGGGAGACCAGGATAAGCACCTGGCTCCTGCCTTCGGATCAGCGCGGTGCACTGGTCGCAGCACGCCGGCCACAGCGGCCATTGGAGGGTGAACCAATGGCAAAGGAAGACCTTTCTCTCTGTCTCTCTCTCTCACTGTCCACTCTGCCTGTCAAAAAAATTTTTTTGATTATGTATATATTTTAAAGGAGGGGGGGAGAGGAAGATAGAAATCTTCCATTTTCTGTTTCATTCCCCAAATGCCCACAACAGCTGGGGCTAGGCCAGTTGGAAGCCAGGGGCTGGAACTCCACCCGGGTGGGTCTCTCCTGTGAGGGTGCAGGGACCTAACTAAGCACTTGAGCCATCATCTGCTACCTCGCAGGTGCATTAGCAGGAAACAGGCTCAGAGGGGGGCAGTTGGGATTTGAACCAGGCAGCACTGATGGTTCAAGCTTCACAATAACAGGTAGAAGCTCCTGAAAAACCTCAGGACACAATCCTTTTCTCTTTCAGCTTGCTTTACTCCTCTCTCTCTCACTGTGCCAACGGGTGAGGCATGGCGGGAGCAGCCATCGCCTTAGGAGGGGGCAGAAGTGGACTGGGAAATGGGCCCCCAGCTCGTGGGGACCTCTGGGCGGCCTGGGGGGCTGCGTCTCTTCCCCTTTGCTGAGTGTCACCCCGGGGCCCGTGTGAGAATGGAGTCACGCGAGGTGACAGTGCTCTCTCTCTGGTGACTTCCTGGTGAACCCTGATCAGACAGCCAGCGAGCAGCTCTCCACCTGGTCTCACAAAGAGGGTGAGTCACTTGCCCATGGTTTCAGCGGGAGAGCCAAGGAGGCCGGAATCCAAGGCCTCGACCTTCTGCTCTCCAACTGGCCTGGAGGTGGGGGCGCCATGGAGGGCCCAGCAAGAGCCCCAGCCACTCACTCCACCTGCCCCGGAACCCACGGGGTACCCTGACAGATGGGTCCTTGTGCTCCTGGCTTCCCAGGTGAAACAGCAGAAGCTCCGGGAGCCAGCGCCCTGCCCTAGGACACTGCGAGGCAGGGGCCACCAGGGTGCAGTGTGCACTGCCGGGTCTGCCCTGGTGATTCGGGGACGGGCGAGGTGGAGGAGGCCATGGAGAGTGTCCCCAGGCATCGGGCCGGCAGTTAGGGGCCTTGGCTCTCCAGGCCCCACAGTCTTCCCCCAGGACAGCCACGCATGGCTTCAAAGGCTCAGGTCTTCCTTCTGCAGCACAGGGGAAATGAAGCAAAGGGCAGCCTGTGGCCCCAGGTCACAGAGCTAGGCAGTGACAGATGACCCCAGGCACTCAGCTGCAGAGCAGCCTGCCCTAAAGGAAGTGTCCCTGGTCCAGCAGAAAGGTGCCTGACAGTTTGGGGTGGGATGGGAGGTGGCAGGGCTGGGGTGAGGGTTGGGAGGGGGAGTGGGTATTTTAGGGCGTGAGAGGCTTCTGTTCCTAGGCTGTCTGGCCTATCAGTTTCTGCCCATTAGCTTAGGAAGTTGAGAGTTCTTTGAACATTGGCTTATACAACAGTTTGACTTGGAAACAGGCTACCTGGCCTTGAACTTGCAGGCCTTTGTGGCTCCCTTTGGACTTCATTTTCCAACTTAGGTGGAAGGCGGTGAAGGTCTCATGGGTTCTAAGAATCTTGGGGGTAGGAGGTAGGTATTATGGTGCCGTGGGTTAAGCCCCTGCTGGGGACACCCGAATCCCATACTGGAGTGCCTGGTTCAGGTCCTGCCCACTCTGCTTCTGATCCGCCTGCCTGCTCATGCCCCTAAGGCAGCAGGTGATGGCTCAAGTGCTTAGGCTCCTGCCACACGCATGGTAGACCTAGATGAGCTCCAGGCTTCGGGCCTCTGCCTGGCCCAGCCCCAGCTATTGCAGGCATTTGGGGAGTGAACCAGCAGATAGAAGATCTATTTTCCTCTCTGTCTCTCCCTCTATGACACCCTGCCCTTCACATAGATAAATAAAATCATAAAAAAAGAAAAATAAAGCCCCCTCTGTTATTTAGTGGAGAGAAGGCATCTCGGAATCTCTTTCTCCGATACCTCAGCAGCCAGAGCTCCAGGGTGCGGGCCCCCAGGGCAGGGCAGGGCTGAGAGCCCGAGGGCCCTCGGCACCTCCTGCTCCCTCGTGTGCAGGCAGCAGCCTGCCTGCTCAGTGGGCCGGCAGCCCCAGGAGGACATGGCGATAAGCATTTTTCAAATATTCTGGCCCGAGTCCCTGGACTCACCCAAACACGCAGAAACCTGTTTGCTTAGCCTGTAACACTCAGGGCATTCCCAAAATCTGCCCCCCGACCCCCTGCTCCTATCGGGAAGGGCCCTTGATTTTCATCTTTGACCCTGCATTGTGAATTGCCCCTCGGGGCTGTAGCTCTGGCACCCGTCCTGGGTGGCGCTGGCAGCCTGCTGAACCTGTCTCAGTGTTGCAGTGAGCTCCTGTGGATCCGGGCAGGCTGCCTCACCCCTGCCCTGGTTCTGGGAAGGCTCTGGCAATCCCAGAGACCAAGGCTCCCATCGCGAGCTGTGGGCAGCCTGCGTCATCCTGCGCTGCCGGGCAGCCACTGGTAACTGCCTTTGCCACTGAGACGTGTGCTCTTGAACGAGGCGTCGGCCCTGCCCGTGGGGCGCTTACAGTCCAGAGCACAGACCTCCCCCACAGAGTGTCCAGACAGAGCACCTGGCAGATCGGCCCACTTGTGCCCACCGGGGGAATTCGGTCTTGTGCTTAAGCAATGAAGCAGCTGGCACGTGAGTGCCTCGGGCTAAGGAGGGACCCATGATCCAAGGGCTGGATCCTTCCAGACACCCCGCCCGGACCATTCTCTGCCGGCTAAAACCATCCCTGGCCCTTGGCTGCTGGTGGCTGTCCCCTCCCTCCACCCCCCCCCCCCAAGCTCAGAGACACACCTGCTGCGTGTCTCCCTGGCTTCCCCAGTCCTAGGCCCCTCTGCCTACCACTCGCTCCTCTGATTGGGCTGTCCACTGTCCTTCCTCGTGGTGGGTAGCCACCACGGAGGTTGGGGCAGGCGTTTGGCGCAGTGGTTAAGTGCCTGGGTTTTATTCCTAGCTCCATATCTGATCCAGTCTCCTGCTCATGCGCACCCCGGGAGCCAGCAGATGACGGCTGGAGCACCTGGGTGCCTGCCACTCATGTGGGAGACCCTGAATGAGTTTCTGGCTCCTGGCTTCAGCCCGGCCCAATCACAGCAGTTGTGGGAATTTGGGGAGTGAACCAGCAGGTGGAAGATCTCTCTCTCTCTCTCTGCCTATTAAAAAATAAACAAAAATAAAGATAAATAAATATTTAAAAGCTAATGGGGGTGATGTTGTAGAGGTGGCGGGATAGAGAAGTGAATGAATAAGCACACGGACGCCCTTTGTGCCATCAGGCCAGGCTCACTGCAGGTGGAAACAGTTCCCTGAGGGGCCGCCCAGCCAGGAAGTCCTCCCTACCTGACTCAGATCCCACTGGCTGAGGGATTTCCTCTCCCTCAGCTTCTGAGGCACCCTCATTCTGCATAGCACCACCAGAGACTTGGAATCTGCCACGCCAGTGCCTGAGTCTTTGCCAATGTCCCAGGAAAGAGAGCGTGGCCGCTGAGACCCTGCACGCCTCCTGCCCCTGCTTGGTTCTCCAGCTGCGGCTCGTGTCCCTGTCCCCCTCGCTCTGTGTACGCTCACCATGCTGGCCCTCTTGCAGGTTTTCAAATGTGCGGCCGCTGACCCTCTGCACATGCTGCACCCGCTGCCCGGAGGGCTTCCCGCTGCAGCCAGGGCTGCTCATTGAGCTCAGGGCTCAGCCTGTAGGTCACTTCTGCAGGGAAGCTTGTCCTGCTCCCCTCCACCCCTCCCTGAGATCAACAGCTCCCGCTACAGGGACCAGAGGGGGCGAAAAAAAAAAAAAAAAAGGCTTTGTGGTGCACTGGGTTAAGCCACCACTTGGAACACCAGCATCCCGTATCAGAGTGCAGGTGCCAGTCTCTGCTGCTTCACTTCTGGTCCAGCTTCCTGCTCATGCGCCTGGGAAGGCATCAGAAGACAGCCCAATGTGGGAGACCACCTGGCTTCAACCTGGCCCAGACCTGGCCGATGTGGCCATTGGGTGAGTGAACCAGTGGATGCAAGATCTCTCCCACCCCACCTCCTTCCCCTCTTTCTTTTCTTTTCTTTTCCTTTTTTTTTTTTTTTTTGGTTAAGATTTACTTATTTATTTTGAATATCAGAGTTGCAGAGCCAGAGGGAGAGACAGAGTTTTCATTTGCTGCTTCTTCACTCCCTAAATGATCGCAACAGCCGGGGTTGGGCCAGGCCAAAGCCAGGAGCCAAGAGCCAGGAGCCAAGAGCCAGGAGCTTCGTCTGGGTCTCCCACATGGGTGCAGGAAGCCAAGGACTTGGGCCAACTTTTGCTGCTTTCCCAGGAACATTAGCAGGGAGCTGGATCGGAAGTGGGGCAGCTGGGACGTGAGATGGGGCTATATGGGATGCCAGCACTGCAGGCGGTGGCTTAACCTGTTATGCCACAATGCCGGCCCCATCTCTCTCTTTCTGTAACTCTGGTTGTCGAAAATATAAATAAATATTTTAAAAATAATTCAATAAAAAGCTCTCCCATGGGACCGGTGCCATGACACAGTGGGTTAATTCTCCGCCTGTAGCACCGGCATCACATATGGGTGCCAGTTCGAGTCCCGGTTGCTCCTCTTCCAATCCAGCTCTCTGCTGTGGCCTGGGAAGGCAGTGGAGGATGGCCCAAGTGCTTGGGCCCCTGCACCCATGTGGGAGACCAGGAAGAAGCTCCTGGCTCCTGGCTTCGGATCAGCTCAGCTGTGGCCATTGTGGCCAACTGGGGAGTGAACCAACAGAAGGAAGGAAGACCTTTCTCTCTGTTTCTCCTTCTCTCTGTCTGTAACTCTGCCTCTCAAATAAATAAATAAAAATCTTTAAAGGAAAAAAAAAGCTCTCCCAGTCCACATCTGCACAGCACCATGTGCTTCTCCTGGGTCGTTGCTGTCTGCCTTCCGCTGGTCCGTCTGCTCCAGGGGAACAGGGCCAGAGTGGGTGTTGATGGGAGCTGGCGGCCGTGGAACAGGTGGTCTGAACGCTCAATTCCTCTCACTCACCTCCGGGTACACCTACGAGAATGAGACTACCGCCGACAGCAGAGTCCCTCATGTGCCCTTCATGCCCTGTAGCCCATGGTGCACATCAACTTCCTGGCGAGGGAAACGGGGCTGCGGGAGGCTGGGTGACGAGTCCAGGGCGACACACGTAGTGAGGCGGCGAAAGCACAGTTCAAGTGCAGTATTTTGAAGTCAGCCAATGTGCTGGAGGCAGCTCTACAAGGGAATCGCGACTCCAGGATTCTCACCTTCCCTTTGGGGGGCAGTTGTTAGAATCTTTTGTTCTGTTCATTCATTCATTCATTTCTTCAGGAGACACAAGCTCCAGCTGTTGCCTTCCAAGAGGCCACAATCTCACGCTGGCGTTTTGGACCTACGGTCTGAGAAAGACCTGAGCTACACGTACCTAGTAGAGGGTGCGGACATACGGGCACTGTTCTTATGAGCTTTGCACCCTGCAAAAAGGTTAAGAACCACTGGAGAGGGGACAGGTGTTGTGGCACAGTGGGTCAGGCCTGCACCTGGGATGCACACGTCCTGCACGGGAGTCCCTGGGGTCGAGTCCTGCCTCTCTTCTGATCCAGCTTCCTGCTAATGCACAGCCTGGGGACAGCACACAATGGCTCAAGTACTTTGGCTCCTGCTATGCATGTGGGACACCTGGGTGGAGTTCTAGACTCCTGGTTTTGGCCTGGCCCAGAACCAGGGGATGATCCCCCCCCCCCTTTCAAATAAGTAAGAATAAATGAATAAACTTTAAAAAATAAAAACCCCTGGTGCAACACGTGTGTTAGGTGGGGTAGACAGATGGCTGCCTGTGTGCTCGCCAGTGTCCCCTGCCTGCTTGGGTGATGAAGGCCCCAGTGTGCGACTGTGTCTGGCCCAAGTGATAAGCCTGGGTGCCTGGGCCCCCTGAGCTGTCAAGTCATTGCAACCAAGGACAGCTCCTCTGGGGCAATGGAGCAATAGAGATACACAGCTCACACTCACGCTCACGCTCACGCTCACGCCAACAGCCCAGCTCCAGCACTGCTGCTGATCCATGGAGACACTCTGATCATCCCTCCAGGATGGGAAATCACAGTAGTGACCATGACAGCCACATGTGGAGGGCTCCTCTGTGTCTGCCACTGGGAAAAATCCACCTGCATGTCTGTCTTTTTTTTTAACATTTATTTTTTTAAAATAATTTTATTTATTTATTTGAAAGTCAGAGTTACACAGAGAGAGGAGAGGCAGAGAGAGAGTCTTCTATCCGCTGGTTCACTCCCCAGTTGACCACAACAGCTGGAGCTGTGCCGATCTGAAGCCAGGAGCCAGGAGCCTCTTCCAAGTCTCCTGCGTGGGTGCTGGGGTCCAAGGACTTGGGCCATCTTCCACTGCTTTCCCAGGCCATAGCAGAGAGCCGCATCGGAAGAGGAGCAGCCAGGACTAGAACTGGTGCCCATATGGGCAGAGGATTAACCTGCTGTGTCACAGTGCCGGCCACCACTTCCTGTCTTAGTTCCCGTAGCAGGCCTCTGAGATACGGAAATTGCCATGGTCACACACCACTGCAAAAAAGTGGAGGTGAATGCTCAGAGGCCACTGCGGGGTGTGGGTGGTTGGAAGAATGCGTTTCAGAGCCCTCAGGGTTGAGGCCACGGTCAAGGCCATGAGCTCCCTATGAGAATGAAGGCCAGGTGTGCGCTGTGCTAGAATCATGCCTGCCGCCATCCCCTCCTTCCACAAGGGAGCCCCTGCATGCCACGCGTGTGCTGGGGGTTGTGGTACCAGCCGACAAGAAGGCCCTGGTGCCGTCCACTTCCTGGTGTCCACAGCCTAGGGTGGTCCCCTCCTACACTAGACCAAGGAGCAAAGCAGTGTCACTTCCAAACTGGGCTGTGCCTTCTGTCTTGGGTGCTGTCTCACTCTTCTGCCCTCCTGCAGGTTCGGGTCACTCCCTTTGGGGATCCCAAGGCGCCTTGTGTGTGGCCCCATGGAGAGGCCCCCAGGGAAAGGGACTGACGCCTCAGGCCCATGAGGCCTGGAGGGTGCCAGCCACAGTGCATGGGCTTGGACTCCTGGCTTGCAGAACCATGGGAGGTGACAGGTGCTGGCTGCCTAAGGGGGTGATTGGTTACACAGTGACAGAAAACCAGATCAGGGCTGCATCAGGAAGTGCAGTTGGCAGCTGGCGGGGCTCTTAGAGTCCGAGCAAGAGAGGCAGACTGGAAACACAATAGACAGGTAAACAGCTGGGTGTCAGCAGTGAGTGCTATGGAGAAAAGAAAGCAGGGAAGGGGGCGGGGCGGGGCGGGGCGGGGGCGGGGCCCAATTTAAATGCAGGCGGCCGAGGGCACGGCCCAGGAGGGAGCCTGGCTGGATCCCGTGATCATTTGCACCTTGCTGTGAGAGACAGAAGAGGAGTAGAGAGCACGTGCAAGCTCCCATCCATGGACTCTCCCCTCCTCCCACAAAGGGCTGCACTGGAGTCCAGGCATCCTTCATGGGAGGCAGGACCACAGTGACTGAAGCCACCACTAGTGCCTCCCAGGGTCTGCACGGGCAGGAAGCTGCACTCAGAAGCAGAACTGGGGACTGAATCCAAGCATTCCGGAATCCTTACCGCTAGGCCGAAGGCCTGCCCCGAACTTTGTGCGCTTTGCCAGCAGATTCTGGTTTGTCCACGTCATCACGCACCTGCAGGTGCGGGGAGGGGGATAGTCAGCCCCCACTGCCCTCATGTTCTCAGAAAGGCCTGGGTCCCAGTCGCCGGTCCGCTGGCTCAGCCCTGACAGTGGGTCTCAGGCTCTCACGATATGAAAGCAGCTGCAGTGTCTGTATTTTGCCAGGCCCCAGCTGGGGCTGGTCTGGGACAAGTTCAAGTGCAACTGCAGGATGGGCGAAATCGTGGAGGAGATGCAATTTGGATGCAAAAATGATATCATTTCAGAGGTCATTAGACTGGGGATAATGGTGGCACCGTCTGACTCCAGCCTAGTGGCTGTAGGTATAGGTTATCTTTCACAATTACCCTGTTTGGGGGAAGCAACATACAAAGTGTGTCTCTTGGGGCTGGTGCCGCGGCATAGAGGGTTGAGCCTGCAGCACTTGGCTTTTCCACTTCCCATCCAGCTCCCTGCTAATACGCCTTGGAATGCAGTGGAAGACGGCCCAAGGCCCCTGTACCCGCATGGAAGACCCAGATGAAGCTCCTGGCTCCTGGCTTTGGCCTGGTGCAGCTCTGGCTGTTGCAGCCATTTGGGGAGTGAACCAGCAGATGGAAGATCTCTCTCTCCCTCTCTCCCTCTCTCTCTGTAACTCTGCCTTTCAAATAAATAAATCTTTAAACAACAACAACAACGAAAGCCTGACTTGTCCCTGGGCATGCACACATGTCTTCCTCCATGGGCATATTCGCTGCTGGTAGGTTCCTCACAGCCTGAGGACACCCCCTCCCTCCCATCACCCCACTCCTCCCTGGCCGCTGCTCTTGCACCCTCAGCCCTGCGGCAGGACTGGCCACCTTGACCTTATTTTCCAGAGCAGGGTGGACCATGGGGCCAGTGGCCAGTGTGCCGAAGCCACGCCTCTCCCAGACAATGGAGGGCCCGCCCACCCAGGAGGGGCAGAGGAGTCATTCACTCACTTGTACCTTCTATCAACAGATATCTCCTGAATACCTACTGTGTGCCAGGACTGGGCTAGGTGCTGGGGAAACAATAGTGAGAAAGGCAGGTATGGGGGCCGGCGCTGTGGCGCCACAGGTGAAGCCCCCACCTGCAAGGCCAGCATCACATATGGGCACCGGTTCGAGTCCTGGTGGCTCCACTTCCGATCCAGCTCCCTGCTAATGCACTTGGGAAGGCAGCGGAAGATGGCCCGAGTGCTTGGGCCCCTGAGAGACATGGATGCCACCCCAAGGAGCGACCCTGGTGGGGGTGGTGCCTGTGTGTGATGTCAGGGGAGGGTCCCACAAGAAGTGACTTTTTTTTTTTTTGACAGGCAGAGTGGACAGTGAGAGAGAGAGACAGAGAGAAAGGTCTTCCTTTGCCATTGGTTCACCCTCCAATGGCCGCTGCGGCCAGCGCACTGCGGCCGGTGCACCGCGCTGATCCTGGTCTTCCATGGGGTGCAGGGCCCATCCTCCACTGCACTCCCTGGCCACAGCAGAGAGCTGACCTGGAAGAGGGGCAACTGGGACAGAATCCAGCGCCCTGACTGGGACTAGAACCCGGTGTGCCGGTGCCACAAGGCGGAGGATTAGCCTAGTGAGCCTCGGTGCCGGCCAAGAAGTGACTTCTAAGGTGGGGCCTGCAGGAGGAGTCAGAGTGGAAGAGAACAGTGTGTGTGTGTGTGTGTGTGTGTGTAGCAGGGGAGCTTATGCAAAGGTCCTGAGGTGAGAGAAGTGATAGGAAGGGCAGAGCATGGGTCCTTCAAGCCTCCTCCGGGGGGGCAGTGGGGAACCCCTGAGGGTGGGAACGAAGACATATGCAATTGCACTTGCCCTTTGTTTTAGTCTTAAAGATCTATTTATTTATTTCAAAGGCAGAGTTACATAGAGAAAGAGAGTTACAGGGAGAGATCGTCTATCCATGGGTTTACTTCCTGAGTGGCTGAAATGGCCAGGGCAGGGCCAGGCCAAAGCCAGGAGCCTGGAGCTCCATCTGGGTCTCCCACATGAGTGCAGGCGTCTAAGCACTTGAGCCATCATCTGCTGCTTTCCCAGGTACGTTAGCAAGGAGCTGGATTTGAAGTGATGCAGCCGGGACTCAGATTGGTGTGCCTGTGGGATGCCCCGGCCACAGCGGCAGCTTTACCCGCTGCGCCGCCACACCAGACCTGCGTTTTAGAAACATCACTTTCGCTGCTGTTACTGATTCCCCAACATACGTGTGAGCATGACATACACACGCACACACGCACACTTCACAGCCGTGTGGCTGAGCACATCTGGCTGAGGCAGGAACCTCAGGGGAGCCGGCAGCCTCAGCTGACCCAGCCCCAGGGACACTGGGGACAATGACGGGCTGTCTTCATCCCTGCACCCCTTCCCAGGCCGTGGCCTGCCCCGGGCTGCTATATTAGGCCCTCGTGGGTGAGGCTCTGTCCCACCTCTGCCCACACTGGCCGGCCTCCCCCTGGGATGCAGTGGTCATTTGAATCTCCAGGGTGGCAAGGCCTCCTGCTCAGAGTCCCGGCGCCCAAGATAACAGGGCAACCAGGGAGCTGTTTATGCGAAGTCAGCTGAGCGGGGAGTGGGCAGGGCCCGCGGGAGCCGTGACTGCTGCCACAGATAGCCGTTGGGGTGGGGAAGACTGTCTAAATTACAGCTCCCAGAATACAGGGGCCTGGGGGGAGGGGCGTGGCGGGCCGGCTGGCCGAGGGAGCCCTGGCAGCTCACCAGGCACGTCCGGGCTCTAGGCCCTGCTGCGGGTGCGGGCGGGGCCGCAGGGGATGCCAGTCACCTCGGGCCGAGGCAGCTGGGCAGCTTTGAGGTGGGGCCAGACAGTGGCAGGGAGGCTCCTGGGGGTTGGGCGGAACCAGCCTAGTGTGACCTTCTAGAATGAGGGCAGCGGCAGGGGTGGGGGTCGGGGGCAGTGAGAGGCTGATGGAGCAGCGACAGCTTCTTGCCTGCCCCTGGAAGAGGCTCCCTCGTGCTGTCCTGTGGATGGATATTTCCTATAAGAAGTGTGAGATTCTCTAAAAATAACACGAATGACAGCATTCTAATAGCAGCCCCGCGGCAGACGCGGCTCCCAGGATATGAGTGTTATTGTCTCCGTTTCATGGAAATGGAGGTGAGGCCCCATGAGGTCAAGTGCCAAGGCAAGCTGGTGCGTGGGAAACCTAGGACATGAACCCAGTGGGGCTTCCTTTTTTTTTTTTTTTTTAACATTTATTTTATTTAGTTGGAAGGAAGAGTGAGAGAGAGAACGCAATCTTCTCTCTGCCAGTTCACTCCCCAAATGACTGCAAACCAGCTGGGGCCAAGCCAGACCAAAGCCAAGAGCCAGGAACTACATCTGGGTCTCGCACATGGGTGCAGGGACCCAAGCACGTGGGCCATCCTCTGCTGCTTCCCCACGGGCATCGGCAGGGAGCCGGACCGGAAGCAGAGCAGCCGGGATCGAAGCTGTACTCCCGTGTGGGATGCCGGCAGAGCAAGTGGTAGCTTCATCCGCTGTGCCTCCTGCCGGTTCCTGGGACGGCACAGCCTGGGCTCTGACGCTGGGATGCCTGTGGGGCCCTTCCCCTCTCCAGGTCTTGTCTGCCACCTGCTGTCCTGGCCTCCGGCTCTGTCTCAGCCTCTAGCACTCTGGTCAAAACTACACGGGGCACTGTGGGGTGGGCTGGCGGCGCCTGGCCAGGCGGCGGGATGCTTCCCCTTGGGATCAGATACCCCCACTGCTGTAAAAGGGTTCCAGGTTCTTCACAGGGTCCCCTGCGATCTCCTGAGACCGTGCATGGGTGAGCGGACTCGTGTCTTTGCGGGAGTTAACAGACCAGGAAGTGTTGCATTAAGTTATGTGCCAGGTGGATATTTATAAAGAAGGCAGTGATTTCCACTTCGCTGGGGGAACTCTCCCGCGTCCCCACGAAGCATCCCTCTTTAAAAGAGGAACTTCGGCTTCTGCTCCCTCGGCTTCTGCAGGCTGGGAGCTGGTTGTCCTGTCCGTGGGGGCTGGAAGCGAGGTGCACCTGTACTTTTCCTGCTGTCTTTTTCAGCTGCTGAGAGCCAGGCTGCTGACCTTCAGCTGGGGCTGGGGAACCCTCCCCCCGCCCCCCGCATTCCCAGGAGCAGGTGTTTCTCGGGCTGGGGGGCTCCACACAGAGACACAGGCTCAGCCCGGGTTGACCCTTGTCCCCAGGCTACTGGTCTCCCCAGGGATTACTTAACGCCAAGCAAGATCCTCTCCCCGGCCCCTGGGGAGTGCCGCAATGAACCCCAGAGGCTGCAACTTGCTGACTCATCTGCGGAGCCAAGGCCAAGGGCAGGTTAAGGGCACTGAAGAGGAAGGGACACCCGGCTGGCAGTCTCACTTGCGTTCCCATCCTGATGACTGCTTCCCACCCCCCACCCCCACTCCATCTCTCTGTCTCACTCTCTCTCTCTCTCTGTCCCTGGCTCCGTGTCTGCAGTGACTAAGCACCACACAGGGAGCAGGAGCAGAGAACGGCTCCTTCCACCTGCTCCTCCCAAGCCCTGGGATGCTCCCTCCCCAAGGCAAAGGCCAGGTCTTCCTTTCTCCTTCCAGGTCCCTCATCATTATCGTCATTATCATCATCATCATCATCACCACCACCACCATCATCAACTTGGCACCTGTCAGAGATTTATTGGCTGTGTGTTTGCAACTGCTGCTGGCAAGGCAAAATCACTCACCTCCCCTGTCTGTGAGATCAAAGCTTGGGAGCAATGCGAACCTCCCACCCCTCCAATTCTGGGGAAGATCAAGAGGGAATCACGCACATTCACTCAACAAACACCTCTGGTGTGCCTACTCTGTGCCTGGAGTCATCACAGGCCCCCGGGGCACGCAGAAGTGTTGCTGTGTTGCAGCTCACATGCAGTGGGGGAGGCAGCTGACAGGAGGGCCCAGGAGGGCCCAGGAGAGGAGAGTGCAGGGAGGGGGATGAGCAGAGGGCAGTGAGGCACAGCTCATGGGTGAGGGGTGGCCTCGGGATTCCAGATACCAGGGGAGCAGCGAGTGCTCAGGGGCCTGTGCCCTTGGGGTGCTCAAAGAGCAGCCAGGAGCTGGGGTGTGGCTGGAAGAGCACGTTTGACACAGGGACGTTTCGGCTATGAAGATTTTTTTTTTAAAGATTTGTTTATTTGAAAGACAGAGTGGCAGAGAGACAGAAAGATCTTCCACCAGATGGTTCATTCCCCTAAATGGCCACAAGGCCGGGGTTGGACCAGGCCAAAGCCAGGAGCCTGGACTTCTATCCAGGTCTCCTATGGGGTGGTGGGGGCTCAAACATTGGGGCCGTCTTCTGCTCCTCTCAGATGCGTTAGGAGGACTCTTGATCGGCAGCCCGGACTCAAACCGGCCGAGTCTGACGCAGGCAGAGTCCCAGGCAGCGGCTGCACCTGCTGCCCCACGACGCCCGTCCCTGAAGATCTTCTTAAACTCTCGTCTAAGTCCCTTAGGCCTGTTAGTGGGGATTAAGCTGAGGATAAGAGTTCAGGCCCGAAGTTGCTGCTCTGTTAACTGTGACCACATCTCCAGGGCAAGAGGCCGGGCCTCCCTCGCAGGCAGTGTCTCCTCCAACCCTCCTCCTCCTCCCCTGCACCTGCAGCCAGAGACCACTTAGCTGCCCTCCCACCTGCCTCTCCCCCTGGTTGGCAGTCACCTGCCTGAAGCCGTCACTTCCTTTCAGAGCTGCTCTCTCCAGCTAACCCGAGAGCCCCGGGAGAGCAGGGACCAGTGTTAAACTTCTCCATCGCACTGGCTCTCGGTAAATTGGCTTGAACTCACCAGCAGTGTAGGTGCTCCAAGCAGGCTACTGCTCCAGGCAGCTTCTCCCTGCCATGGCTGCCGTGGGTTCAAGAGATGCCAGGGAGGACCGCTGGAGTGTGACGGGCACTGGGGACCTCCAGGGAGCCTGAGGGAGAGTTAAGCTGGAACTCTGGGTCCCTCTCCTCCTGCCTTGCATTTTGGCCACCTGAATACCAAATTCCTGTCACCTCCAAGATGCCACCTAAGAGGAGGCTGTCGTCTTTCCAACCTTGGGCTCCAAGGAGGTGACACAGGGGCTGGGATAAGGCAGGAGAAGCTTAGCAAGGGCCCCTGCCCCACTCTCACTCCCAGTTCAACCCGGAAGTGCGTTAAAAAACGATTTATTTGAAAGCCAGAGACCTGGAGATCATCCCTCCACCACTCACTCCCCCAAATGCCTGAACCAGCCAGGACTGGGCCAGGCTGAAGCCAGGAGCCTGGAGCTCCATCCTGGTTTCCCACATGGGTGAGAGGGACTCAAGTACTTGAGCCATCGCCTGCTGCTTCTCTGGGTGTGCACTAGCAGGGAGCAGGGACAGAGCCAGGACCCAAATCCAGGCTCTCTGATATGGGACACCAGCATCTTCACCAGCGCACCAAGTGTCCACCAAGGAGTGAGATTTTATTTATTTACTTATTTATTTATTTGAAAGGCAGTGAGAGAGAGAGAGAGAGAGGGGTCTTCCATCCACTGGTTCACTCCTCAGATGGCTGCAACAGCTGGAGCTGGACTGATCCAAAGCCAGGAGCCAGGAGCTTCTTCTGGGTCGCCCATATGGGTGGCAGGGACCCAAGGACTTGGGCCATCTTCTACTGCTTTCCCATATCAGAGCTGTTCTGCTTCTGATCCAGCTCCCTGCTAATGCACCTGGGAAAGCAGTGGAGGATGGCCCGAGTCCTTGGGCCCCTGCACCCATGTGGGCGATCCAGATGGAGTTCTAGACTTTTTGAAATCAGTATCACAGGCCCCTAAGTATTTGACCCACGTGTGTATATAAATTAATAAACTTTTTTTTTTGGACAGGCAGAGAGAGTGGACAGTGAGAGAGAGAGACAGAGAGAAAGGTCTTCCTTTGCCGTTGGTTCACCCTCCAATGGCCGCTGCGGCCTGCGCGCCACGCTGATCCGAAGGCAGGAGCCAAGTACTTATCCTGGTCTCCCATGGGGTGCAGGGCCCAAGGACTTGGGCCATCCTCCACTGCACTCCCGGGCCATAGCAGAGAGCTGGCCTGGAAGAGGGGCAAGCGGGACAGAATCCGGCGCCCCGACCGGGACTAGAACCCGGTGTGCCGGCGCCGCAAGGCGGAGGATTAGCCTACTGAGCCGCGGCGCCGGCCAATAAACAAACTTCTAACAAAAATAAAACCTCGAACACCTAGAGCATCCGTGAAAGACAAGGGGAGAACCCAGACACCCCCAAACGACCACTTGCTGTGCTCTTGGGCACAGAGGGACGCTGAAGTGGGGGAGCAGCAAGCTTGTCTGAGGCCTCCGGCACCGCACCCCCAGCTGCATGTTTACATCATGCAGAGTCACCCAGAGACCCGAGGAGACAGGGTCAGGGCTTTGCCCAGCGAACACTGCCCCCAGGGGAGACACCTAAGCTGGGTAAAGGGAGACGGGGCCCTGAGCTGCCTGTGTCTCCCTTAGGGGAGCTGCCACGGAAGGCAAAGAGATGAAAACCAACCAACCAGCCAACCAAAAGTGCAAGCAACCTCCATGCAGCCAGGCAGCTGCCTGAGAGCCACAGCCCACAGCGCTGGCCGGACACGGGAGCATGGCCGCCTGGGGGCTGTGCCAGTCCGTGTGCTCACCTGCCTCTCCCCAGAGCGCCAGTCCTCCTAGGCTCAGTGTCCCGTGCCTCCGTGTGCCCAGCCCTGTTTATGACCCGGATGCTAACGTGAAAGAAAGCGAGGTTCTCCGGGCTCCACTCGCTCTGCCCCCGGCCGCCAGCAGGCACAGCTTCCCAACAGCTCCCCCTCAGGTGGCAGCTGAGCGGCCTCCAAGGGGCACAGCAGACACTGTCAGGGGTCGCAGCTGCAGTGAGCGCAAGAGGAAAGGCCTTGCCACGGCCGTTGCGTATTTTGGGACAATCTCTTGGCCAGGTCACTTCACTTCCTTGGTTTTTGTCCATCTGTGAAATGGGTTTCTGACACAGCCATAAACCAGAGGACACAGACGCATTGAGGGTTTGAAGAGGCCGGCATCCCCTGTGAGCAGCTGCTCCACTTCCGATCCAGCTCCCTGCTAAAGCGCCTGGGAGAGCGGCAGAGGATGACCCGAGGGCTTGGGCCCCTGCACCCACATGGGAGACCCGGATGGAGTTCCTGGCTCCTTGGTTTGGCCTGGTGCAGCCCCTGCGTGGTGGCCGTCTGGGAAGCTAACCAGTAGATGGAAGATCTCTCTGTCTCTCTCTCCCCTTCTCCCCTCTCTCTAGTAACTCCACCTTTCAAATAAATAAATCTCTAAAAAAAGTTTAAAAAGAGTTCAGTGAGGCCATGTGGGCAGACACAGCGGGCTGCAGTGTTTCTGCGGCCGCCCCTCAACCTCATGAAGAGGGGGTCAGTGCCACCGGCTGCAGAGATACTGTTTCTCCCTTCTTGCTTTTGGTCACCATTCAGAATTTATTGGCAGAGAAGGGATGGGCAAAGGTGCCTTCATACTTTATCAATAGCCTTTTATTGAGTACCCAAAATGAGCATGGTGCTGGGGTGGGAAGTATGGGTGTGGCACAGCAAAAGGAAAACAATGACCCCCTTTCGTAGGCTCCCACTGCTGGAGAAGGTATGCAAAGAATGCCAGGACAGTGCTGGGAGCTTTTTAGGGGTGAACCTCGTTTCTCTCCCGTGGATGGGAAACCGGGCCTGGAGTCAGGGAGGAGGCTTGATCAAGTCCCACCAACTGAACACTCAGGGGCTTTCGCATTCCCTTTGTAAATCAGAAACCTAGAGTGTTGGTCCTTAGCCTCCAGCCCTTGGGAGTGAAAGGATGTGGCACGGTGGGTAAAGCCGCTGCCTGCCAGGCAGGCAGCCCACATGAGCTCTGGTTGAGTCCTGGCTGCTCCACTTCCCATCTAGCTCCCTGCTGATACACCTGGGAGAGCAGTGAAGGGTGGCCCAAGTGCTTGGGCCCCTGCACCCATGTGGGAGACCTGGATGGAGTTCCACGTGCCTGCTGTTGTAGTCATTTGGGGAGTGAACCAGTGGATGACAGATCTGTCTTTCCGTAACTCTTTCAAATAAACTACTTAATTTATTATGATACGGCCAGAACTCGAACCCACATTCTTGTCACCCAGCCCTGTGCCCTGAGAGGGTAAGAAGAAGGAAGCCAGGGGCCCCAGAGCGGGATCTAAGACCTGGTCCTCCCTCCCACCACCCCTCTCCCAAGGCTGCAGTCAGAAACAGAGGAGGGTGGGGCTGCCAGCGAACGGGAGGGTGGGAATTCTCTCCTTTCTCCTGGCTGTGTCGCCCCTCAGTTTTGCAATCTGTAAAATGGGGGCATGGTCCCAGTCCCAGGCTCAGGCCAGGATGGTGGGAGGGGATGAGGGGAGAGCCGGGCCAGGTTCTTGGTGCCTGCCTCTTCCTGAAAACAGACTTCTCCCCGCCGCCAGGCCCAGAGAGGAGTCTGGAAATTCACAGAGCCAGCCAGTCTGGAGCGACACAATCAGCAGCCCCGACGCGCGTCTCGGCGGGGCCACGCAGAGGGCGGGGACGGGGGGGGGGGGCGGCCGCCGTGGAGTCCCCTCCGCCCCCGCCCGGCTTCCTTATTTGTGGTCGAGCGAGCGCCGAGCTGCTCCGCACCGGTGACCGGGTCTCTGTCCCGCGGGCAGCGGCCCCGCCCAGCCCCGGCCGCGCCTCCGCAGGCGCCACGTCCTGGGCCGGGCGCGCCCATGGGACCCGTCGCGCAGGCAGGCGCGCCCCCTCCCCGCCACACACTGCGCTGGGCCGAGCGCGCAGGGCGCATTGGCTCGCGCTGACCTCTGGGGTCGGCTGTTGGCCCTTGGTACGGCCCAAGCGCCACCCGGGGTAGGGGCTCCAACAACCTCTGGGGTCCCCGCGTCGGCGGCCTCAGGGCCTCAGGCCGGATCGGAGAGCGTTTCTCCTGCGCTTCCCTTGTCTCTACAGAGCCTGTCGGAGAGCCCCAGGGTCTGGGGGTCGGCCTGAAGGGCCGGGGGTCAGTCCCCCGCGGCTTCCCAATGAGGAACCTGAACGCAGCGAGGGGACAGTGCACCCTTGTCTTTCATCCACCACGCCACTCCCCTACCTCGGATCACAAGGAGTCCACCCTGGGGCTAAGGACATCCACTTCTTCTTCTTCTTTTTTTTTTTCAACAGTGGTTTGGCTAAATTAGGGAAATGTCAAATAAATGGAAGGTTTCTAATAAAAGCTGCCCCCGTGGCCACGAGTGGCCGCCGCTCACCAGGCTGGCTCCCCAGATCCCCCGGGGCGGACACCTGGCTGGGCGGCTCCCCTCTCCCCGCCACACCGCGCAGGCACACGCCCAGAGCCCTGATCTGACCCCTCTGCCTCTAGAATCGCTTCCCTTCCATCCCTAGGGCGGCTGTGGTGGTCTCCCCCAGGGTTAGTCCTGAAGATCCCCCAGCCGTGCACCTTGAGTTCCACAACAAACGGCACCCTTTTCTGTAATCACAGAGAGAGCGCAGTTGTCTCAAGCTGTGCTTTCTAATTCACTGTCTCCTCCTTTTTAAGATCGATTGATGTATTTGAAAGGCTGAGTGACAGAGAGGGAGGGTGGGCCTCCAGCTGCTGGTTCACTCCCCACGTGGCCGCAACAGTGAGGGCTGGGCCACAGGCTGAAGCCAGGAGCCAGGAGCTCCATGCTGGCCTCCCACATGAATGTCAGGGACCCAAGTGCTTGGACCGTCTTTTGCTGCCCCGCCAGGTGCATTAGCAGGAAGCTGGATCAGAAGTGGAGTAGCCAGACTCAAACGGCTTCTCCGATAGGGAGTGGCAGCGTTGCTTCACCCGCCGTGCCAGGACGCCAGCCCCGCATCTCGGTCTCATGTAGGTGAGAGGCGGGACTGGAAGAGACTGTTGTTTCCACTGTGGGAGAGGAGACAGCTGTCTGCCACTCGCCAGCTGTGAGCGGGATTGTCTCCTTGCAGGGTGGGGTAGGGGTGCCTGGGATGGAGAGGGGATGTTTCCAGCCCCCAGCTCACAGAAGCCGGCACCCCAAAGTCTGTAACTTCTTCCTTGACAGAGTGTTAGCTGGAGCCTGAAGCTCCTCTGTACCACACCAGTCAGAGCAGGACCACCCAACCTAGTGCCCCTGCGTTTTGTCTCTGGCTTTAAAAGTATGCTGAGCTGGAAGGCGGGGGTGCGGGAGGCTTTGACTTTTCTCCTCTCTTGTCTGCTCCATGGGAGTCCTCTCCCCTAGCCACTGGCAGAGCTCCGACGAGGTCCTAGCAGTATATTTAGACCTCGCTTCATGCCCACTCTCCACGGAGGGCCAATTTAGCCATTATCCAAACACACCTTGGCAACGTTTCAAACCACACCAAGGAGGCTCCTTTGCTAAAAGTCCCCACATCCAAAGCAGTCTTGGGCGGGCACTGTGGCTCTGCAGGTTAAGGCTGCTGCAGCCCATAGCAGAGTGCAGGTTCAAGTCCACTTCCTGCTGCTGCATCCTGGGAGGCAGAAAAGTCCTTGGGCCCCTGCCACCCACACGGGAGACCCCGACGGAGCTCCAGGCTCCTGGCTTTGACCTGGCCCAGCCCTGGCTGTTGCGGTCATTTGGGGAGAGGACCAGCGGATGGAAGATCTCTCCCTCTCTGTTTCTGGCTCTGCTCTTCAATGAGAGGAAACGCAATAAGTAAACAGTAGAAAGACCAAGTAGCTCTCCCTTGATCCCTGCCCCACCACCAAATAGGGCAGAGAGAAAACAGCTGGTTGCCCTGATTTCGTAGACTGCAATCCAGAGGGGTCGGAGAACACCCACGGCGAGCTCCGGGGCTGTGAGCACTTGCTCAGCCCTCCACACGCTTTTCCCCCAGGCCCTTGGGAAACCACTCACTCCATCTTCTACCAGAGAGACAGCAGCTCGCCTAACAGCGTGATGACCTCAGCTGCCCGCAGATGGGTGACCAGGCTCATGGAAGGAAGAGAGGTGCACCGACCGAAGCTCCACGCCATTCCCCACGGTGGCTCACATGGCTCTGTACAGAGTGTGAGTGCGGAGTCACTGTCTGGAGGCCAGGTGGGCTGGGACACCTGAGTCAAGCCCGCGTGGTTTGAGGGTTTAGGAGTCCTGGGTCTTGTGCCTCTCTGTGTGCCTCCAGGCATTAGCGTCCAATCCTGGCAGTGAGGTCGCGGTCACTGCAGTCTTTTTTTTTTTTTTTTTTTTAAGATTTCAGAGAAAGAGGTCCTCCATCCACTCGTTCACTCCCCAAATGGCCACAACAGCCAGGGCTGGGCTAGGCTGAAGCCGGGTCTCCCACAAGCGTGCAGGGGCCCAAGCACTTGGACCAATCTCTGCTGCTTTCCCAGGCGCATTAGCAGGGAGCTGGATCAGAAGTGGAGAGTTGGGGGACCAGCGCTGTGGTGTAGTGGGTAAAGCCGCTGCCTGCAGTGCCAGCATCCCATATGGGCACTGGTTCAAGTCCTGGCTGCTCCACTTCCTATCCAGCTCTCTGCTGTGGCCTGGGAAAGCAGTAGAAGATGGCCCAAGTCCTTGGGGCCCTGCACCCACGTGGGAGACACAGAAGAAGCTCCTGGCTCCTGGCTTTGGATTGGCTCAGTTCTGCTCCAGCCAAGTGGCCATCTAGGGAGTGAACCAGCAGATGGAAGACCTCTCTCTCTCTCTGCCTTTCCTTCTCTGTGTAACTCTGACTTTCATATAAATAAATAAATAATTAAAAAAAAAAGAAGTGGAGAGTTGAGACTTGAACTGGCACCCATATGGGATGTAGGTGGCTGATTAATCTGCTACGTCATTGTATTCTTAAGTAAGGAAGTGACCTTCCTGGTCACCCTGTCATTTTGGAGATGTTCCATAATTATTTGTTTGTGTATTGACCTCCTGTGCTGTCCTATAGGTAAAGATGAGATGACCAAGGCTGTTCTCTTCTCTTGTGGAGCTCAAGGAACCAGGCGACAAGTCTGCCACCAAGTCTGAACAGTGGGATAAGAACTGAGACAGGCCAGCGCCACGGCTCACTAAGCTAATCCTCCGCCTTGCGGCGCCGGCACACGGGGTTCTAGTCCCGGTCGGGGCGCCGGATTCTGTCCTGGTTGCCCCTCTTCCAGGCCAGCTCTCTGCTGTGACCAGGGAGTGCAGTGGAGGATGGCCCAAGTGCTTGGGCCCTGCACTCCATGGGAGACCAGGAGAAGCACCTGGCTCCTGCCATCGGATCAGCGTGGTGAAGTCTGAGCTGGGCGCTGGGGATGGAGGCAGAGTTAGGGCATGGACCCTGTTTCCTAGGTTCGTGCTCTTTCCCTACGTGGTCACTAGTTCGTCACCTTGAGATGACCTTGTGGGAAGCTGGAGACCAGAATTCCCAGCTGCCTGAAGCAGGGAGGGCTGGACATCCATGCAGCAGCCTGGGAAAGACCATTGTTTCCTTATTATTTACAAAGTTGTATTTATTTGAGAGGCAGAGAGGGAAGGAGGGAGGGAAAGAGTGAGCCAGCAAGTGCTCCCATCTGCTGGTTCACTCCCCAGATGCCACCATGGATGGGACTGGGCCAGGGCTGAAGCCAAGCGCTGTGAGCTCAATCCTGGGCCCCACGTGGTGGGCAGGAACCTGCTCGCTGCTGCCCCACAGGGTCTGGTTAGCAGGAAGTTGGTTGGAGTCAGAAGCAGAGCCAAGCGTCACCAACACGGGCACTTGGAGGTGGGACGTGGGCTTCTTAACTGTTGTCTTTTGTCTTTTTTTTTTTTTTTTTTTTTTTTTTTTTACAGGCAGAGTGGACAGTGAGAGAGAGAGACAGAGAGAAAGGTCTTCCTTTTTGCCGTTGATTCACCCTCCAATGGCCACCGCGGCCGGCGCACCGCGCTGATCCGATGGCAGGAGCCAAGTGCTTCTCCTGGTCTTCCATGGGGTGCAGGGCCCTAGTACTTGGGCCATCCTCCACTGCACTCCCTGGCCACAGCAGAGAGCTGGCCTGGAAGAGGGGCAACCGGGACAGAACCAGGTGTGCCGGCGCCGCAAGGTGGAGGATTAGCCTAGTGAGCCGCGGCGCCGGCCTTAACTGTTGTCTTAACCACGAGACCAAACGCCCACCCCAGAGAGGCCCATTCCTAGGTTCCGCTCTGACCCCAGCGTCCATCAGCGGGACCAGACCCGTCTGGGCAGTGGAGGGACGGAATGAAAGCTTGTGGCCGTAAACCCTTCCAAGCCTGGCGTGGCCTCGAGGGAAACCAGGGTCTGGTCGTTCCCTTTAGCCTGGCCCAGCAGAAGCGAGGTGGTTTGCGCTTCTGTCTCTGGCTGTGGGCACCGGCAGTGGAGCCTGGCCAGCGGGAACATTCGCTTCTCTCTGTGTGTGGCCTCCCCACGAGTGAGGAGACTGCTTCCCAGACTTCCTGGTGCCTGCCATCTGGCATGGCGTGCTCGGAGGAAGCCGGTGTCTTAGCATGAGACACACCCAGCTGGGAAGGGAAGCACCCTGCCTCCCACCTGCAGCTGCAGGGGGACTCGCCCATGAACATGGACTTGGAACCTGTTGCTCTCTTTTGGATCAATCGCGATATTGCTCCCTTAACATGTGAGCAAATGAGAATGTTTCATTCTTTTTGAAGAGTGGAATCAAAGAAAGACCTGCGTGCAGGAGAAGGATGGGAAAGGGGCATTCGGGGCATTAGGGGTAGAGCCCGGCTCTCTTATGAACTTGTAGCATGGCCTTGGGCAGTCATCTCCTAAGCCCCGAGACTCCAGGGTGAGGAACCTGCAGTTGTAATGCACAGTGAAGTCTCAAAACCTGTTTGCTTGATTTTTTTTTTTTTTTTGAAAGGCAGAAGAGATCTGCAGAGAGAAGAGACAGACAGACAGACACAGAGAGAGCCCATATATGCTGGGTCACTCCCCAAATGCTCACAGCTGCCAGGGCTGGCGGGAACTTCAGCCAGGTCTCCCATGTGGGCGGCAGAGACTCAGTGACTTGAGCCATCAGCTGCTTCCTCCCAGGTTGCCCAGCCGCGGGAAGCTGAAGTGGAGACAGGGGCCGAGGCCCGCACCCAGGCACTCGGATATGGGATGCAGGTGACCCAGGGGCAGCAGCTTGGCCACCGCACCAGACGTGGGCGTCTGCCTGATTTTACAAACAATAGAAAACAGTATCTCCCAGTGGCTGTCGGGCACAGTGGCTCAAACGTACAGAAGCAGAGGCGTGAGCCCAGGAGCCAGGCCCATGGGGCAGTTTCTTCACCACAGTGGGTCCCCGAGCCTGGAATTCCTTTCAGTCTCCCAGGACTAGTCTGTCCCGCCGAAGTCCCCAGCTGTCTTCTTGACCCCTCCCTGGGGTCAGGAAACCTGGATCACAAAGAGGTGGAAAATCCCAGCTCCTGTGAAAGGGCCCTGTTCTTTCATTTAGACAGTGGGTGTGGACGTTAACAGACCCAACCCAAACAGGCAGCATCCCCAAGATACCTATTTCTATTTCTTCTCCTAGGGGCAGCCATGGGGTGGAGAGCTGTGCCCCCACCATCCCCTAGGGTGAGGACGGTACATAGAGGCGTCTTAATTTGTAACCAGCGAGTGTTTGAAGTTCTAATTCTGTTGCTTCCCAGGGCGAGCACCGTTCTGTGGGCTGGGATCATCTGGGGTGGCATTGGCTGAGCCAAGCCACTGCCATTCACCCGAGCCTGCCCGCAGTGCTGTCTTGCAAAGCTCCACTGCTCCTGGCCTGCATCAGGCTGGCTGTCTCCCGGGGACTGCTGGGGCTCTCCTCCGCCCCGGGGGTGCTGGCCTGCGCTGCGGGGTACCCTCTCACCTGGACCCGGCGAGAGAGGCATAAATACCTGGCTGTGAACCAGAGCGCCCACCAAGGCAGCTCAGGGCTTCCTGCACTGGCTTTTTGCGAAGTCTCCACCGGAAGGCAACAGGATCTCCATTGCCCCGCCCCGACTGCCCTCAAGTTTCAGTTCAATATTCCTGCCCCCCAGGGAGCGTATCTCCTTCCTCTGACTGGTCCACCGGCACTCTCAGCTTCTGATCCATGCAGGTCTGCAGGGATGTGTCGCTGTGTTGATCTTCCAGGGACCCCCTGGCCCCCACCCCAGACGGCAACACCTGTCCATTTACTCATGGTGGAAGCAATCTCCTGGGGGTAAATTTGTACCCGGCCACCATTCCTGCCATCACTTGGCAACATTACAAAACCCGATTTACCGCCCTCTGTGGCTGTGAACACTTATCGGGCGTGAGTGGGCAGCCCTGGGCACCGCCCAGCATGCTCCTTGGCTTGTCCTCGAGGATCAAGTCCAGACGCATGGGTACCACGCGCGGGCAGGGCTGAGGGCGCTTCCCGGGAAGCAGATGATTCGCAAGTGGGAAATTTTGCTCGCCGGAGCCTCTCCTTTGCTGGAGGCCCTCCGGAGCTGCTGGGGTAAAACACGTCAGTCAGGGCAACTTAGGAAGGACAGAAAAGTGTTGCTCCCAGTTCCGGAGCCTGGGCAGGCCGAGATCAAGGTCTGGTGGCTGCTGTCTGCTTCCAAGATGGGCCTAGCTGCTGTGTCCTCACTGGAGGCATGGGAGAAGGTGGCTGGGCACAGGGCACCAGAGTGCTCTCTTCACTCATGAAAGCACTGATCTGCTCCCGAGGGAGGGGCGCTTAGGACCTCAGAGCTTCCCCAGAGGCCCCACCTCTTCATAAACCTTGGGGTTTAAGTTCCATTGGAGAGGGGCTGGCGCTGCGGCGTAGCCAGTAAACCTGCTGCCTGTGATACCTGCATCCCTTATGGGCGCCGGTTCGAGTCCCGGCTGCTCCTCTTCCAATCCAGCTCCCTGCTATGGCCTGGGAAAGTAGTAGAAGATGGCCCATGTGCTTGGGCCCCTGCACCCGCATGGAAGACCTGGAAGAAACTCCTGACTCCTGGCTGCAGATCGCCGCAGCTCCAGCCATTACAAACATTTAGGGACTGAATGCAGATGGAATATCTCTCTCTCTCTCTCTCTCTCTCTCTCTCTCTCTCTCTCTGTAATTGTGCCTTTCAAATAAATAAATCTTTTTTTTTTTTAAAGTTCCAACAGATAAATTCTGGAAGGACACGTGCGTCCAGACGCAGCAGATGGTGACCACGCACAGGCCCTGTGCCAATCAGGACTCTAGGACAGACACAGAACCGGCAGATCGCTCAAGAGATTTACTGCAAAGAGCTGACTGGTGCAAATGTCAGGGGGCGGGTGAGGTACGTCCAAAACCCCCAAGGCAAGCTGGGCCGGAACTCCTGGGCGGAAGAGATGCTGCCGTCCCCAAGCCAAACCTCTTCCTCAAGGGCTCCCTGCAGCTGGTCTTATAGGCCTGCCCAACGAGGTCCCCTCCTCCCACATCCCGCCCTCCCCCCCCCCCCCCCCCGCAAAGAGTGTTGACTGTGGAAGTTGGTCCTGCGCAGGCAACTCCTGGGAACTCCTAGCTTCGTGCTGGACTGAAGGAGGCTGCCGGGGCTTAGCCAAGAACAAAGGCAAATCTGGGCCCAGGAGCTGCGTCCATTCCACCGGGACGCGTCATTGATCCGACGTCATCGACGTGTCACCATGTTCCCAGGGATGCTGGTGCCGCGTCAGTGGTGCTGTTACCCAGGGGCTGGGTGGCAGTAGGGAGACAAAGCTTGGCGAGTGGGAGGCCATGCTCGGGGCCCAGGTACAGCTTTCCTACCCCCATGGAACCCCGTTCACAGCCCCCCGGGGGGAAGCACAGCTGCTTAGCCGTGCAGTGACTTCCATGGCCGATGCTCTCTGATGGACACGGATGTGCAAACATCTCCACACTTGAAGCCCAGTCCCCTGGGTCTATTCATGTTTTTTTTTTCTCTCTCTCTTTTTTAAAGAATTATTTTATTTATTACAGAGAGAGGAGAGGTAGAGCCAGAGAGCCAGAGAGAGAGGTCTTCCATTCCACTGGTTCACTTCCCAATTGGCCGCAACGGCCAGAGCTGAGCCGATCCGAAGCCAGGAGCCAGGAGCTTCTTCCGGGTCTCCCACATGGGAGCAGGGCCCCAAGCACTTGGGCCGTCTTCTACTGCTTTCCCAGGCCACAGCAGAGAGCTGGATCGGAAGAGGAGCAGCCAGGACTTGAACCAGCGCCCACATGGGATGCCAGCACTGCAGGCTGGGGCTTTAACCCGCCGTGTCACAGCGCCGGCCTCCATGCCTCCTTGGCTCATACCTTCCCACCCTTCTCTCTTAAGTCCCTCGCCTACCACTCAAGCCATTCACCACCACGCATGACTTGGGGATAGTTTTAACTTCTCTTTCCAGGTACAGGGCAGAAGCCCTGCCCACTGAAGAGATTTCCCCTCCCTGCTATTTGTCATGCTCACCCAGCGTAGGACCGTAGCGCAGCCATAATCTACGCCCAGCTTGCAACCAATTGTGTCCTGCTCCCTGAGATGACCACACACGGTCCCCACCTCCGCTTGTGACCCCCATGCATGTATGAAGAGAGGCCCCAGGGCAATCGTGGCAGATGACACAGGGCTCTGGGCCACATGCCCCCTGCAGCATCCTTGGACTAACTCGTGTCCTCGGTGCTCGCTCGTTCAAGTTCAATCACGGATGTACCCCAGCATCTGAGAGTGCACTGGGCCCACCTACCTTTAGGAATTGCCGGGCCTGGCGGAACAGCTTATGATGGGCAGCTCTGGCCGCGTGCACATGGATGACCACGGTCCACGCTTCCCTTTCTTCCAGTGTGCAGTGGCATCTCAGAGCGTGTTTCACAAAAGGTTTACAATGAGCTTTTGCCAACGGGGTAGGCCCATTCCAGAACCCTGTGCTGGGGCCGGCACTGTGATGCAGCAGGTTAAAGCCCAGGCCTGCAGTGCCGGCATCCCATATGGGTGCTGGTTCGAGTCCCTGCTGCTCCACTTCTGATCCAGCTCTCTGCTAATAAGCCTGGGAAAACAGCAAAAGATGGCCCAAGTCCTTGGCTTCCTGCACCCATGTGGGAGACCTGGAAGAAGCTCCTGGCTCCTGGCTCCGGATTGGCTCAGTTCTGCCCATTGCGGCCATTTGTGGAGTAAATCAGCAGATGGAAGACCTCTCTCTTTCTGTCTCTACTACCTCTCTCTGTAACTCTTTAAAATAAATAAAGTAAATATTTTTTAAAGAAACTTATGCCATGTCTACGTAATTCTTTTTTTCTCTTTTAAAGATTTATTTACTTGAGAGGCGGATTTAGAGAGAGAGGTCTTCTATCTGTTGGTTCACTCCCCAGATGGCCACAATGGCCAGAGCTGGGCAGATCCAAAGCCAGGAGCCAGGAGTTTCTTTCAGGTCTCCCAGGCAGGTGCAGGGGTCCAAGCACATGGGCCATCTTCTATTGCTTTCCCAGGCCATAAACAGAGAGCTGGATGAGAAGTGGAGCAGCCAGGACTCGAACCAGCACCCACATGGGATGCCAGCAATGCAGGCAGATGCTTAACCTACTGTGTCACAGGTCCGGCCCCTTACATAACTCTTACCATGGGCTGCATATTGTTTCTTCAGAGATATCTTGCGTACCACAGCCGTGCGCTAAGAGGTTAGCTACTCACACATGACCTGAACCTTCCCCGCTCAGAGCCGGCAGTTTTTGGTGCCGCAGGTTGTAGATGCCTTGAGGAAGCATTGCTAAGGACAGACGCATCTGAGCCTGTTGAGACCTCCCAGGCACTGCACGTCCTTCTCAGGAGACATAGCTGCGGGATGACGTCATCGGTCTCATTTCAGGTGCCCCAGATCACTGGACCCCCCCCACCCCCTGCCCAGGCACTTCAGGGATGTGACCTAGGAATGTGTAAGGCTTGTGCTCCACCCTTCGGGGTACATGCGTCTTTGCAAAGACTGTGACGCCCTTGTTGCCCCTTGCCCAGGCGGACCAGGAGCCTACTGCCATCAGCGCGGTGCACGGGCGTGATGTTCCTCAGGGCGCCCACTCGGTCCCTCTGGGCGATGCTATGTCAGTGGGCGCGAGAAGGAATGCAGGCAGAGTGTGCATGGCGGGGATGTGTGTGCATACACGTTTACTTCATCCATCTAAAGTGAATGCACATTTTCTGACCCCCCTTGCTCAGACCCACTGGTGCTTAAGCTGTAGAATGGAAGGCACCATCATGGCCCTGAGAAGGCAGCTCCGTCAAGAGGGCTGGTGATGGGGCCGGTGCTGTGGCATAAAGCCACCGCCTACAGCTCCAGCATCCCATATGGGCACTGGTTCGAGTCCTGGCTGCTCCACTTCCGACCCAGCTGCCTGCTAATCTGGAAAATGGCCCAAGTTCTTGGGTCCCTGCACCCACTTAGGAGACCAGGAAGAAGCTCCTGGCTCCTAGCTTTGGATTGGCTCAGCTCCAGCTGTTGCAGCCATTTGGGGAATGAATCAATGCATGGAAGACCTCTCTCTCAGTCTCTACTTTCTCTGTAACTCTTTCAAATAAATAAATCTCTAAGAGGGGTAGTGACGCCAGCCAAGTGGGCTTGCCATGCTTCCTCCAAACCTGCGACACCAAGGCCAGTCCCCCAGACTACTGGGGCCGCCAGGTCCTGAGCTGGGAACCTCCAAACCAGAAGCTGAAATAAACCTCTTCCTTCCCGAGTGGCTCTTCTGGGAGCTTTAAAGTAATGGAAGGCTGTGCCCCAAGTACTTGGACCATCATCTGCTGCCTACCAAGGTACACAATAGTAGGAAGTTGGATCAGAAGCAGAGGTGGGACTTGAACCCAGGTACTGTGATAATGGCTGTTTGACCCACTGCACCATGACGCCTGTCCCCTGCCCTGCGTTGGTTGACCTTCACAATGACTTTGAGGTCATGATTATTCACGTCCCCTGTTGTGGAAAGAAGTGCAAGTGGCAAAGATTCAGCTCAGGCCCGTGGGAACCAGTCCGTGCGTTTCTCTTTGCCCTATGATTTCCCTCCATGGACACATTGACCAAAGCTGTTGCAGAACAGTGAGGCTAAACAGTGTTCCCCTGAGGGAGCAAGGTGGATACAGCCTGTGTGTGCCCTCCGAGGGGCCCAAGAATCCAGAGGGAATTTCCCTGTGGCTGAATGAGCCTTGGAAGCAGACCAGCATTTGCACATCAAAGGTCTTGTCACCCAGGTTGGAATTTCATGAACTCCATGCCCGGAAAGACCTCCACCCAGCAATATGCCAGGGGAAGAGGGCGGGCCATCTAGAAAATCTAGAAAAATGCCGGGGCCAGCGCTGTGGCACAGTGGGCGTAAAGCCAAGGCTTGCGGCGCCGGCATCCCATATGGGCAGTGGTTCTAGTCCTGGTTGCTCCACTTCAGCTCTCTGTTATGGCCTGCGAAAGCAGTAGAAGATGGGCCAGGCCCATGTGGGAGACCCGGAAGAAGCTCCTGGCTCCCGGCTTTGGATCAGCTCAGCTCTGGCCATTGCCGTCATTTGGGGAGTGAACCAGTGGAGGGAAGACCTCTATCTCTGGCTGGACCTCTCTCTGTAACTGTTTCAAGTAAATAATAAAAAGAAATTAAAAAGAAAGTAAACTTAGAACTTATAAAAAGGGGAGGGGAGGGGAGAAAAACAGCAGTCCCAGTGCAGACTGGACTCGGTTCTCACCGAGGAGCTCGTGTGGCCTGTCTGTCGTCATCAAACTTGGCTGGCGTGCTTGCTGCCGCTCTCTGCCTTGCGCCTCAAAGGCTCATGTTGTGCAAAAGAACTCTGCTCAGCCAGCACGTGAGATGTGAGATGCAGGCAGCAGGCGGGAGAGGCTCCACCCTCAGAGCGGCTCTGTAACCAGCCTTTCCTTAGCCCCAGCGTTCAGGACTAAGATCGGGGAGCAAGGAGACACAGTGGAAAGGAACCTTGGAATGGTTGCGTGGTTGACAAAATGTGGACATCCTCCTTCCTTCTGCTCTCCGTTGCTAAATCCGGATTAGAATTAGGGGAGGTTATTGTTATTATTAGGGCTCTAGAAAGAAATGAGCTGAAACTTCATCAGTCGTGGCAAAAAGTTCAGCTTCTCGCACAAAAGCAGCTTAGTAATGGTGAGGTCTAAATCTGGGACTGTTGGGACTGGCGCTGTGACGTAGCGGGTGGGGCAGTGCCAGTGTCCCATGTGGGCGCCGGTTCGAGTCCCCGCTGCTCCACTTCCAATCCAGCTCTCTGCTATGGTCTGGGAAAGCAGCGGAGGATGGGCCCCTGCACCTATGTGGAGCTCCTGGCTTTGGATCTGCCCAGCTCTGGCCGGTGCGGCCATTTGGGGGTGGACCGGTGGATGGAGGATCTCTCTGTGCCTCTCTCTAACTCTGCCTTTCAAATAAATAAATCTTTAAAAATAAATCAATCTGGGAACACTTCAAGTCACTCTGCCACCAAGTCACCCCAACCCCCAGTGGCTTATACACATCTCAGTGTCTCATGATTCCAGGTCTCCCCTGGGCTCCTCATTACGCACCCAGTGAGCTGTCCTCCCGGCACATGGGGCTGGCAGGTGCAGCAGGAACCCTCTCCCTACAGGGGTGCAGCCTGACCGCTTCACCTGGCAGCCACATTCCGAGGGTAAGGGCAAAAGTTTCAAGGTGTCGGAGGCACAGGTTCCAGAACTTGCTGGTCCTGTCACATTCTACTGACCCAAAAGTCACCAGACCAGCTGAGCCTAGGCGTGGAGAATGGCTGCACCTGACTGGGGTGGTGGGGGAGGAGACACAGGCGGGGGGACAGGCCGCATTATTATAAACGTTTGCCATGGGAACCTGGAAAAGGGAGGTTACCGCAGGGAAGCAGCCCCAGTGACCGACCGCGGTCCTCACAGGGGCTGCAGGCCTGGTTGAGAAAGGACTGCGCATGCCTGGGCGCTGGGGAGCCTGGGATTGGAGCCATCTCCATCGCGGGGCACAGGCAGGGGCGATGGCTCATCGGTGGGGGGAGCCTCAGAGTTTGGACCCAGTCAGAAACAGACACATAAGGTGATGCTGGCGGGTCGCACGGAGCCGATTCTACAGGAAATCGCACCCAGGCTGCTGCTGGACAAGGACTGGATCAAACGATGCATCCGTGTGTTGCTCAGGACAGTTTTCAGACTTCACGGAGGATGCATTTATTGGTGGATCTTAAAACAGTGAGTGGCTTGCCGCATTTTAAAACACCGAAATAGCAAAGTATAGCACACGGAGATCTTTTTCTTGAACTCACTGACATAAATAAGCTCGTTTACACGTCTGGGGCGGTACTGGGTGGAGTTTATGGCAGGCAGAGGTGGACTGGCACTGAGGGAGCTTGCACTGGGTGAGGGCTGTCTACTTGGTTCCCACAAAGAGACAGTGTGCTAAGGTCTGTGCCCAGGCAGATAAAAAATGACAGACCACAAATGGTAGTCCTGGGGCTGGGGCAGTTTTGTTCCATGCTAAGCCGTTTCAGCCCAAGGGAAAGCTGAGCAATCAGGCTGCCTTCCTGTGTGCTCACCCCCTCCCCAGACCCGGAAAGCAATGAAACAGGCTGGGAGGGGCCCGCTGTGGCGCAGCGGGTTAAGTCTTCACCTGCAGCACTGGCATCCCACGTGGGCGCCGTTTGTGCCCTGGCTGCTCCTCTTCCCATCCAGCTCCCTGATATGGCCTGGGAGGGCAGTGGAGGATGGCCAAGTGCTTGGGCCCAGGCAGCTGCGTGGGAGACCCGGAGGAAGCTCCTGGCGTCGGATCAGCCCCGCTCTGGCCACCACAGCCATCTAGGTAGTGAACCAGTGGATGGAAGACCTCTCTCTGAAATAAGTAGATAAGATCTTAACAAAAACAATAACCAGGCTGGCAAGACATGCGACAGACGCGGGTTTACCCTCAGTGGCTGCGGCTGTCGCCGCCTGCGGTCTGCTGGGGGTCTTCTCCCCCCGAGGGCACGCTCCCGAGCGCAGGGACCTGGCCAGCGTGGTGTCACTGACTGCGGTCAGCACCGCGTTGGCCAGCGCTGCCAGGAGAGGTCATCAGGGAACGTCGGGGAGCGGCCCTGGAAGCCGCACTCTGCACGGAGGCCGGCGGGGCCGGGGACCGGGGTAGCTGCAGGGGCGCATCCACGTAACTAGAACAGCCAAGTCACGGAGCAAGGGGGCTCAAAATGCCGCCAGCAGAGGGGGAAGGAGACACCAAGTAAAGACGACACACAAGGAATCGGTGACTTTTTTGCTTTTTACTTTGAACATCAGCATTAAGTTGGTTACCGTACACATCCAAAGGCCCGGCATCTCGGGGTGGGTGGGGTGGGGGGTCATTGAGCGGCACGCCTTGTACCAGAGTCTCACAGAATAAAATATACAATGCTACATTGAGTGGTTAAAAATACACAAAAAAGTAGTTTTAACAATCTATAAATTTTTTATACTTAAAATCATGATTGAGTTGAAATAAAAAAAAGTGCATTTTAATTGCTAAAAAAATAATATTGGTATAGTTAACACAGAGTGGGGGAAGTCAGCACACCGAGGGACCTGTCAGACGCCGGGAAGCAGATGACACGGGCGGCTGGGCAGCGCGGGCTCCGCCGCTTCACCGCTGTTCCCGGGCCAGGGGGCCCCTCCCTGGAGTCCTCCCCACTGTGAGAGCGCCTGTCCTGCCCACCCGCCACCTCCCCGACCCAAAGCCTCCTCTGCACCTCCTCACAGCCCTACACCCAATCCACCTTGACCTTCAATTGCATCTCCGCAGAGAGGTAGGAGAGCGACACCACCCCGCTCCGCACTTGACATAAGTACCCCAGCCGCGTGGCCTTCCTCCTTATGACCGAGCAGGCAGAACAGGGACCAAGCAGCTTCTATTCGTCAAACTCCTTTGGACAAATAGTCAACATTCAACAAACGAGCTTCGTAAACCTAACGCTAAACAACTCCTGGCAAGCAAACGGGATTTTCTTTTTCGAAATGAGGAAAAGTGCACGTGAGTTCAGTTCTGTCGGGAAAACAAAGATCAAAGCAAACAAGTCGCATCTGGCCGCCTGCCCCCTAGACCCCGCCACGCTGGGCGCTGGAGTTACAAGGAGACACCGCGGTGCATGGTGTAGAGGCTGGGGCAGGTGTGGCGCCTCCTGGCTCCAGGGCTGCCCCTTCGCTCACTCTGACCTGTCTACTGCAATCAGAGCACTTGAGGTCAGAGAGTTGATGACCACGCACAGCCCCAAGCCAGGCCACCAATGCAGGGCGAGCCCTGGGTTCCAGCATGGAGCAGCACCGGCCGCAGGCCTGGGCGTGACTGATGGCGGACTGGGGCAGAGTGGAGAGGGTGCCCCCACTCACACTCCAGTCCCTCTCCGAGATGTGACAGTGCCCCCGCTGGGCCGCCTCCTGCTTCACGGTACACAACGGATCCCCAAGGGCAAGGCCCTGCCTCTCAGTGGCAGGGCACCAGCAGGACAGACGATGATGCCAGACCCACAAGGACCCCAGACCTGCACATCACCCTTTGCTTGCATCACAAGGGCTGAGCAACTACTGGATTTAGTAATGAGGGACAGTCCAGAGGAGATCTGAAAACGGAGCTTTAGAAGGCTGAGTGTAAAGAAGGTAAAGTACTTTACTGCCCCCTTGTGGACAAAGCCAACACTGCTGACAGAAGGGAGTCCTACCCAGCAAGCGAAGAATGAGTAAAATGCACAAACTTAGGGATGACGGACAGTTCATCCAGTTTGCTGAAACTGCATACGTACCCGTGGGGATACAATCTGAGAAGGAAACACCAAGACTCCACCACACCCTTTCTAGTTAACCTAATGTGCTGAATGGTCAAGCCTAAAGAGGTATTTCTAGGAGAGTTCGGAGTCCTGAGAGAACCGAGTATTTCCCAGCAACTCTGAAATGCAACAAGACATAGTCTCGAAGCCCCTGCAAGATGTGAGCTGGAATCTCTCCCCCTGACCACCTGGCCCCTTTCACCTGTAAAAGACAGGCGCGGAGGAAGCTGTGTTTATTCAGAAACAACTTGATTAGTCCCCGCACCCAGTACAGACTCTCCAGGTCGGCAAAACCAGCCCGCGCGAGCATCAGGCTCAGCTTCCACCCTTTCCTGTCCCCTTTCTGTGTCCTGCATGTCCCACAAACACCACGTGGCAGGTCCCAGCTCACCAGAGAAACCGCAGTCGCGTCCAAGTACCCTGGGAACTCAAAAGCCATGGGGATACTTGTCAGGGGCAGGACACGCCTCTGCCCCTAGCGGAAGGCATGGGACCAGCGGCCTCACCACTGTGTCCCCGTCTGGGACTCTGCAGAGAAAAGCAACAGACGTGAAGGGGATGCCTCCCGGGGCGGGGCACTGCTCAGGAGGCAGAGTTCCTGGGAATGCAAACTCTGAAACAACAAGACACCCTCGTTACCGACCTCTGCCACCTAGAAAGCCACCTTTTGCAGGCCGTGAACTAGTCTTCCCATTCTAGATAGCCCGTGATGCCTTCGTGATGGGGTGCAACCAGAGAGGGTTAACGCCTCCCACCTCCGGGGGACTAGTCAGCTTTGAGAACCTGAGTACTGCTACTGTTAAGGAAAGAGGCAGGAGATTCTAAGCCAGCTAGGAAGGATTTCTGACTAAGGCTGGGACACTCAACAGCTTTCCTTCACCTACGGTCCAATGTCCTCATTTTCAGGAGGTGGTTCCTTTTCCGTGTTGGGAACGGACAGCAGGGAAGCCCGGAAGCCAGGCGCTCACGTCACATGAGAACATGCTGCGACCTCCTCTCCTGACACCCTTCACATGCCACGCACCTGCTATGCTTGTAGAGCGAACCAGAGGACAAGGAGGAAAGCAGCACACGTTCCGAGGGCCAGGGGCGGGGCGGGGCGGGGCGGGGCAGGCAGATGCAGCATCAGCCAGGGACCTGCTCCGCACGCACCTGCAAGCGAGCCTCAACTCATCTAAAGGAAACTCCTGGGTACCTTTGCAAAATGTTCATGAAGGACCAGGAGGCAGCGACAGCAGCATCAGAGAGGGTGGGCATTCAGGAAGACTTCAGGTGAGAAAAGATAACCTTGCAGAAAGAAAGAGTTAAGGATGAACTCTTCCAACCCTGGAGACGTGATATGTGAAAAAATAAAAGATAGAAACAAAAGCAGAAAATGCAACCTAAAAATGAGACGCGTCCAAAGCCCCCGCCCGTGGCTGTCACCAGCTCATGGAGCTGAACCCACCGCCGGTGCTCGGGGCGGATGAAGTAGAGGTAGGATTGAGACCAGGAAAAGAATGTTCCAGGATGCTGGCTTTCTGAAGGCACTCGAGGACAGAGAGAGACAGGAGCTTCAGTGAGACAACATGGGGTGAGAGCGCGAGACAGACAGACGGACAGAAAGGTGTAAACCACATGGCCCTCATAAAGACATGAAAAACTCTGGGAACACGGCGACGGTACCTCTGCCACCGAGTCACACGCAGAGCGACACGGTGCAGAGGAAGCCCCTGTAAAGGCCGTGGCCCACCACCATGCGAACAAACGGCCTGCCTTCTGGATCTGCGACCCTGCGACCCTGTGGGAAATGGTGGTCGCGTGGTTTTCTGAACAAGACTGCTGGTTGAAGCCAAAGCTTCCACATCGGGACAGGCATGGAGCCTCCTTTTCCTCCGAGCCTTGCCCAAGCCCATCCTCTAAGACTGAAAGGCCTGGTGTCAAGAGTCTGCAGCCAGGCTGGGGGCTGGGACGTGGATACACTGACAGCGACTGCTATGGCTTCCACGGAGAGCGAGCCGAGCATCTCTGGTTTGCTTTACTGAAAGCGAGCCGAGCATCTCTGGTTTGCTTTATTGAGGTAGTGTCGGGGGGCCAAGGTCAGGTGGTTCCTTATAAAAGCTACAGTGGCCAGGGCGCTGTCACCGCAGAATCACGCTGCGCTCTGCGACGGCTTGCGGCTCCTTTTGCTCCTGGAAAAAATGATCTTTTGGAAAATTTTCTATCTTGGTTTTAGCAAAGGAAGATTTAAACCCAATATTTACTTGCTCAATTTTTATAGTCTGAAGAATTCCAAGTGAGATGGTTTTTTAAAACAACAGCTGATAAAATTCATAACTGTAACTTTTACCCCCTCCCATTAAAGACTTCCCATTGGCCTAAATAGCAGGAAAGCGTTTAGGGTCAGCAATGCAGTAAAACGCCTTTTCTGTACAGCAGCCTGAACGCAGAGTTCTCCAACCCAGTCTTCTTTCTTCCTTTTTACACTGAAACCCACCTCCCACTGTTTTACTGACTGACCTGCAGGGCTGGGCTGTGTACGTGTCTGCGACGGATTTCTATCTGCTGCACCTCCCCCTCACAAATGACAACTTCCTGTAAGATCACAATGAAATGAAACAAACAGGGCCATTCAACAAACTTGAAAATTGGAGCAGAAACACTTGCAAGAAGTGAGACATTCCCAGGGGACAAGCGCCTCTTCAGAGCTCCTTTGTCAGTCAGTGCACGGACGACACCTGGACCGAGGGGCAGCACGAACCGCAGTGACAAGGGACAGCTCAGCAAAGTGGCAGAGGACGCAAGTCTCCCTAACGGAGGTCCGCAGGTTCCTCCAACTACAGCCCAGGGTCCTGTGGAGACCCTCCCCTGCCGGCTAAAGCCAAGATTGAAATCACTGACATCCGTGGAGAGGGCTGGGGGTCGTCTTTCCATCACTCAAACTTAAAAATCTAGCTCTGCGTGAGTCTACCCAAGCCCATTCCGGGAAGAGCAGCCGCCTTTTCGGAAGCCTAAGGAAGAGGCGACAGCTAAATTGATAAATCCAGGAGGAAAGAACAGAAAGATGAAGGGGAAATAAAATGCAAGGCCAACTCAACAAAGTCGTGGGGCTTTCCTCTGAGTGAGCCTTAACCCGGGCAATGCCGCGAGCCCCCGAAAACAGTGAAATGCGGTCCCGACAGACAACCTCATCCGCTATCTACATAGTGCTCACATGTGGCCCCTGTTGTCTCGAAAGACGGTAAGCACAGACAGGGGCTAGAACTCAAACTCCTCCACACCTTTTCTCATACACAGATAACAAGCAGGTAACCAGCCGGGAAGAACTCACTCGGGAGAGAACACATCACAGAACGCAACTTTCCTCAGTGGAGGGCCCCAACCACATTTTTCAACCCTGAGTTTGAGTCTTATGCATGTTAAACCTGATGCATACGTATGTTTAAGGCTTAATCCTGCAGTTCTTAATATTCAGAAGCAGTAACGTGAATATTCTTAATGCATTGTTACCCACTATCCATACATAATATGACAGTGATGAAGAAGCATTAAATCCTAAGCACAAATCCCAAGTCGGGGAAGGTTTAATTCTCTAGGGAAAAGAACTGGAATTTGGAGATTGTTCCACAATACATTTTACTAAGAATTGTACTGTGTGACAATGTTAATTTTTGTAAGTAACCCCCTGCCCTTATTTTTTGCTTCTGTTAAGGATGGTGGTGGTTTTGCTTAATACTGGTTTTCCTCTGTAGCATTTTTTTTTTCTTATGGCTATAGTTGCTTGAATGAAAAAATCAAAGTTAACTACCTGAATTTTCCAGTGTATAACTGTAGTACACCTCATGAAATGGTTGATTCAATGGTCTCAAGTCTAGAATTCAGGATTGCCGCCCAGTACTGTAAATTTATATAGGACAAAATAACGTACAACCAATTAACTAAGCTACAATTTACATATTTAAAAATTATTTTAGTATGACAGGCTTGACCATGAAATAGTGATCTGTCTACGCAGCAGTGTAGACGGACAAACCTGTCGTGGAGTGCAAAGTAGAGGGGGAGGGGACAGTCACTGGGGCTCCAAAGTCATCAGCGAGGAATCCACTTTCCTTGCTGGTTTGGGTAACTGGGTGCTCAGAGAATACACACACATGCTAAACATACCATTCTTTAAAACTCACCTCCCCAAACTGCAAAAGTGTGTCCTGAGATACTTTTCCGCCTCACTGCAAAATTTTCCTATGTGTTCTGAAGACAAAGTAAGACCAGAAGGAGAAAATTTGGACACACCAAATCAAAAAGCTAACAGAGGATGTGTCATCTTTAAAAGAGGGCCTCGGCCTCAACTCCAAGAGTTCCATTTTTTTCCTGCTATAGAGCTAAACAGCCAGAAAAGTGCTTAAAGTATATCTGCACATTAATATTAAAAATAGAAAATAAATAAAAGCCAGAGTTTCTGATTCAGGCAATGATTTAAGAGCCCGAGAGAAGAAAAACGAAGGAATTTCAGGAATAAAAATATGGATGGGGGAGGTGGGGGAAAGCGACCTGGCCTCGGAACTCGACTCTCTGAGATGATAACACTCGCTCAGTTCAATGTACCCAACGCGTTCGCCCTTCTGACAGGCCTTTCCCGGAGTCAGCTCCTGGGTGACCATGCTCCTCTGAAGTTCCCACACCTGAAAAAGCGACCTGTGTGCTGGGGTGGGAGGGACAGCCCTCTCCATCACCCGCATGGGACGCGGCCGCCAAGCCCAGGGCTTTCCCTAACCACACGCCAAACTTAAAATAGCTCCAAGCTGTGGGCACGTCCACATTTTATCAGTAAGAGACTTTAAAACTCACAACCAATTTGCCTTATCCAGATTTCTCAACCACTGATGTCACGTTTGTGATTTACTAGGTTAGCTTCTGATAAAAAAAAAAAAAAAAAAAAACAACCTCAAAACAAGAGACTTGCATTTGTCATCCCATGAAAGTTAAACACGAACACAGTTCCTAAGGGAGGCAGTCACAGGGCTGACGAGACCCACCTGCCGTTGCCTCCTGCGGGTGCAGGGTGGGAGGGCGGGATTCCCTCGGCTCTCCCCACCAGGCGCAGGCTCCAGGCAGCTTCTCCTGGAGGGCCCCCGCCCCTGTCATTCATTCCCCTCCCTAGCGGCACCCAGCACGGCAGCAACGTCAGAGTGTTAAGCAGAGATTACTATAAACTACCAAGCACTCACTCCAGGTTCCCAGAGCAGGAGCTGGTGTCTGCGGGGGCCTGGCCTGGTGACCCTCTGGGGACAGCACCTCTGAGTTGTACGGATGTAAGAGTTACTTTGAGTTATAGAAGTTATATGCATCTTTAAGAATCACATTTTGATGATTATAAAAATTTCCTCTATTTTACAACATAGGTTCAGCTACACTGAAAAAATTACACCGCTTATTGAAATACATTTCATTTTAGAAACAGGCTACTAAAGAAGTCTATACAAAAACTCTAAAATAATTTCTGTAGTAAAATAAAGAGTGCGTTAGGAGAGCTACACAAAGAAGAAAATCTCCGTCTCTATAATGCTTGATCTACCGTGGGGGCGGCCAGCTCGCCGCTGCAGCCGGCACCGACGCTGAGAACTCGTTGCCATACACAGTGATACGATTAATGCTCTGGATTAATCTCACAGCCCTCCGGATTAGTACAAAGGAACCAGGCCTGTCCCCTCTTTGAGGGGAAGTCCAGGGTATAAAAGCAAGCATACCTCATCAGCTGATATGAAATTATAAAATTCCACAAGTCAGTATTCGAAATTTATAAAAGTCATCAGAAAATGCAAGCAAATTGGGCTTCAGTTCGGCAGCTCCCCCGGGCCAGCTGACGCCGCCTTCTCCATCGTGGGTCCCCGAGAGGCCGGGCGAGGCCGTGGAGGAGGCCGCGGTGGGTGGGGGGCTTCCCGCGCGGGCGGCCGCTAATGGTGCTGCGCCGCGCTCGGCTTCTCCGCCAGGTGCCGCAGAAAGCTGTCCTCGCTCTGGCCTCTGTGGTTCAGGGGCTCGCTCTTAAAGAGCGCGGGGGGCGGGGGGAGGTGAGGCACCGGAGGGATGGGCAGGTGGTGCGGGGGGTGCGGGTGCGGGTGGATGTGCAGGTGCGAGAAGGGGTGGGGGATGGGCCGGGGGGGCAGGGCGCTGCCCGGGTTCATGCTGATCGGCGGGGCCGGGGTCGCAGGCGTGCTGGCCACCGAGGGGAGCGGGGCGGCGGGGGCAGCCGCCAGCGGGGTCTGCACGGCCGGCGGCACGTTCACCGGGCTGGTCACCCGGAAGCACTTCTCCTTGTGGGCCTTGAGCATGTTGGAGAAGCGGAAGCGCTGGCCGCACACGTCGCACGGGTAGGGCTTCTCGCCGGTGTGCGTCCTGCGGTGCCTCTTCATGTTGGGGCGGCTGGTGAAGCTTTTGCCGCAGATTTCACAGATGAAGGGTTTCTCTCCTGAGGTGAACACAGATGCGGAACAGTGGTTAACACACCCGACCGCGTGCTCGTGGGGCCGCCCCCCACGGCGGGTCACGGTCTCCGTGGACCGCACATCGGGGCCCTTCCCCTCACAGAGGCCTCGCAACCTCTCGTGGAGCACAGAGAAGCCTTTGCGAGCAGCTTGCTTTTGGTACGAGACCTGGAGCGCCCGGGGCAGGACTGGAGTTTCGCCCACAGTGCCTGCCCGTGGGGGTGCCCCCTGGTGCTCCCGCACACAACTCTGGGCCGCGTGGGGCTGTCTGGCACACAGTAGGGGGAGGAGCACTCGGCACTCCTGGGGCCCCCTCCTGAGTGTTCCCAGGCGATTCTGACCACCTGAACTGCCCCCACGCCATTCCTCACTGTCCCCAGGTTGGGGTCGGGAAGGCGGATAGGGCCCATAAGCGTCCCGGGAGAAAGAAAGTCCGCAGCCCCCCGGGCACCGAGGGGAGAAGTCAGGTTTGGGCTCTGAGGGCTTCCTTTTTATGCTTCCTTCCTTCCTCTGGACTTACTTCTCAGTTCCTTGTGACCTGTGCCTGTGCCCCTACCCAGGCAATGGAGAGAAAACAGTGACTTCTGAGGGCACACACGCGGCCCCCTCTCACTACATAGGGAGGGCCGAGATGAGTGCTGCAGGCCTGCTGGCTTGCACTGATCAATCCCCACATTAGCTCTCAGGGTCTGTACCTCCTCTCTATCTCTCTCTCTCTCTCTCTCTCTCTTTTGGTAAGATTTATCTATTTATTTGAAAGGCAGAGTTACAGAAGCAGAGGCAGAGAGAGAGAGGCCTCCCATCTGCTAGTTAACTCCCTCAAATGGCTATAATGGCCAGAGCTGTGCTGATCTAAAGCCAGGAGTTTCCTCCGGGTCAAGGCCCGAGGACCTGGGTCATCTTTCACTGCTTTCCCAGGCCATAGCAGAGAGCTGGATGGGAAGAGGAGCAGTGGGACACCGACCCTTCGGGCCACAGTGCTGGCCCCCATAGCTCCTCTGAGAGGAACTCCTGCTCCCAGGTTTGCCATCACTTCACTGGCCGTCCTCCAGCCTTCCAACAGGCATGCTTACTAGAGTAGAGAAAAGGAGAGGCAGAGAGAGAGAAAGAGAGAAAGGTCTTCCATCGCTGGTTCACTCTCCAATTGGCCACAATGGCTGGAGCTGTGCTGATCCCAAGCCAGGAGCCAGGAGCTTCTTCCTGGTCCCCACACCAATGCAGGAGCCCAAGCACTTGAGCCATCTTCTACTGCTTTCCCAGGCCACGGCAGAGAGCTGGATCGGAAGTGGAGCAGCCAAGGACTCGAACTGGTGCCCACATGGGATGCTGGCACTGCAGGAGGCGGCGGCTTTACTCGCTATGCCACAGCACCGGCCCCTATTCCACTTCTGATCCTGCTCCCTGCTAATGTGCCTGGGAAAGCAGCAGAAGATGGTCCAAGTGCTGGAGCCCTTGCACCCATGTAGGAGATCTGGAAGAAGCTCCGGGCTCCTGGCTTCGGCTCTGGCCATTGCGGCCATTTGGAAAATGAACCAGCAGATGGAAGATCTCTCTCTGTGACTGCCTTTCAAATAAATTTTAAAAAATAATAAATCGGGGCCAGCGCTGTGGCACAGTGGGTTAAAGCCCTGGCCTGAAGTGCCGGCATCCCATATGGGTGCCGGTTCTGGTCCCAGCTGCTCCTCTTCTGGTCCAACTCTCTGCTATGGCCTGGGAAAGCAGTGGAAGATGGCCCAAGTCCTTGGGCCCTTGCACCTACGTGGGAGACCCGGAAGAAGCTCCTGGCTCCTGCCTTCGGATCGGTGTAGCTCTGGCCGTTGCGGCCAACTGGGGAGTGAACCATCGGATGGAAGACCTTTCTCTCTGTCTCTACCTCTCTCTGTAACTTTGCCTTTCAAATAAGTAAAATAAATCTTGAAAAAAAAAAACAATAAATCTTTAAAAAACAGAAAATAGAGAAAGAAATACAACAAAGATTACTGGTGATTCTCTCTTGGTAATAGGACTATGAGTGATGTTTTACTCTGCTTCGTATGCTTATCTATACTTTCTAAAATGAACAAGATTTACTTGTACAATAAAATTTTTCAACAGCACACCTCTTTGATAACCTAAGACCCTCTAGCTTTGTATTCTTCACTCCCAACAGCTTTCAGAAACAGAACCAAAGAACCTAAGGTCTGGATCATCAGCCTCATGAGCACATGCCCCCCGCTGCATTCCCATCAGCCCTCATGGTGCACGAGGCGCTCTGCTCACAAGCAGCGTGTGTTCACTGGGCAGTGACTGAGCATGTAGACACATCAAAGCTCGCTCCTGGATCTCTCCTCATCTTGTCTGCAGTCTTCAAGGCAAGAGTGAACTGTCATAGACAGACTAACACTATTACAACCAGCCTACCAGCAGTCCCCAGACTCAGGCTAAACTGGTCACCTCCCACCGTTCAACAATCTTTCCTTCACTTCTTAATGTCTCAGCAGATCTTCTACATTTGTTGTTCCACAGCCTTACTTCCCACAATGCTACCTACCTCTAACTCCCAAGTACTCACTCCTGGGCCCCTTTCCTAGCTGTGCTTCACTGTTGGGATTAAGTTTCCTCTGAAACCTCAAGGTAAGATTACAATGAGGTAAACGAGGGAAAACAAAAATGTACCATTTGATACCAACCACACTTTAACATCCTACTTTATGGAAGAGCTGGTAAATGGATGACTAGAAGATATACAAACAGCTCTAAAGTCATCAGGGTCACTAGAAAAGCATGAATATTAAGATAGTTAAAAGGGGCCGGTGCTTTGGCATAGCGGGTAAAATGGCTATCTGCAGTGTTGGCATCCCATAAGGGCACGGGTTTGAATCTGTTGCTCCACCTTTTTTTTTTTTTTTTGACAGGCAGAGTGGACAGTGAGAGAGAGAGAGAGAAAGGTCTTCCTTTGCCGTTGGCTCACCCTCCAATGGCCACCGCAGCCAGCGTGCTGCAGCCAGCGCACTGCGCTGATCCGATGGCAGGAGCCAGGTACTTATCCTGGTCTCCCATGGGGTGCAGGGCCCAAGCACTTGGGCCATCCTCCACTGCACTCCCTGGCCACAGCAGAGAGCTAGCCTGGAAGAGGGGCAACCGGGATTAGAACCTGGTGTGCCGGCGCCGCAAGGCGGAGGATTAGCCTAATGAGCCACGGCACCAGCCAAGTTGCTCCACTTCTGATCCAGCTCCCTGCTACAGCCTGGGAAAGCAGTAGAAGATGGCCCAAGTCCTTGGGCCCCTGCACCCATATGGGAGGCCGGGAAGAAGCATCTGGATCCTGCCTTTGGATCAGCTTAACTCCAGCTGTTGCAGGCATTTGGGAAGTAAACCAGCGAAATGGAAAACTCTCTCTCTCTCTCTGCCTCTCAAATAAAAAAATAAGTTAAAGCCAAAAGATTCCTTATTTAAAAAAAGATATTTAAAGATATATCTAATAAATAACGCTAGCCAGGGGACTGGAACATCAGCAACCCACGTGAGCACTGGTTAGAATCCTGGTTGTTCTACTTCTGACCTAGCTCCCTGCTAATGTGCCTGTGACAGTACTGCAACAAGTGGGAGGAGAGAACATTATAAATGAGGACAGAGCTGTAGGGAAGAAAGAAAAGAGCAAGAATCGGGCTGCCTGTCTCTCGTCCACTGTTTGGAGGGAAGAGCGAGCTGACCCCCCACCACAGGCATTCCAGGCTGCTCCGCGCGAGTGTCCTCAGGCAGTAACAGAATTCCAAAGTCTCCGTATCTAACCTAAGTATCCTCCTGGAGCTTTAAATTCATTTTTCAAATTGTTGCCTATAATCTTCATTTGAACATCCCCTGTGTATTTCCAAACTAACATATGCAAAATTAAATTCATTATCCACCCAACAGACTGGCTCCTCCCTCTACTACTCTCTATCTTGAAATGGTATAAAAGTCCCAAATCTGGGACTAACCCTTGATCACCAAGTCTACTCGATGCTATCTTGTCTATGGCTTTAATGTCACCTACTGCCATCCTCGTAGTTCATATCATCACAAGTTGTCCAGTTGGATTATGGAATGTCCACCTGACTGATTTCACCATCTCTATTCCTGCTACCCACCCGCCCCACATTGCAGCGGAGTGACCTTTCCAACTGCTACACCACATCCTGTTTAAAACCATTCAGGAACTTCTCACTGTCTAAATCCCAACATCGTGCACATGGCTTATCGGGTTCTTTCTGATCTGGCCCGGCACACCACTCCCCAGCATCACAGCTTGTCGAGTGCCTTGCCCTCACACACCTGTCACACTCCAAGTCCGCCTCTTTAGTTACGCACACTTGCTGTGTTCTCACCACCAAGCCTCTGTTGTGCTTTACTTGTCTGTCCCCATGGCCTGACCAGAAGCTCTGTGGGCACAGGGACTCCTGCAATGCCACTCATCTCAGCAGTTCTGCTTAGATTTTTCTACAAATGCATAAACTTTTCTTCATTCTAGGATGTACACTCCTCCCCCCGCCAAAATCTGAACATTCCTCAATTAGGCACATTGCAATCAATGCCTCAATGGCACACAGAAGTTTGATTTGCAGTGTACCTTACAGCTGATGGTGCCTCACCACTGACATCCTTCACCTGCCTGCCTCTGTATTAACCCCTGCCCCCGACAGTCTTCTGATCATAATTTAGCTTGTCATATAGTTTTTTCCTTAGGCAAAGAACATGTTGACCAAAGAGCACTACTCAAGTCTTTTCACTGTAAATTAATAAACTATCAATTTTATTTATATATTAATATGACTATTTAGCACCTACCAGTCCCTCTGACCCTGATCTCCTGAGTGCACTGACAAATCCTGGAATCGGGGAATCAGATACTAGAATGGTGACTTAAACCTTTTTTTGTTGGTCTTTTAAAATTTTATTTGAAAGACAGAAAGACACTGACAGAGATCGTCCATCACTGGTTCACTCCACAAATTTCTCCAGTACCCAGGGTTGGGCCGAGCGAAGCCAGGAGCTGGAACTCAAGTTGAGTCTCCTATAACCGTGTGGGGGACCCAACTACTCAGGATGCATGTTATCACAAAGTCAGAATCAGAAGTGGAGCCAGGACTTGAACCCAGGCACTCCGATATGGGAGTCAGGCATTCCAAGTGGTATCTTTTTTATTTTTTTTTATTTTTTGACAGGTAGACTTGTAGACAGTGAGAGAGACAGAGAGAAAGGTCTTCCTTCCGTTGGTTCACTCCCCAAATGGCTGCTACGCTGATCTGAAGCCAGGAGCCAGGTGCTTCTTCCCGGTCTCCCATGCGGGTGCAGGAGCCCAAGCACTTGGGCCATCCTCCACTGCCCTCCTGGGCCACAGCAGAAGAGCTGGACTGGAAGAGGAGCAACTGGGACTAGAACCCGGTGCCCATATGGGATGCCGGCGCTACAGGTGGAGGATTAGCCAAGTGAGCCGCGGTGCCAGCCCCCCAAGTGGTATTTTAACCTCTACATAAAACACCCACCCTAGAAGGGGGCTTCTTTTTTTTCCCTTTAAAAATGTACTTTTTTTCTTAAATTTTATTTTATTTATTTATTTTTGACAGGCAGAGTGTTCAGTGAGAGAGACAGAGAAAAAGGTCTTCCTTTGCCGTTGGTTCACCCTCCAATGGCTGCAGCGGCCGGCGCGCTGCAGCCGGCGCACCGCGCTGATCCGATGGCAGGAGCCAGGAGCCAGGTGCTTTTCCTGGTCTCCCATGGGGTGCAGGGCCCAAGCACCTGGGCCATCCTCCACTGCATTCCCTGGCCACAGCAGAGAGCTGGCCTGGAAGAGGGGCAACCGGGACAGAATCCGGCGCCCCAACCGGGACTAGAACCCGGTGTGCTGGCGCCGCAAGGTGGAGGATTAGCCTAGTGAGCCGCGGCGCCGGCCAAAAATGTACTTTTTTTAAAAAAAAAATCAATTATGTGCAAAAGTATTTTGTAATTTTTAAGTCTCAAGGCAAATAGCCCTAACCCTCACCCACAGCCCACCCTGCTGTGATGATATTTCTGGTAACCCACCCATTTTTCCCTTATAGGAAGTTAATAGCTCAGAATAGACGCTCCTACAGACGCAGCATCACTAACACACTGTTTAGGATGGAGGCCGAGCAGGAGCTAACAAGCAGGTTCTTTCTCAGTGAGGGTACTGAAAACTCCTACGACACAGCAAAGCACCATCAACTGCTGAAAGCTACAAAATAATTTTATTTTCAGCAGTATTTCTTTTCTTTTTTTCTGACAGAGTGGACAGTGAGAGAGAGGGACAGAGAGGAAGGTCTTCCTTTGCCGCTGGTTCAGCTTTCAATGGCTGCTGCGGCCGCGCAGCGGCCGGCGCACCGCGCTGATCCGAAGGCAGGAGCCAGGTGCTTCTCCTGGTCTCCCATGGGGTGCAGGGCCTAAGCACCTAGGCCATCCTCCACTACACTCCCGGGCCACAGCAGAGAGCTGGCCTGGAAGAGGGGCAACCAGGACAGAATCCGGCGCCCCGACTGGGACTAGAACCCGGTGTGCTGGCACCACAGGTAGAGGATTAGCCTATTGAGCCACGGTGCCGGCTGCAGTATTTCATTTTCTATTGGAAAAGTCTTTAAATTACATTTAGTAAGCCTCCCAACAAAGAAACAGTCTAGCTTTCATGAGGAAACCTTGCAACAGGAGGTAATGGCAGGCAGCCAAGGATTGTGAGCAGTACCGTGCAATGACTGCTATCTTAGAACTCAGTCTAGACCCAAACTTGTAAACGGTACCACACCTGATTTAGCACGGTGCCTTTTTTTTTTTTTTTTTTTTTTTGACAGAGTTATAGACAGTGAGAGAGAGAGACAGAGAGAAAGGTCTTCCTTCCATTGGTTCACACCCCCCCCCCCCCAAATGGCTGCTACGGCCAGTGCTGCATTGATCCGAAGCCAGGAGCCAGGCGCTTCCTCCTGGTCTCCCATGCGGGTACAAGGGGCCCAAGCACTTGGGCCATCCTCCACTGCACTCCTGGGCCACAGCAGAGAGCTGGACTGGAAGAGGAGCAACAGGGACAGATTCCAGCGCCCCAACCGGGACTAGAACCCGGGATGCTGGCGCCACAGGCAGAGCATTAGCCTAGTGAGCCACGGCACTGGCCAGCACGTTGCTTTTTAACACTCGAGATGCCCTCTGTATCCATTTTGTTACTTGCTATAGTAAATTTATATCAGAATCATCTAAGTGTGTGATTCCGGAGTTAGACTGCCTTGGACAAACTATTTAATTTCTGAGCTTCAGTCTCCTCATCTGAAAAATGCTAACATCATACATAACAGGTTATCGTGAGAAAAGCATGAAGTGCTCAGAACACTATCTGGCACACAGTGGCCACTCAATGTATTTAGCTACTGTCGTCATTGTCATCATCATCATCGTTATCATTCACTATCATAAGTCAGAAACTTGGTCTTCATTCATCCTTGTGTCCCTAGGCACTTAGTACTGCGCCTAATACAAGGGGAACAAGCGAGTATTCTACTCTGCATTCACCTCATATCCACACCATTCCAGGAAACCCAGCTTGGTCAGTCAGCTTCCCTAGGTAAGACCTTCTTCTTTCTCTCTCTCTCTCTACTTCTTTCAAATGAATAAATAAACCTTAAAAAAAAAAAAAAAAAAAAAGACCTACCTCATTTTAAACGCAAAGAAACAGTCCAATCAGTATCAGTTCCTATAGCAGCTTAATCCACACCAAAACATACTGCAATCTCTAAATGTAGTTCCATCCAGCCTTAAATGACCTATCCTTTTTCTTCTCCAAAACTACCTCTTCTTCCGCACCTTCTCAGGTACGACTGTCATTCTTAATTTTTTTTTAAAGATTTATTTATTTATTTGAAAGTCAGAGTTACACAGAGAGAACAGAAGGAGAGAGAGGTCTTCCATTCGATGGTTCACTCCTCAATTGGCCACAATGGCCGGAGCTGTGCCGATCTGAAGCCAGGAGCCAGGAGCTTCTTTCGGGTTTCCCACGCAGGTACAGGGGCCCAAGGACTTGGGCCATCTTCTACTGCTTTCCCAGGCCACAGCACAGAGCTGGATTGGAAGTAGAGCAGCCGGGCCTCGAATCAGTGCCCAAATGGGATGCCGGCGCTTTAGGCCAGGGCATTAACCCTTTGTGCCACAGTGCTGGCCCCTGTCATTCTTATTTAATACCAAAGAACCAGACACCCAAAGAGGTTGCACTATTCTGCTAGTGAGGGCACAGCCAGATTTCTCCAGCTCTGCCATCCGGCTGCTTTCTCAATCTTAGTATTACAAATGATATTAAAAGGCACATGACAAACCAGGGGAAAGTATTTCAAAACCAGTATTAAACAAGGTCCAGTATACTTTGTATATAAAGAGCTATTATAAACAATAAGGAAAATCAAACACTGTAATATAAGGTGAGTACAGGAAAGGCACAAGCAATTCAGAAAAGAAAATATATTGATGCCTAATAAGCAGACAAAAAGTGTTCAGTCTTTCTTGGTCATTAAACACATGCAAATTATATGATAAGAAGCTGTTTTTAGGCCAGTGTCAGGGCAAAATGGTTCAGTGCCACAGCCTGTGATGCCGGCATCCCATATGGGTGTCAGTTTAAGTCCCAGCTGCTCCACTTCTGATTCAGCTCCCTGCTAATGCACCTGGAAAAGCAATAGAAGCTGGCCTAAGTGCTTGAGCCCTGCACTCACATGGGAGGCCCAGATGGAGTTTCAGGCTCCTGGTTTTAGCCTGGCCTAGCCCTGGCCATCGCGGCCATTTAGGTAGTAAACCAGTAGATGGGAGATCTCTCTCTCTCTCTCTCTCTCTCTCTCTCTCTTTCTCCTCTCCTCTGTAACTCTGCCTTTAAAAAAAAAAAAAAAAACTTTAAAAAATGATGTAAAACATTCAAGATAATAACTAGCATATGTTTGTAAGAAACAATGGCTATAAATTTACAAAAAGGAATATCATATGGCCAATTATACAAGTACTGCTGATAATAATATGGTAAAACACAAACAGGTTATGATACAGCAGAAAGACCCAATTTTTGTTTTGTTATAATATATGTGATTATAGAAACACTTATGTGCTGTGGCGCAGTGGGTTAACGCCCTGGCATCCCATATTGGCACTGGTCTTGTCCTGGTTGCTCCTCTTCCAGTCCAGCTCTCTGCTGTGGCCCAGGAGGGCAGTGGAGGACGGCCCAAGTGCTTGGGCCCCTGTACCCGCATGGGAGACCAGGAGGAAGCACCTGGCTCCTGGCTTCGGATTGGCATAGCTCCGGCCATAGCGGCCATTTGGGGGGGTGGGGTGAACCAAAGGAAGGAAGATCTTTCTCTCTGTCTGTCTCTCACTGTCTATAACTCTACCTGTCAAATAAAAAAAATAGCAAAGAAACCGTGTGACTTTTGCCGAGTGCTGTCAGTCAGTGTGACACGGCTCTTGCTTTTAAAAACCTTATGTTCTGTCTAGTTCCAGTTTCCTGCCAAGTACCAAAAAAACTGAGAGGGACTCAGAACTAAGAAGCTATGGAGAGCCACCAAAAGATAAGAGGAGAATCTGTTCAGTTCTCGGCTGTATCCTGCTATCCATTTGGGCTATGCCTTCAAAGTGATCCTTTCCTTTTGAGGTCTAATTTAACTAAACTCCTCTCAGGACCCTTCATCTTGCTTAACACTTAAAATCAGAGGGTGTTCTGCGCTGAGGGTGAGAAGAAGCCTAACCGGTAGGCATTTTTGTTTGGACAAAGTAAAATGGGGACTAAAGAGCCAGTCATGGGTGGAATTTCCTTACCACTAGTTAAGCAAAAAGAACAGCAGGCTACACAAGATTATCTTCTGGGGTTCCTTATAGCTCTGCAGCTCTGCAGACTAATAGAACCTAGGACCTCATGAGCAGGTATTATTTGGAAACCTGAACAATGTTTCACCCTGTTCCATTTATGCAAAGTGGGCTAACCCCACTACATCAAGTTCAAACTGAGATGCTTACAAGGGGGAACTATGGCTTCAGCCAGTTCCCTGGAAGCTGGACAATCCCAGGGATGCAGGATTCAAGTCCCTGCTATGGAACATTTGCCCCTGGACACAAAAAGCGGTTACAACCTCATTGAACCTCCCTTAAAGGATGTCTTCCTGCAAAGCAGAGAACCTTGCTGAATCAAAGCTAATCTAACTTGCAGTCTACCCAGAGGGTCCTCTATTTACAGCAGCCAGGACCCTCCATCTTTCTAAGGGCCACAACCCTTTCCTTAGAAACAGTAACAGACACACACATACTAAAAACCGGGTTCTCACTATTTCAGGACTTCCTGAGCTTCAAGCAAGGAACCCACTGTCTTAAAGGAACTTAGGGCACTCACAAATAATTCTTTATTAATAAAGTTATGAAAGTCAAAATTCTAGTTTTGTAAATCTGTATCTTTATATACCAGGTTTATTTAAAGTGGAGTTTTATATATATGGCAAATTTGTGGTTTGGATTTGTTTTAAAGAACAGAACCACAGATGATCGCCAGGAGGTACTGGGGGGCTGGACCTTTCCCAGGAAGCTCTTACCAGTGTGGGTCTTCATGTGCTCGTCGAAGTACTGCTTCATGTTGAAGTCCTTGCCACACCACTGGCACATGAACTGCTTGTGCCCAATGTGGATGCTCATGTGTGAGCGCAGCTGGTACTTGTACTGGAACCTCTCGTCACAGTTCTGTGTGGGACACATGGCAGATTCTTGAATGCCAAGCACAGGAGCTCTACCTGAGCCCACCCTAACACGACTGACCTGGGTTGGTTTTTCATATTCGGAACAGTACATGCTGTGTCAGCTGTTTGCATCTGCTCTATTTCTGAAGCTGAGTTACTAACAAAGGGGAAATGTTCTCACACAGCCATCACTTCTCTGAACCACTGAGAAAGCTATGTCAGTAATGTGCTATTCCCAGGTTAACCTAAGAGAGTTAGCGGGGTTTCAAACAGTCACTGCTCCCCTAGCAGGGAGAGAGCGTGACCTGCGGGCCCTGTGGAAGACAGCCCTGCTCCCTGTGCTCCACCACAGCCCTCACTGCCCCATCGGCAGCCTCGGGCCTGGGCCCCTTGGTCACATGCTCCTTACCTCACATCTGAATGGCTTCTCTCCAGAATGCTGCAAGGAGTGCACCTTGAGTGACATACTGCGCTTGAATGATTTTCCACAGGTTTCACATGTGAACGGCATGTCTTTCGTGTGTGCTGCAACACAGAAGGTACCTGTACTCAAAACAGTTCCACCACAAAGCTCAAACTAGGAGACAGAAGTCCCAGCAGAAGGCAATTAGGCCACGTGGATTTCTAGTCTCTGACTTGTGAGACTTTAACGGTCTTGTTCCGAGGAGACAGACAGGTAACAGAGGAAAAGCAGCCTGGTGTCACTCGATTTTGCAGCGTTCACTGAAGACATGCTGGACTTAGCTTCAACATGCCAGAACTGATTCTAGTGAGGAGGCAGTTTCTCATATTCTGGCTGACCCAGAGCTTACAGCACACCAGACAACAAGGGGAAATGACAGGTATGAGTGAAAACCAGCAGCCAACTTACCAACCATGTGCTTCCGCACGTGAGCCATGGTATAAAATTTCTTCTCACAAATTTCACAGGAAAACTTCTTCTCTGCATATCCATGGACGATCTTGATATGTTCATGAAGGGACCAGAGTTTCTTGAAGGATTTGTTACAGGACACACACTGAGCAGGACAAACAGAGAGAATCTTTATTCACTGGGCTTGTAGAAAGCCATGCCGGCCTCCCAGCACGTGGAAGGGCTGTACTTGAAGTTCACGGCACGAGGCCAGGACCCAATCACTACTTCTGCATGGAGTCCAGATCCCAACACCACCATTGGTGTGTGTTCTAGTTTCCAAGCTGCATCTTTTAGAGACCCTTGGGGAATGTGGAAACAATGGCAAAAGCTAAAACAAGAAAAAGTAGGAAGTTCCACTCCTATCAAATAGTTGACTGTTATGGTCAAGTTAGCACTGTACCTCTGAAAAGAATCTTCCAGTTTGTTTAAAACACACGGATTACCAAGTGCAGCTGCCTTCCACACAGAGGTAAGAGGTGTTTACCACAGAATACAAACTAATTTAAAATCAGCATAAATGAAAAACAGGATAAAACAATAGATGTATATATACATGGTTACACACAGAAATATAAAAATACTTTAAGAACTTAGAAAATGCATTTGGAGACTTCACTGCACAAAGAGAGATTTTGTTATATGTCCCCCAATCTGATTTGCTCTGTTAAACATTTCCCTTTGTCAGATCTGAACATAAGCTCCAAACTGTTAGCACTGTCCTCCCTTCCCCCACAGCCAGGTGTCTTTCACACGTGTCTACAGGAAACACCTGCCAGCTGCCCAGTCCTCCTGTCAGGAATCACCAATACCCTGGATTATCAGGCATACATTATACCAAAATAAACTATCTCTGGTTAAAGCAAAAACAAAGCCAGAAAGTTCTAGGTAATCATCAGACTCTGGGACACTTGCAGGAACAAGTTAGCGTTCACTGTGGATACAGATCTCTGTGTGACTTCAGGGAACAAGAAGTCTGAGGAGAGTTAAAGATAAACTCCTTGGTGGACATCGCTCTAGAAGACAACAGATTCTTCCTATGAGCTATGTTGTAGGGAAGGGTTTGGATTTGTACTTGTTACCAGGTCACTGGGATTATTAGGATCTGTTGTAAGAACAAAGGACAAGGTTCTTTAGGAATATAAAGCCGAATCTACAAAAACTAAAACGTATTATGATGAGGAATAGTGAGGAACGTCACATACAAAGATCTGTTAGATGTTTTCTGTAACTTAGAAAAGCAAATTTAACTTTAAAAAAGAAAAGAAAACCCTACATAGAAGGACTGAGAACACCTTTTCAGTGATGGGTAAGTATGGACTCCAGGTTTGACCCCTAGGGCGCAGCACCGTATCACGCTCCCTCCGCCTGAACTGTTGCAAACAACCCACACCCTAGCCAGGCACTGGCAGTTACTGGAGGATCCGGGCGCCATGACTCAGTCTTCTTTTATTTACCCAGTGTGTCAGAGATTAGATCACAATTGACAAATCCAAAGTGGCTGAGTTTTTACCAAGTGTTTAAAGCAAAGCGATGATCACCTCAGTCGCTGATAAAACCAGAAGAGAAAATTAAAGGTAACTACCAATGCTAGCAGGACTCAAAAACCAATGAAAGTAAAACAAGTTATCTTTTAAAAGCTTATCTTCAATATGGTACAAAATATTCTGTTTTCATATCTTAAGAGACATTAATAAACTTACCTCTTGTGAACATTGAGTAATATGAATCACATATACAAACCAATGGAGCTGCAATCCACTCAACATAATTCGCACACCTCTGAACCTATCACAATATCGGCCTTTCAAGATACCAGCCCGGTTCCAATATCCTGTTTTGTTACCTTAACAATACTGCACAGCAGCATTACGTAACCCTACTCCCAGGTAGGCACCATTTCCAACCAGCTCAGCCTCTGTTTAAAGTCTGCATATTCCCATGGGCTCAGCCTCTTGACAAATTTAGTGCAGTCATCTCTCCACTGGTGAAAGCAAACTCACTCCTGGAGATCTTCCATTTCCACCGGTCTGTCATTACGGTTTCTGTCCCCGTCCGCTCCACTAGAATCTGGCATCCTTTTAAATATTAGAAAGGGACCTTTCTCTACTCCTGACCTTCACTCAATAGCTCCCACCTTGACAGAGAAGATGCCAGAATGATTTATACTCGTATAACAAGTCCTACAACAGTGAATTTCAGTGCAAAGTCGGTGTTGACTTTACGTCCTCGTCAATCATTTCTAACAGATCCCCCTTCCAGTATACCCAAGTTCCCACTAGTCCAGCATCAGTTAAAGGTTATGCTTTTGAAAGAAACTGTTAGGCCTTGGTTTTGAAAAGACCAAAGCAGGAGCTTCTAAAATGACCAAGTGGTGAAATCTGTCCCTTCAGCCTCTATGGAATATTCTCTTGGGCAGTTACCAGATGAATCTCAACAGCCAGGTTCTATGCTGGAAAGTGTGCCCACTCGGTGATAAAACCTACCTGGATGTTTTTTTCACAGTCTGTTTGCTGGTGAAGGGACAGCTCACTTTCCAGGACAAACTTCTTGCCACACTTATCACAAATCTGCATGCGCCTATGAGTAACGTTCATGTGCTTCTCCAGGTACCAGCGAGTATTAAACACCCTGGGGCACTTCTCACAGGTCAGAGTCTCTTTCTCTTCACACTTAGCTTTCTGGACTGGTGCTTTGGGCTCCTTTGTGGCCCGCTTCTTACGCTTAGGTGGCTCTACACTCTTCCTACGCCCTCTCGTAGCTCTGGGAGTAGGGGCAGCGGTAGCTGCAGCAACAGAGGCAGCTCTCCGGGTTCTCCTTTGTGTGACGCTGACTTTCTCCACTATCTTCTCTTTTTTCTTCTGCCTTTCGTTCTCTCCATAGTCATTGCTGTCGTCTGTGGCCTCTTCCTCACTCTCTTCCTCTTCCTCCTCACTGCTTGTCTTAAGAACAGGAGTCTCTTTGGACTGAGAAGAGACACCCTTTTCCCCTTTAGACACATTTAATGTTTGATTATTAAGGTTTACCTCCACTATGATCTGCTCCCTTTTGTAAGAGACCTCCTCCTCCTCCTCCTCTTCCTCTTCTGTGTCATCAGAATTCTCCCGGTCTTCTTTCACGGCATGCACATCAGACACTGCTCTTGTCTCCCTGAAATACGGCTGTTCCTCTGTTTCGTGGAGATGTGGTTTACTCATCTTGGTGTCCACTAACACAGAATAAGGACTTCCTGATTCCCTTTTGTACACTTTGGTGGAAAGGTCGAGTTCTTGGTTGGCACCATGATAAAAGGTAGATGGCACTTGACCACGACGGCTGTCTTCTTGTGCCATCCCTGCTACATGCACAGCACAGTTTTCAACCAGCTCCTGACAAGAACTGGCTGTGTGGCTCATTGGTAGGTGACCCAACTTATTAAGCAGTTCAGACTATAGAGAAATAGCTTTAAAACAAGGTAATTATTAAGATTCAAATAGTTTTCCATCCACAAAGAATCACTCAAATGAAAAACAGATATTCCTGGAACCTGTGTGCAATTCTTCCAGTGTCGCAGCACCAAAGCGTTAAGTCAAAAGGTTTGGTATTATGGCAAGAGCAGAGTACTAGGGATTTTTCTTCTGAAGAGAACTGCGAGGACTTGGAGCATCTTATCTACAAAGAGAAGCAAAGAGGGGGGATCAGATACCACTAGTTCCTTCTCATAGCACTCATTTCAAATCATAACAAATATCAGTTAAAATGATTCAGCCAAATATACAATGCTTTATAATGCTTAAATGTTTTGGTGTGGGCCACTATGTTACTGGATTATACGAATTCATGAACATTTTCTGTTAGAATGTAAATGCCGCAGCTGGTGTTGTGGCAAAGCAGGTAAAGCTGCTGCCTGTGATGCCAACATCCCATATGGGCGCCAGTTCGTGTCCTGGCTGCTCCACTTCTGATCCAGCTCCCTGCTAATGGCCTGGGAAAAGCGGCAGAGAAAGAAGGGTCCAGGTGCTTGGGTCCTTGCCACCCACATGGGAGACTCAGATGGAGCGCTTATCTCCTGGCTTCAGCCTGGCCTAGTCCTGGCCATTGCAGCCGCCATTAGGGAATAAACCAGTGGAGAGAAGATCTCTTTCTTTCTCTGTCTCTCCCTCTAACTCTGGCTTTCAAAAAAAAAAAAAAAAAAAAGGGCAGGGGTGCCAGCGCTGTGGTGCAGCAGGTTAACGCCCTGGCCTGAAGTGCTGGCATCCCATATGGGCGCCAGTTCTAGTCCTGACTGCTCCACTTCCAATCCAGCTCTCTGCTATGGCCTGGGAAAGCAGTAGAAGATGGTCTAAGTCCTTGGACCCCTGCACCCACGTGGGAGACCCTGAAGAAGCTCAGGCCGTTGTGGCCAATTGGGGAGTGAACCATTGGATGGAAGACCTCTCTCTCTCTCTCTCTCTCTCTCTCTAACTCTGACTTTCAAATAAATAAATAAATCTTTTTTTTAATAAAGAATATAAATTTTTTACCAGTAAGAGCCATATCAGTCCACTTCACCAGGATACCCTCAAAGCTTAGCACAGTGTCTAGAACATAGCAAATATTAATGACTAACTATTTTCCACGGCCTTTTTTCTTTCTTTCTTTCTTTCTTTTTTTTTTTTTTTTTTTTTTTGAGAGGCAGAGTGGACAGAGAGAGAGAGAGACAGAGAGAAAGGTCTTCCTTTGCCATTGGTTCACCCTCCAATGGCCGCTGCGGCCGGCGCACCGTGGCCGGCGCATCACGCTGATCCAATGGCAGGAGCCAGGTACTTATCCTGGTCTCCCATGGGGTGCAGGGCCCAAGCACCTGGGCCATCCTCCACTGCACTCCCTGGCCACAGCAGAGAGCTGGCCTGGAAGAGGGGCAATCGGGACAGAATTCAGCGCCCTGACCGGGACTAGAACCTGGTGTGCCGGCGCCGCAAGGCGGAGGATTAGCCTAGTGAGCCGCGGCGCCCGCTCCCATGGCCTTCTTTTTAAAAAAAATATTTATTTATTTGGAAAGCAGAGTTAGAGAGAGGGAGACACAGAGAGAGATCTGTCTTCTGGTTCACTCTCTAAATGGCCAGGCTGAAGTCAGGAGCCTGGAATTCCATCTGAGTCTCTCACGTGGGTGTAGGGGCCCATGCACTTAGGCTATCCTCCACTGTCTTCCCATGACATTAGCAGGGAGCTGGATGGGAAGCAAAGCAGCTGGGACTCAAACCCACTCTCTGATACGGTGCCCAACCTACAGCGTCACAACACCCCTCCCACTGACTGCCTTTCTTAAGATTTATTCATTTTCATATAAATGCATGATGAATTTTGTGTCAACAAAATTGTACTTGCCAGTTGAAGGGTTTAAATTGGGATTGAAATGCTAAATTTATATACAACAATGACAAGTGTTCCACCAAATCAAAAGCACACCATGTAAAATAATACATTATCCTTTGAACAAAGAAATTGTTTTTAAAAAGATTCATTTATTTTATTTGAAAGTCAGAATTACAGACAGAGAAGGAGAGACAGAGATCTTCCACCCACTGGTTCACTCCACAGATGGTCACAACGGCCAGGGCTGGACCAGGCTGAAACCAGGAGCCACATTTGGGTCTCTCACTTGGGTGGCAGAGGAGCCCAAGCACCAGGCCACTATCAGAGAGCTGGACTGGAAGCAGAGCATCCGGCACAGGATCTGGCACCTGCATGGGATGCCGCATCACAGGTGGTAGCTTTACCTGCTATGCTACAACACCATCCATTTGCCTCTCTTTCGTCCTCTGTCACTACACCCACCACGTAAGAGCTTGCCGAACAAAGGTGGTAAGTGGGGCAGGCACCAGGCACCATGGAAATAAAGCAGCTAACTGATATAACTACAGAGGTGAAAGAAAATACACCGGCCTTAAATAGTTTCTAATCAAGGTATAGACAGGATTGTTTTAAAGCTTACTAGATTAATTTCAAAGTTGCTGAGTATTTTGAGATCTGTTCTATATATGCTTCCTAGACCACTCAGTAAGGGGGTGACTTCTCATGTGTCAGTTGCACATAAGTCTGGATTCTAAGAATCAGTAACCCAAGGTTCCAGGAAAAGTGAAACCACCCATTAAAATAAAAAGATATATCAGGAGGGCACAATTTGTTTTGTGACAAATCTCACACTGCTGCTAAGCCAACCACCGAACTGCTGAGTCACACGACGACACGGTAAGCATGCAGGCTGACGGGAGAAGGATGCCAGCACTCACTGAACGCCCGCCGCGTGGAAGGCACTATGGACGTGTCTGTTGGTCGTTATTTCTACTTAACACCCACCACAAAATGGGCTGATTTTTAAACTTTTTTTTTTTTTATCAAAGTAATCATTTTTTAAAAAAGGCATCCATAGTTCTACAAGTTAAGCGTTACCAGCCCTGCCCTGGCCCATCTGAGGCCTATTCCTCGAGGCAATAATGCTGCGGCTCTCTCCCCTCTGGCCTTTACTTCCCTCTCTCTACATAACACGTTGCTATTTCTTAACCCTTTTTTCTTCCATTTCAGGTAAAACCCTGTCTCCCACCATTGCTTTCTTTCCTGACTGTTCACCAGTCCACCTTCATTCTCCCAATAAAAATGTATTACAACTTTTAAAACATTGGTTTTGGGGCCAGAGTTGTGGCACATTGGGTTGTTAAGTTGTCACCTGAGACACCAGCATCTCACATCAGTGCCCGCTGGAGTTCAGGCAGAGAGGCAGAGGCAGAGAGAGAGGTCTTCCATCTGCTGGTTCACTCCCCAGATGGCTACAATGGCCAAAGGCTGCACCCATCCGAAGCCAGGAGCTTCTTCCAGGTCTACCACATGGGTGCAGGGGCCCAAGGAATTGGGCCAGCTTCCACTGCTTTCCCAGTACATAGCAGAGCTGGATCGGAAATGGAACAGCTGGGACTTGAACTGGTGCCCCCACTATGCCACAGCACTGGCCCTTCTGCACATGTTTTACTTCCCTCACTGATTTTGGCATATTTTTCATTGTCTAAGTTTTGGTGATAATTTTCCTTTATTTGCTTTCCAGAAAACTTAAAATATTCCCAAAGAGCACAACTGAACAGCTTTTACAAGAGCAAAAACACATCAGGGAAATTAGGATCTTCCATTCTCCATTATTCAACTCTCTCAATGTAACCTTAGGCCAAACTTACTTATTACAGATCATCTTAGTTTATTACGAGACCCTCAGCTCCAAGAACCTGAAAGTGAACAGAAGCAGCAACCTTCGTTGACATTTAGAGCTGTTAAAATCCATCTCTCCACGGCCAGCACCGCGGCTCACTAGGCTAATCCTCCGCCTTGCGGCGCCGGCACACCGGGTTCTAGTCCCGGTTGAGGCGCTGGATTCTGTCCCGATTGCCCCTCTTCCAGGCCAGCTCTCTGCTGTGGCCAGGGAGTGCAGTGGAGGATGGCCCAGGTGCTTGGGCCCTGCACCCCATGGGAGACCAGGATGAGTACCTGGCTCCTGCCATCGGATCAGCGCGGTGCTCCGGGTGCAGCGCGCCGGCCACGGCGGCCATTGGAGGGTGAACCAACGGCAAAGGAAGACCTTTCTCTCTGTCTCTCTCACTGTCCCACTCTGCCTGTCCAAAAAAAAAAAAAAAAAAAAAAAATCCATCTCTCCAATGGTATTAAAACAACACAAGTCACCTGTTCCTAAGGGATCATTTTATACTGTATCACAAAGTAAATTCTAAAATAAAGCAGATCATGCCTTAGTTTCTTGATCTAAGTCACAACTTGAGAGAAAAAAGCATGGTGTATACGTTAGGAGGAATATAAATCAAGAAGTTAGTGAGGCCGGCCCTGTGGCACAGCGGGTTAAAGCCCTGGCCTGAAGTGCCGGCATCCTATATGAGCGCTGGTTTAAGACCCAGCTGCTCCACTTCCAATCCAGCTCTCTGCTATGGCCTGGGAAAGCAGAAGAAGATGGCCCAAGTCCTTGGGCTCCTGCACCCGTGTGGGAGAAACAGTAGAAGCTCCTGGCTCCTGGCTTTGGATCAGTACAACTCCAGCCGTGTGGCCAACTGGGGAGTGAACCATCAGATGGAAGACCTCTCTCTTTCTGGCACTCCTCTCTCTGTGTAACTCTTTCAAATAAATAAATAAAATCTTAAAAAAAAAAAAAAAAAGGAAGCAGTTAGTACTGGCATTCTCAACTGCCTGGCCAGAGCTGTCAGTGTGGCACAGCAGGTTAAGCCCCACCTCAGAACATGCCTAGGATCAAATCCTGCCTCTGCCTCCAATCCAGCTTCCAGCTAAAGTGCACCTTGGGAGGCAGCAGTCAATAACTCAAATACCTGGGTCCCTGCCACCCATTTGGGAGACCTAAATGGAGTTCCCGGCTCCTGGTCTTAGCCTGGCCCAGCCCTGGCTGTTACAGCAGATGGAAGATCTCTGTGTCTTCCTCTCTGTCACTCTACCCTTCAAATAAATACATCTTTTAAAATGTTAGAAAACATGAGAATATATACTAAAGAATGGCTTCCAGAATATGCTTTTTATTTTTTAAGATTTACTTATTTGAAAGTTGGAGTTACAAGAAAGAGGGAGAGACAGACAGATCTTCCATTTACTGGTTCACACTTCAGATGGCCACAATGACCAGGGCTGGGCCAAGCCGAAGCCAAGAGCTTCATCTGGGTCTCCCACACGAGTGGCAGGCTTGAAATATTTGGGCCATCATTCATGGCTTTTCCTAGGCCATTAGCAGGAAGCCAGAAGTGGAGCAGATGGGACATGAACCCCGGGCCCACATGGGATCCTGTATTGCAGGTGGTGAGCTTTACTCATTATGCCACAATGTCAGCCCCTAGAATGTGCATTTTTTCGGGGGCCAGCACTGTGGCGTAGCAGGTAAAGCCTCCACCTGCAGTGCTGGCATCCCATATGGGCACCAGTTCAAGGCCCAGCTGCTCCACTTCTGATCCTGCTCTCTGCTGTGGCCTGGGAAAGCAGTGGAAGATGGCCCAAGTCCTTGGGCTCCTGCACCCACGTGGGAAGACCCGGAGGAAGCTCCTGGCTCCTGGCTCTGGATCGGCACAGTTCTGTCTGTTGCGGCCAATTGGGGAGTGACCTCTCTCTCTCTCTCTCTGCCTCTCCTTCTCTCTCTGTGTAACTCTACTTATAAATAAATAAATAAATAAATAATCTTTAAAAAATAAAAAATGAATTTTTCAATGCTGTTTTTTTCTAAGTGGACTACAAACAAAAATAATTTTATAGCCAAAAAGTTTTAGTAGCTAACTTTTGACACATTTAATGGTCTTCTCCCCTCCCCCCATTAAAATATGTATCGGAGGCAGGCATTTGACCTGTGGTTAGGATGCCAGTTAGGACTCTCGCATCCCAGGTTGAAGTGCCTGGGTTCAAATCCCAGCTCCACTACTAATTCCAACTTCCTTCCTGTTAATGCACATCCTGGGAGGCAGTGGTGATGGCTCACATAGTAGGATCCCTGTCACCCATGTGGGAAGCCTAGAGTGAATTCCCAGCTCCTGGCTTCCTTTGTGGGCATTTGGTAAGTGAGTGAGGGAATGGGAACTCTGTTTATCTATCTCTTTCTTTTCTTTGACAGGCAGAGTGGATAGTGTGAGAGAGAGAGACAGAGAGAAAGGTCTTCCTTTGCGGTTGGTTCACCCTCCAATGGCCACTGCTGCCAGCGTGCTGCGGCTGGCACATCGCGCTGATCCGAAGCCAGGAGCCAGGTGCTTTTCCTGGTCTCCCATGCGGGTGCAGGGCCCAAGCACTTGGGCCATCCTCCACTGCCCTCCTGGGCCATAGCAGAGAGCTGGCCTGGAAGAGGAGCAACCGGGACAGAATCCGGCGCCCCGACCGGGACTAGAACCTGGTGTGCCGGCGCCGCGAAGTGGAGGATTAGCCTAGTGAGCCGCGGCGCCGGCTATCTATCTCTTTCAAACAAGCATGTACCTAAGCAATCTCCTTGTGCTTGAAAAAGGTTCATTTAAGAATAGTCTTTTTAAGCTGAAAGGGCAACCTTGTAAGGCCTATCAATCTCTACTTCTGCCTTCTCCACTTCTTTCAGAAGCAATCCTACTGACCTGTTTCCAAACTCAAACTACCTGTGCACTGCCAGACCTTTGTCCTGCTGAACAGAGAGATTTCTAAAGCACACAATTATCTCTGAGGACTAGGCCAAAACTAAAGCAACAAAGAAACAGAAAGCATCAAGGAGAGGAAGACAGATGCATACCAGCAAAGTTCTTTCAAAAAAAGAAAAAATGGCCCATTAGGAAGAATGGACAGGGTGGCAATTGTGTGTTGTGACAGTAATGGCTCGACACTCCGTACAAAGTTTTGCTATTTTTGCAAAGGATACTCACTTTTTTCTCATTAGGAACATACACATTTGCCAATGAAAGCTACTTTCTAAGTCTTTGGATGATCAACTATTATTTAACAACTATTATACATGAGACAAAAAAAGCATAAAATAGTCCGAAGTTTAGAACATAAACATCAGCTGTATCTGGGGAAATCTGGGAAGAAGAGCACGTTTCAGAAAAGCTCTGAAAGCGGCAGGTGTCCCACAGGCAGAACTGAAGGCAGGAGGGTCCTTCACAATGGGCTAATGATGCAGTGCAGTCCTGAGACAGGCACTGAAGCTGTTCAGTTTTCCTAGCATTTAGGGCTTCTGAGGAGGAGAAGGGGCAAGACAGGCCAGTTACTGTCACACTGTGGCCACCCATGAAAGCCAGCAAAGAGTTTGTAGTTAATGTGGATGGCAAGACAAGCGCCACTAAAGGCTTTTAAAAAAAAAAAAAGCACACCACCAGGGTTGGTTTCTCCTTGGCTTGCACCTGATCATCTTCTTGTAGGTCCTCACACAGCCTTTTGTCTGTGCTTGCTCACCTTGCATCTCTTCCTTTTATTTATTTATTTATTTATTTTTCATTTACTTGAAACGTAGCATTACAGAGAGGAGAGAAGAGACTGTCCATCCATTGGTTCACTCCCCAAATGGCCCCAAACAGCTGGGGGTGGGCCAGGCTGAAGCCAAGAGCCCGGAGCTTATTCCAGGTCCCCCACATGGGTGCAAGGGCCTAAGCACTTGGGCCATCTTCCATTGCTTTCCCAGGCACATTAGCACAGAACTGGACTGGAAGTGGAGCAGCTGGGACTCGAACTGGCACCCATATGGGATGCCAACATCACAGGCAGAGGCTTAACCTTCTATACTACAGCACTGGCTTGGCACCAAAGGCTTTTAAAAAAAGAACTAATGTGATTATAGTTGTGCTTCAGGGGTCAAATTACAAAACAGCAAACAACTGTAGGTCTATATTTAAGTTTATCTTTGAAATACACTTTCTTTCTCATATATATAAATAAACATACAATTCAACAAGAATTTAAAATAAGAATTTAAAGTAGAAAAAACCAGAAGTACTAAAAATAAGATAATCCCAGGAATTAGGATAGTAAAATATAAGCACAAACTATTTTATACTAAATACTGTGATAGGACAGTATTGACTAGAAGAAAACTTTCAGGGGCTGGCATTGTGGCACAGAAGGTTAAGTCCCTGCCAACACCACCCTCATCCCATATAGGTGCCAGTTCAAGTCCTGGCTACTCCATTTCCATTTCAGCTCTCTGCTAATGTGCCTGGGAAAGCAGCAGAAGATGGTCCAAGTACTTGGACCCCTGCACCCATCTGGGAGACCCGGACAGAATTCCTGGCTCTGGGTTTCAGCCTGACCCAGCACTAGCCATTGCAGCCATCTGGGGAGTGAACCAGCAGATGGAAGATCTCTCTTTCTCTCTCCCTTTCAAGTAAATAAATAAATCTTTTTTTTTTTTTTTTTTTTTTTTTTTGACAGGCAGAGTGGACAGTGAGAGAGAGAGACAGAGAGAAAGGTCTTCCTTTGCCATTGGTTCACCCTCCAATGGCCGGCGCGGCCGGCGCGCCGTGGCCGGCGCATCACGCTGATCCAATGGCAGGAGCCAGGTACTTATCCTGGTCTCCCATGGGGTGCAGGGCCCAAGCACTTGGGCCATCCTCCACTGCACTCCCTGGCCACAGCAGAGAGCTGGCCTGGAAGAGGGGCAACCGGGACAGAATCTGGTGCCCCAACCGGGACTAGAACCTAGGGTGCCGGCACCGCAGGCGGAGGATTAGCCTATTGAGCCGCGGCGCCAGCCACCATATTCTTTCTTTTCCTTAAAAATAATTTTTAGGGCACTGAGTGTTTGGCCGAGCAGTTAAGATACCAGTTAGGACTCCTACATCCCACATCAGAGTGCCTGGGATTGATTCTTAGCTCTGGGTCTGAGAGCCAGACCCCGGGAGGCAGTGGTAATGATTCAAGCAATTGAGTTAAGCCACCCACATGAGAGACCTGGACAATTGTATTCCGAGCTTTTGGCTTCCACCCTGACCTAGCCCTTGCCATTGGGAGCATTTAGGAGGTAAACCAGTGGATGAGAGCTACCTCTCTGTCTCTCTTTCAGATAAATAAGTAAAAATAGCCTTTTTTCTATTTTCTTTAAGATCTACTAATTTATTTGAAAGGCAGAGTTAGAGAGAGGCAGAGGCAGAGGGAGAGAGACAGGTCTCCCCCATCTGCTGGTTCACTCCCCAAATGGCTGAAATGGCCAGAGCTCAGCTGATCCGAAGCCAGGAGCTTCTTCTAGGTATACCACTTGAGATGACTTGGGCCATCTTCAACTGCTTTCCCAGGCAACAGCAGAGAGCTGGATCGGAAGTAGAGTAGCCAGGACTTGAATATGGGATGCCAGTACTGCAGGCAGTGGCTTTTACCCACTATGCCATAGTGCCGGCCCTATCTATCTACTTTTTTGAAGATCTGTTTATTTATTTGAAAGGCAGAGTTATATATAGAGAGAGAAACGGAGAGGGAGAGAGGGAAGGAGATGGAGAGAGGGGGGAGGAGAGAGAGAATCTTCCATCTGCTGGTTCACTCCCTAAATGGCAGCCTGGCTGTGCCAGGCCAAAGCCAGGAGCTTCTTCTAGGTCTCCCATGTGGAGCAGGGACCCACATACTTGGATCATCTTCCACTGCTTTCCCAGACACATTAGCAGGGAGCTAGACTGGAGGTAGAACAGCTGGGACTCAAACTGGCACCCATATGAGATGTCGGTGTTGCAGGTGGCAGCTTAACCTGCTGCACCACAGCACTGGCCCTGTAAAAACAGTCTTGAACAGTAAGAAACTCTTCAGTTTACCTTATGGTGTACACAGTAGGACTAAACTACTTAGTTAAGACATTAAATGATACATAATTTTAACAAATATGACAAAAGCAGCCATATTTCTATGGAAAAGAATGTGTGCTGAAGCAGGCTAATAATGGGCCTGGTAGCTAGGGTTCACTTTTAACCCAACTTTTGGTACTGTCAACCTTCATATTTTATCAATGTGAAAGTAGGGGCCAAAAAGACAAAGTATAAAACTAAAAAAGTCTGGTAAATTCTATGGATTTACAAAATGCATATAGTGGTAGTTATAGTAGTTTACATTTATATGCTGCTTCACAGTTTACATAAAGCATATTTTAAAAAGATTTATGTATATATCTGAAAGACAAAATACCAGAGAAGGAGAGAAGGTGAGGGAGAGAGAAAGATCTCTTCCATCTACCGGCTCATTCCCCAGTCACCCACAACCTCCGAGGCCAGGCTAGATGAGAGCCAGGAGCCAGGAACTTCATCTGGGTCTCTCATGCAGACGGCAGAACTCAAGCACTTGAGTCATCATCTGCTGCATTCCAAGGTACATGAGCAGGAAACCGGATTAGAAGCAGAGTAGCCAGGGCTTCAAGCAGCATACTGACATGGGATGTGGGTGTCACCAGCAGTGGCTTCACCTGCTGTACCACATCACCCATCCCTATGTAATGCATGTTTACGACACATTTTAAAACATTTATTAAGTGCATACTGTGTGGTGGGTATGTAGGAGCTGGCTCCATCAAGGTGCTCAAAAATCTACCAGTCGAGTAGTATAAACACAAACTCTGAGGCCACATTGCCCACATTAAAAATGTGGTTCTAGGGTCTTTGTCATGGCGTTGCCAAGTTAAGCTGCTGCCTGAAATGCCAGCACACCAAACTGGAGAGTAGTTGAGTCTGGCTGCTCTGCTTCCTATCCAGCTCCCTGTGTCTGGGAAGGCAGAGAATGATGGCCCAAGAGCTTGAGCTCTGCTACCCTCGTGGGAGACTCTGAGTTCTGGGATCCTGGCTTCAGCTTTGCCCAGTCCCAACTGTTGTGGCCATGCGGGGAGTCAATCAGTAGAAGGAAGATCTGTCTCTGTAACTACCTTTTAAATAAAACAAATTTTTGTTTGTTTTTTAAAAATCTGGTTCTGGGCCAGCACTGTGGTATAGTGGGCTAAGCCTCCACCTGTGGTGCCGGCATCCCGAATGGGCGCCAGTTCATGTTCTGGTTGCTCCTCTTCTGATCTAGCTCTCTGCTTAATGGCCTGGGAAATCAGTAGAAGACAGCCCAAATGCTTGGGCCCCTGCACCCGTGTGGGAGACCTAGAAGAAGCTCCAGGCTCCTGGCTTCAGAAAGGCCTACCTCTAGACATTGTGGTCATTTGGGGAGTGGACAGAAGACCTCTATCTCTCTCCGTTAACTCTACCTCTCAAATAAATAAATGAACAAACAAACAAAAACAAAAACAAAATAATCTGGTTCTAATGCCTACTGGCTTGGGTGACCTTGAGCAAATTAACCTCTCTGTGTCATTTTCGGCAGCTATAAAATGGAGATAATGATAGTATCTACCTCAAAGACTGTTACTGGTATACATGCCTATGAAAGTACGTAGCCACAGGAAGAGCTATTATTATAGGTATTTGTTAAAAAAGCACACTCACCAATACACAGGCTGTACAGGTGATTAACTGGTGCACCAAAGGGTGGTGAATGTGTCAGTGGAGGTTTCAGAGACGACACAGTCAGATTGGTCTTGAAGGACAAGCAGATGCCAGACACACGGAGCAGGCAGGAGGCAAGCTCTCTGCACGCAAGCAGCACTGCATGAAGAGGATGGAACAAACCACACAGTTTACTGATGTAAGCATCACTGCCCTCGGGGGCTTCCTATTCTACCGCTGAAGCTCAGTTCAACAACTTTCCTATAACCACTGCTGGTAAGACAGAGCAAGCGCTAGAATTCTGGTTTTCTAAATCCGAAATCCCAGTTTACCACACTGCCTTCTACTGAGTTAATGATAATTATCTCAAAAAAGGCACTTAAGTTTTGAACAACAACAACAAAATGACATAAAGTAAGAAAAGTAAAATCCCAGACTAGTCTATATTTCTTCCTTAGTTAGTGAAAGCCACACCTTTCTTCAGAATGTCTGCAGTGATAGATTAATTTCACATAGATACCTGTCAGTGTTCAAATCTGATCCGCCTGCAGGATGTATTTCACTGTAACTCCTTTTTTCAAAGTATTTAGACTCAAAATTTAAATAACATTTTAGTTCATCTTTTAACAAAATGATTAGGCCTTCAAATGGGTACAACTTAACGAGATTTGCGGACTTTGAATTTGGTATGTAAAGCAGAAGTTACAGAACCAAAATTTACAGTGTGAAGGGTTCTCTATCACAGGGTCAGCAGCACACTTATAAACGCCTTTGCTTCCCAAATGGCCTCACAACAGCAACCTGAACACACTAGAAAAGCAACCAACATCAATTCCTAAAAGTCAACTTTACAACCCAAAAACCTCAAATGACATACATGCCTGGGTCATATTTTGGATAAGCATTATCAAGTAGTCTCAGATGCCTGTATTTCATATGGCTGAAAAACAGAACCAATTTTAATGTAATCTTATCTAACAAAAATTTAATGTCAACAATTATTTTATAAACAGAAATGCCTGTCACCTTCAATTTCAGACAAATATTTTATAAAAACAAAATTTTACTACAGTTGGTTTTTTACACATTCATTTTAATGAGACTGTGACTCTTCAACAATATCCTCCTAGGTACTACCTAGCTACCTTTAAACAGCAGCAGCTTCCACAGTTCCAAGAAGATGATACACAGTGCACACCTGTATCACTCATCGCAGTCAGTGTAAGCAACCCTGACTTTCACCAGCAACCCCTCTAGGACTAAAGAAAAAACCAAACTCTGAACAAGCGTTACTGCTGACCTGCGTGCTCACAATGTACTTCTAAAATGTTTCCCATTATTCAATTCCATGCACTAATGTCACCTACACATAGGAGAATTAAACAAAAGGGCTAATTTTGAAAGGAGGGTAATCTTTCCCAATAAAATCTGACAAAGTTCTGGCTCAAATAAAATTCAGTACTCTTAAAAAAAAAAAAAAAAAAGAAAGAAAGAAACAGAAGAATGTGGCTACAAAATACATAATCTTAGAGGGTCTCAGTCTAGCCTAGACCAAAGGTTGTCTTATGGAATACAATTATTTAACCCAACAGTCCATTTTCAAAATGGTTATGTGAGGGGCTGGCACTGTGGCACAGCGGGTAAAGCTGCCACCTACAGGCCAGCATCCCATATGGGCACTGGTTCTAGTCCCAGCTGCTCCACTTCCAATCCAGCTCTCTGTTATGGCTTGGCAAAGCAGAAGTCCTTGGGCTCTTGCACTTGTGTGGGAGTACCCTGAAGAAGCTCCTGGCTCCTGGCTTTGGACAGGTGCAGCTCTGACCTTTGGGGCCAATTGAGGAGTGAACCAGCAGATGGAAGATCTCTCTCTCTCTCTCTTTCTACCTCTCCTTCTCTCTCTAACTCTGACTTTCAAATAAAACAAATAAATCTTTTAAAAAAAAATGGCTATGTGAGTATTCTGGCCATTATTAACTAATATGTTGCCTGTCAGTATTAAGCGAAGATCAGAGACTTAAAAGACCTGAGAATCTGGCTGGCGCCGCGGCTCACTAAGCTAATCCTCTGCCTTGCGGTGCCGGCACACCGGGTTCTAGTCCCGGTTGGGGCGCCGGATTCTGTCCCAGTTGCCCCTCTTCCAGGCCAGCTCTCTGCTGTGGCCAGGGAGTGCAGTGGAGGATGGCCCAAGTGCTAGGGCCCTGCATCCCATGGGAGACCAGGAAAAGCACCTGGCTCCTGGCTCCTGCCATCGGATCAGCGCGGTGCACCGGCCGCAGCGCGCTGGCCGCGGCGGCCATTGGAGGGTGAACCAACAGCAAAGGAAGACCTTTCTCTCTCTCTCTCACTGTCCACTCTGCCTGTCAAAAAAAAAAAAAAAAAAAGGAAGACCTTTCTCTCTGCCTCTGTCTCTCACTGTCCATTCTGCCTGTCAAAAAATTAAAAAAAAAAAAAGACCTGAGAATCTGCCTTTTCTTAAGCTCCTAAAGGTAACACCTGAGTCTGCAGCTGAGCTGCACTTAGCAGGTACAGATCCAAATGGTCACACGACTGCCTACAATGTAACCTATTATGAAAGGTGTCAGCTTGACTTGTTCATTATGAACCTGAAGGAAAAAATCATTTAGATAATGAAAGTCCCTTGGAAAAATTACATTTCTGTTTTTTACAAAAGTAAAAACCATAGATGTTTTAGATATGTGTATATCAACAGGAAATGAATAAATGATTATTTATTCATTTGACCTCCCCAAGGACAAAGAATTGCTATTGTTTTCTCATTAACAAAAATGTTAGCACTTCAGAAATTAAACACTTTAAAATAATCTAGTCTTAAACTAACAGGTATAGGGGCTGGCGCTGTAGTGCAGTGGATTAAAGCCCCAGCCTGCAGAGCCAGCATCCCATATGGGCGCTGGTTCGAGTCCTGGCTGCTCCACTTCTGATCCAGCTCTCTGCTGTGGCCTGGGAAAGCAGTGGAAGATGGCCCAAGTGCTTGGGCCCCTGCACCCATGTGGGAGACCTGGAGAAGAAGCTCCTGGCTCCTGGCTTCTGATCAGCTCAGCTCTGGCTGTTGTCATCTGGGGAGTGAACCAGCAGAACGGAAGACCTTTCTCTCTGGCTCTACCTCTCTAACTCTGTATCTTTAACATTTACATGGTCTGAAACAAATTAATGGCTAAGTGAAAGAACAGCAAATGAGTAATGTCCTTAAATGCAGAATAAAAAGAGAGCAAGTCTGCAGCTATAAACACAGAGCTCTGCCGGGCCCGACGGACTCCGTGCTGGTCGAGCTTCAGGGAGGACGCACGACGGCACCACGAAGATCTCAGTGTGAGCCCCAACGTGCCACGACCTCAGACAAGGGCATTCCCCTGGACACCCCCAAAGCTTCTTGCGAAGATTTAACCCAGCAACACAGGCAGAATTCCCAGCACACAGATGGCTCTCAGGACTGGCTCTCTTCCTCTTTCTATTTAACATCTTTCTTAAAAAAGTTATGAATTATGGATGGAAGATTAGAGATTCGTGTAATTTTTAGAGTTTGTTGCACATATTTTGGTACAGAAAACATGGAGCAGTGGAGATGAGGGAAAGGAAAAGGAAGCTTTTTTTTTTTTTTAAAGATTTTATTTTTATTTGAGAGGTTGAGTTACAAGACAGAGAGAGGGAAAGACAAAGAGAAAGGTCTTCCATCCACTGGTTCACTCCCCAAATGGCCATAACGGAGAGAGCTGAGCCAATCCCAAGCCAGAAGCCAGGAGCTTCCATCAGGTCTCCCATGCCATCTTCCACTGCTTTCCCAGGCCATAGCAGAGAGCTGAATCAGAAGAGGAGCAGCTGGGACACGAATCAGTGCCCATTTGGGATGCTGGTGCTGCAGGTGGCAGCTATACAAGCTATGCCACAGGGCCAGCCCCAGGAAAAGGAAGTTTTAAAAGTGAGATAGCCACAAGCCATCAAAGTATAAATGATCAAAATTAAAAACGTTTTGCATCAAAGGGTACCATCAAGAAAGTAAAGTGATAACCAACAGAATAGGGAAAAGTACTTGCAAATCAAAAATCTGATAAAGGTCTTGTAGCCAGTACATATAAAGAACTCTTCTAACTCAAACAGTGCAGTGTAAAAGTAGGGGTAAGAGGCTGGCATTGTGGTACAGTGGATTAAGCCACTGCCTATGAGGTCAGCATCCCATAATGGAGTGCTGGTTTGAGTCCTAGATGCTCTACTTCCAATCCCAGTCCCTGCTAATGTGCCTGAGAAAGCAGTAGAAGATGGCCCAAGTAGGTGGGCCCCTGCAGCCACATAGGAGACAAAAAAAAAAAGATGGAGTTCCATCTGTGTGGAACTCTGCAGTGGCCATCTGGGGAGCGAACCAGCAGACAGATCTCTGTCTCTCCCTTTCTCCGTCACTCTGCCTTTCAAATACATAAAAGTCTTTTTTAAAAAAATGAGGAAAAATTTGGGGGCTGATGTTGTGGTATAGTGGGTAAAGCTGCTGTCTGGGACGCTGGCATCCCATATGGGTGCCAATTCGTATCCAACTCCTTGCTAATGGCCTGGAAAAAGCAGAAGATGACCCAAGCATTGGGCCCCTGCTACCCACATGGAGACCTGGATGAAGCTTCTGGCTTTGGCCTGGTGCAGCCCTGGCTGTTGCAGCCATCTGAGGAGTGAACCAGCAGATGGAACCTCTCTCACTCCTCTCTCTCCCTCTCTCTTCCTTTTCATTCCCTCACTCCTTCCTTCCCTCACTCCCTCCCTCTCCCTAACTATTACTTTCAAATAAATAAATTTCTTTTAAAATGGGGAAAATTTTAAATAGATATGTCCCCAAAAAAGAAACACAATGGGAAATTTATATATAGAAAAAGATGTGCAGCACAGTCATCAGGGAAACGCAAATCAAAACCACAAAATAGGCGCCAGTGTTGTGGTGTAATGGGTTAGGCCGCTACCTGCAATGCCAGCATACCAAATGGACGCTGGTTCCAGTCCTGGATGCTCTACTTCCGATCCAGCTCCCTGTTAATACACCTAGGAAAGCAGCAGAATGTGGCTCAAATCCTTGGGCCTCTTTACCCATGTGGAAAACTGAGATGAAGCTCTTGGCTCCTGGCTTCAATCTGGCCCAGCCCCAGCTGTGGCAGCCATTTGGGGAGTAAACCAGTGGATGGAAGATTCCCCACCCCCAACCTGTCTGTAACTCTGCATTTCAAATAAATAAATCAATCTTGGGGCTGCCGGTGTTGTGGCGTAGTTCTGCCTCCACCTGCAGCACGGACATCCCATATGGGTGCTTGGGTCCCTGCACCCACATGGGAGACCTGAAAGAAGCCCCTGGTTCCTGGATTTGGATCAGCCCAGCTCTAGCTGTTGTGGCCATTTGGGGAGTGAACCAGGGGATGGATGATCTCTCTTTGTTTCTTCCTCTTTCTGTAACTCTCTCAAATAAAATCTTTAAAATGGATGGCCCAAGTGCTTGGGCCCTGCACCCGCATGGGAGACCAGGAGGAAGCACCTGGCTCTTGGCTTTGGAATGGCCCAGCGCGATGGCCGTAGCAGCCATTTGGGGGGTGAACCAACGGAAAAAGGAAGACCTTTCTTTCTGTCTCTCTCTCTCATTGTCTAACTCTGCCTGTCAAAAAATAAATAAATAAATCTTTTTTTAAAAAATCCCACAAGACAGCACTTTACACCTACAAGAATGGCTGTAATAAACTGGAGAATAAGAGTTCAGAAACCTCACGTTACTGGTGGGAATATAAAATGGTACACTTTGGAAAAGAGTTTGGAGTTCCTTAAAATGTTAGCAAATCTGATCCAGCACTTCCAGCCCTAGACATAATCAAGAGAACTGAAAATGTATGTTCATATAAAAATGTACAAATGTTCACAGCAACATTACTCGTAACAGCCAAAAAGTAGAAATAGTCTACATATATATCAACTGGTACATGGATAAATAAAATGTATAATCACAGAATTGAACATAGGTTTAAAAAGAATGAAGTATGGGCACAAGGTACAACAGATAAACCCCCAAAACGTAGCACTATGAGAAAGGAGCAAAAAACACACGTGATTTTATGATTCTATTTATAAAATGTCCAGAATAAGCAAATTCAGAGAGACTGAAAGTAAATCAGTAATGAACAAGAGCTGGGGGATTGGAAAGTATGGAGTGACTGTTAAAATGGGTTGCAGGCTCCTTTTTGGGATAATGAAAATGTTCTGGAATTAGTTATTTGCGATGGTTACACAACCTTGCAAACATAATAAAAACCACTGAATTGTGCCCTCCCCCCCCCCTTTTTTTTGACAGGCAGAGTGGACAGTGAGAGAGACAGAGAGAAAGGTCTTCCTTTTGCCGTTGGTTCACCCTCCAATGGCCGCCACGGCCGGCACACTGCTGCTGACGCACCACGCTGATCCGATGGCAGGAGCCAGGTGCTCATCCTGCCCTCCCACGGGGTGCAGGGCCCAAGCACTTGGGACATCCTGCACTGCACTCCCTGGCCACAGCAGAGAGCTGGCCTGGAAGAGGGGCAACCGGGACAGAATCTGGCACCCTGACCGGGACTAGTACCCGGTGTGCCGGTGCCGCAAGGCGGAGGATTAGTCTAGTGAGCAGCGGCTCCGGCCTCCTCCCTTCTTTTAAAGATTATTTATGTGAAAGGCAGAGCAACAGAAGGAGAAACAGAAAGAGAGATCTTTTTTCTAGTTCACTCTCTAAATGGCTTCAAGAGCTGGGGCTGGGCAGGGGCAAGGCTGAAGCCAGGAGTCTGAAACTCTACCTAGGTCTCTCAACATGTTGTAGCAGGGGCCCAGGTAGCTGGGTCATCTTCAGTTGCTTTCCCTGGTGCATTAGCAGGGAGCTGGATTCAAAGTGGAGCAGCTGGGACTCTAACTAGCACTCTGATACAGAACACTTAACCTGGCTTAACCTGCTGTGCCACAATGCCAACCCTAAATGGTGCCTTTTAAAATGCTAAATTTTGTGGTATATAAATTATATCTCAAGTAGTAAAAGAAATAGGCTATCTGGACACTAACAGTTCAAGCGTAACCTGAACTAAGATTATGTGAAAATAAATTATGACATTTTATATGACACTGACATTCCAGACAACGCAGCGCAGTGATGCAGGAGCCGGAGAGGGAAACGGCCTCGGGCTGCTCTACTTGGGGCTCTGCCATGCCCTGGGCAGCTTCTATTACCTTTCCAGCCTTCCGTTTTTTCGACTATGGGCATAAGGGTTCAGTTTCCACCACTAACACTTAATGTTTGCTAATTTGTGTTGACTATTTGTGCCTGGTCTCCTAATTTATCAGGTCACTCACTGCCACATAGGTAATTTCCAATCTGTCAGCATTAAGGACTCTCATACTCACCCCTCACTCGAACGACCTCGCCCACCGTGTCACTTTCTCTTGGTTCAAAAAATTGTGTTTTAAGAATTTGCTCTCAGACACTGGCATTGTGGCTTACTAGGTTAAGATGCTTTCTGCAATGTCAGTATCCCACTGGTTCAAGTTCCAGCTGCTCCACTTCCAATCCAGCTCCCTCCTAATGCACCTGGAAAAGCAGCAGAAGATGGCCTGAGTCCTTGGGCCCTTGCACCCATGTGGGAGACCCAGATCAAACTCCTGGATCCTTCAGCCTGGCCCAGCCCTGGTTGCTGCAGCCATCTTGGGGGGTAAACCAGTACGTGGAAGATCTCTTTATCTCTTCCTCCCTCCCTCCCTCTCCCTCTCTAACTCTGCCCTTCAAATAAATAAAATCTTAAAAAAAAAAAAAAAAAGAATTTGCATCCAGGTCTTACTTTATTTTTACTAACCAAACATACAAAACAGCCCATTGTGATATTTTGGTTAGACTATAAAGCATAACCACAATGTCCATTTCACTCTTTAAATTCAAAAGTCAGCTTATAAATCTCAGTTTTGGGACACCTGGGTTAAGTGAATAGTCTAATTTTGAAACAAATACAATGCTCAATAGGAACTGAGCCAGCCCACAGCCTTAGCCCTGGAATGGACATGCTATTCCAAAACCAGCACCAAACACACCACACCGTCTCGGGGTGGAGACATGATCACACTTGACATCTGCCTTGGATGACTCCATTCAACCCTGTGTCTCAACCAAAAGCATTTAAAGCCGTATCACTGAATAGGACACAGAAGAAATTCATGAAGTCTCAGATACCTGCCATTTCTATTACTACTTTTACTTAAATGGTGGGGTTTTTTTTAAAGCCTAAGACATAGGTTGAGTGAAATAAAACATCTATGTCAAAATTGAAGGTGAAAATACTCACTCTGCAGGCTGCTTAAAGCAAAGCATCACCCAACAGCAGTGTTCTACCCTGGATGCTGACAATCAGATCCAACAAACACTTCCTCCTTTCAGCTGAACACAGAGAAGAGACTATGGGGTTGGGTTGTTGCTCTAACTGCACTGTGTTTTGTCTAATGAATCTCCGAGAACCAGCCAATACATCACCATCTTAGAAGTGATGGGACTATGTTATTAAAACTGCTGCTAGGGGGCCAGTGCTCTGCCACAGCAGGTTAAGCCACTATCCACAATGCTGGCATTCCAAATCAGCACCACGTCTAGTCTAAGCTTCACTTCCAATCCAGCTCCCTGCTAATATGCCTGGGGAAGCAGAAGACAGCCCAAGTATCTGGGCCCCTGCCACCCACGTGGAAGACCTGGATGGAGTGCTAGGCTGCTGGCTTCAGTCTGCACCAGCCCTGGAAATAAACCAACAGATGGAAGCTCGCTCGCTCACTCTCTCTCTCACACACACACTATATCAAATAAATAAATAAATATTTAAAAAAATAAATGAAACTGCTGTTACTCAAACAAGGGGCTCATGTGAATGCTCATGTCTCTTCCCACCCCCAACAGAGAAAAAGCTTTTTAACTCTTTTCTAGTCATAAAGGTAAAATTTATAGATCAAATCGGTTTATACAGTAAGATTTTCCGTGCAATTCCCACACTCCATTCACATGCTTTGACTATCATCTACATGGAAGGCACCAGGAGTCTAATAGAAGATATTTACTTATGGGGCCATTGTGGCACAGTGGGTTAAGCTGCCAGCAGCATTGCTGGCACCCCATATCTGAGTGTCACCGGAGTCCCAGCTGTTCTGCTTCTGGTCCAGCTTCTTGATAACGCCCCTGGGAAAGCAGCAAAAGATGGCCCAAGTACTTGGGCCCCTGCCACCCACATGGGAGACCTAGATGGATTTCTGAGCTCCTGGCTTTGGCCTAGCCCCATTGTGGCCAGTTGAGGAGTAAACAAGTAAATGAAAGATCTCCATTTTTAAAAAATATTTATTGGGGGCCGGCGCTGTAGCTCTCATATGGGAGCCACTTTGAGTCTCAGCTGCTCTACTTCCAATCCAGCTCTCTGCTGTGGCCTGGGAAAGCAGTGGAAGATGGCCCAAGTCCTTGGGCCCCTGCACCCATGTGGGAGACCTAGAAGAAGCTCCTGGCTCCTGGATTTGGATTGGCCCAGCTCCGGCCATTGCAGTCAATTGGGGAGTGAGCCAGCAGATGGAAAACCTCTTTTTTTCTGTGTAACTCTGCCTTTCAAATAAATAAATCTTTTTAAAAATTTATATATATATATAGGGGTTGGCACTGTGATATAATGGGTAAAGCTTCCACCTTTGATGCCAGCATCCCATACAGGCACAGGTTTGAGTCCTGGCTGCTCCACTTCCAATCCAGCTCCCTGCTAATGGGCCTGAGAAAGCAGAAGTCCAAGTGCTTGAACTCCTGTCTCCCAAGCAGGAGACCTGGATGAAGCTACTGGCTTCGGGCTGGCAACAACCTTGGCCATTGCGGCCATTTGGGGAGTGAATCATCGATGGAAGATATTTCTCTCTTTGTAACTCTGCCTTTCAAATAAACACACACGTGAACCTTTTAAAAAAAAATCCTATCATCTGTGATCTTTTTCCCCAAGTATTTTCTTTTTAAAGATTTATTTGAAAGGCTGAGTTACACAGACAGGGGGAGAGAGATAGAGAGGTGTCTTCCATCCACTGGTTTACTCCCCAAATGGCCACACGGCCAGAGCTGGGCCGATCTGAAACCAGGAGCCTGGAGCTTCTTCTGGGTCTCCCATGCAGGTGCAGGGGCCCAAGGACTTGGACATCTTCTACTGCTTTCCCAGGCCTTGGCAGGGAGCTGGATTAGAAGTGGAGCAGCTGGGACTTTAACCAGCACCCATATGGTATGCTGGCACTGCAGGCCGTGGATTTAACCCCCTGTGCCTCAGCACTGGCCCCTACATAAATCCTTTTTTAAAAAATTACATATACAAGAAAAGTCTGATAAAGCCACAATCTTAAACTATACCTCATTTCAGACACATTAACCCAAAGGAAAAAAAAGTAGGTACATTTTTTAAGTACTAATAGAAAACAGTAAAGGAAAAAAAGTGTTCTACTTTCTCTTGGTTGTGTTATAAGTGTGATTCCAAATTAAAACACTCATAGTACTAAATCACAGAAGCCCAATACATTGAAAGCTAAGGAAACCTGTAATACAGAGACATGAGCCATTGCGAATACCCTCCTAACACATCTAAGTTTCTCAAATCTCAACACTTGTTCCCCTTTCGTCTTACTGAAGAAGTATGTTGTCTTGAGATAACCTTTCTATAAATTTGTGTAATAAGAAAATATTTAAACATCTTTATGTTCACTTTGGGAAATTCTTAAAATTTAAAACCACTCCAAATTAAAATATGACCACTTCAAAGAAAAGAGGATAATTTCAAAGTTAGGAACAAAACAGCTTTTGATATAAACCACTGCATGTTGCAGAAACAGTAACCTAGTTTCATTTTGAGTGTAGTGTTTGTTGCCCTCAAGAGATCTGCAACTTTCGAGCAAGATTTTTTTCATTAAGTGCCAGATAACAGGTAAAGCCCAGGAGGGGAAATCAATGCATCTTCATGCAGCAACACATCTCACTTGTTCAGCTTCAGAGAAGCAAAGCATGGTCCTTTTTATTTTTTAATAAAATAGCTACAAGCATCTATTTTCTTTACTTTTTTAAGATTTATTTTATTTGAAAGGCAGAGTTACAGAGAGAGATAGAGACTGAGAGAGAGGTCTTCCATCTGCTGGTTCACTCCCCAGATGACCGCAACGGCCAGAGCTGCGCTGATCCAAAGCCAGGAGCCAGGAGCTTCCTTTGGGTCTCCCACATGAATGCAGGGGCCCAAGGACTTGAGCCATCTTCTACTGCTTTCCCAGGCCATAGCACGGAGCTGGATCAGAAGAGGAGCAGTCAGGACTTGAGCCGGCGCCCATATGAGATGCCAGCGCTTCAGGCCAGGGTTTTAACCCACTGTGCCACAGCACCGGCCCCAAAGCATGGCCCTTATGAACAATCCCATGTATCATATTTACAAGCCTCTGCTAGTTATCAGTGACTTAATACCAACATTTTAACTCAAGGCTAATCTACAGAATGTGTAACAATTTAATGCCTGCTATTGAGGAGAAAAACCCTCAGTGTACAACATTATCTTTGGCTATTTCCTCCATGGCACAATTGCTCAGTAATAACCTGGGCTGAGAAAGATGAACATTTCAAATATACAAAGTTTTTTTTCCACAAGGAGTCCTTCATCACCATTTCCCATAATATGATTCTGTGTTGCACTGTCAATGACTGTGCACATTTGACTGCAATAAGAATCCCAAACACCTTTTTTTTGAATGAACAACCTGCAAGACACTTTTTCTCCATGAACTCCAGAGAAGTTCCTTTTAGGATATAAAATAATTAGTAACAGCACACACTTGAGACGTTTACATCTTAACTGCACCAGAGGATCTCAAAATCATGCCTGGGAGCTGGGTGGGGCCAGGAGGAAGTGCAGACTCCTTGCCTGCAGACAAACGAGTAGGTGGAGGAAATGTCGGTGTGGGGAGCGGATTCGTAAGCCATGCCCGATGCCTTTCTTCATCTCAAGAAAACCACAGCTCTTACCAACACAGGTGCTATAAATAGATGTAACCCGGCAAAAACTTAATAAATGCTTTGTTTGCTTACTTTAAAAAAAAATAACTTGTTATAACCCAATCCAACATGTGGTCAAGCCAACAATGTGATCCAGAGGTCTGGGGACACAGTACTAAGCCTGATTCCCCTTTATTTATGTTAGGAAAAAAATATTTTAATTAGTAATACAGATTTTTATTTTAATATCTTTTACTTCCCTTTCTAAAAATAAAGATTTTCACACAAGTTCCCATGGATGCACATTTTCCTCCCACTACATTTGGTAACATGTTTAAGGAATGTGGCTGCAGCAATCAAAGACAGTTTCGATCACAGAAACATTGTTCAAGTAATTGCTGTCTTCAATCCACCCCCCTCAAGAAACACATTTATCCAGAAAGCACAAAGTTTGTGTCAAACAAGTTTTAGTTTCTTTTGTAAGAGGTAACTGAGGCTGGGCTCACTGACTAAACTATGAACCAGAAGGGTCAGAGAGCAACAACTGGCTGGATACATGGCTACTATGTTCTGTTCTTAAGACAAAATCCAACCAAATACCAGATGACTTTTTTTTTTTTTTTTTTAAGATTTGTTTATCTGAAAGGCAGAGTCACAGAAAGAGAAAAGGAGAGAGAGAGATCTTCCATCTGCTGGTTCACTCCCCACATGGCCACAACAACCAGGGCTGGGCCAGGCTAAAGCCAGGAGCAAGGACCTTCTTCCAGGTCTCACACTTGGGTGCAGGGGCCCAAGTACTTGGCCATCCTCCACTGTGTTCCCAGGTGCATTAGTAGGGAGCTGGATCGGAAATGGAGCAGCCAGGACTCAAACCAGTGCCTACGTGGGATGTCAGCACTGCAGGCCCCACTTAACCTGCTGTGCCACGGCTTGGACCCCAGCCTTTCTTTTTCCTTCTTCTTTTTCTTCTTCTTTAGAAGTGAAGGTAGGGTGATGGGAAGGAGGTTATCGAGATTTTCTAGTTTTCTTTTGCAACAAACATGCATTATTTCTATAACACAGAAAACTAAATTGAAAAAATCTATCAAACCCACTCAGATCTAATGTCTGAGATCATTTATGCAAGGCTGATGAAAGGAAGCTGAGAAAACGCAAATATCACTTAGGAATATTTAAAATCTACACCAAGTCACACAGTCTCTGCAGACTCTTATTAACATTCACCAAGTGTTTACTGAGCACCTACTATGAACCAGATTCCACAGACAAAACTAGGGGAATGATAGGCGTGATCTGTGGTCTCAGGAGGCTTATAGGCTCGCCATTTGTCCTAGCTTGCTGGGCAAAGACCTGGTTTATACCAGTTTCTGTCCGAGTGATTGTTAACAATGCCCCTCTCATACATCTCATAGTGTAGACAGTAAATTATATGGTTACTCTATTAAAAAAAAAAAAAAAAACTACTATTCCTATAGGGTTACAAGTTTATAAAATGCACATAATTTCAAGGTTTTGTCTTTAACTTAATATTTTATTACATGAGTTACATGAGATTTTCCTACATTACAGAAAACCTTACTTTAGGCATTCATTTCACTTTGATATATACCTGTTAAATAATGAAATCAAAGATTTGCTTCAAAGCTGGTGCTGTGGCATAGTGGGTAAAGCTGCAGCCTGTGGCACTGGCATCCCATACAGACACTGGTTTGAGTCCCAGCTGCTCCATTTCTGATCCAGATTCCTGCTAGTGCACCTGGAAAGCAGAGGAAGGTGCACCTACGTGGGAGACCCTAAAGAAATTTCTGGCTTGGGCTTTCAATTGGCCCAATTTTGGCTGTTGAGGCCTTTTAGGGAGTGAACCAGCAGGTGGAAGGTCTGTCTAACTCTCTCTCTCTCTACAATTCTGCCTTTCAAATAAATAAATAAATAAATAAATCTTAAAAAAAATAAGGGAGTTGGGAAAAGCAAAAAATATCTCCAGAAATAAAAAAAAATGTTTCAATCAAAGAAACCAAATCTGATTTTATCACATCAAAATGTATACAAAGTGGGCATTTGTCCTAGCAGTTAAGACATGACTAGGACACCTCATTGCATACCAGAGTGCCTGGCTTCTGGTTCCAGCCCTGAGCCTAGTTCAGTATTGAGAACACAGTGTGGTTTCTAGGTACTGCCCACCGAACGTGAACAGGGCAGGAAAGGCAGAATAGGAGCCTGGAGTACGTCAGAATGGAAAGCAACGAAGTTATGAAAAGACCCCCAAGGTGCATCCAAAAGGATCAGAAACCAGCCTGCTAAGCTCCCAGGGAACCAAAGATGACTGAGCATCAACAAGGACTAACACACATCAGATATGCTTCATTCATCAGTCACCATTAGATGATGGTAAGAGAACCAACTCTTTAGAAAACTGGAGACAATCAAGCACCTCATTTGCCACTCCTATCAGATCTGCACTCTAGGGAAATGAGATCGCTGAGACTTCTTTTTGTAATAGTATTTCAGCTAACAACTGAAGAAGAAATAATAGCATTTTTCAATACCCAATGAACAGACACCCAATGATCTAGACAAAGTCATCAATGGGCTGATAACAATGGCAAACATGAATCAATCAGCACTGTCTCCTGGTTGAGTTATATACCACCTCCTATAAAATGATGTCGTGGAGCCAGTGCTGTGGTGTAGTGGGTAAAGCCACCGCCTGCAGTTTCGGCATCCAATAAGGGCACCAGTTTGAGTCTCAGCTGCTCCACTTCCGATCCAGCTCTCTGCTATGGCCTGGGAAAGCAGTGCAAGATGGTCCAAGTTCTTGGGCCCCTGTACCCTCATGGGAAATCCAGAAGAAGCTCCTGGTTTCAGATTGGCACAGCTCCGCTGTCATGACTATCTGTAGAGTAAACCAGCAGACAGACAACCTCCCTCTTTCTCTCTCTGCCTCTGCCCTCTGTAACTCTGCCTTTCAAATAAATAAATCTTTAAAAAAAAAAGTCACCCCATGCTTACAAAAAAAAAAGAAACCTTAATATTACCAAGTGTATGGACCTATAACCCATTTAATAGGAAATAAGAGAGACTTCAGAATATGTCAAATGACACTAAGCGGATGCAATGAACAATAATCAGACTAAGGGAAGATACACAACAAGTGATTTAGAGTCTTTTAAAAAAAACCTGCAGGGTGCGGGGAAAGAGAAAGAGGATAAACATGAACTTACAGATCTAAAGAGACTTTACAGACAATTAACTACTCTTCTTGGAACCCTAATTCAAACAAACTGAAAAACAATTATGAGTCAACTAGGAAACTGAACACTGAACACAACACTCTTCAAGAAATGTTTTAGTGTAACAATGTTGTAATTTTTTTTAAAGAGAATTCTTATAAATAATATAATGGCTGGAATTGCTTTAAAATAATGGGGGAGGGATGGCAGGGCAGGTGTAGCTAAGTGCAGTGGGAGTGGATAAACTGACTCCATTTTTTAAAAAAATTTATTGCAATTTTTAAAAAGATCTATTTTTAATTCAAAAGACAAAGTGAAAGAGAGGGAGAGACAGATAAGAAGGAGGAGCAAGCGAGAGCAAGAGAGAATCTTTCATCTACTTGTTCACTCCTCAAATGACTGCAATAGCCAGAGCTAGGAAAGGCCAAAGCCAGGAGTCAGAAACTCCATCTGGGTCTTTCATGTGAGCGGCAAGGACCCAAGTATTTGGGTCATCATCCACTGCCTCTCAGGTGCATTAGTAGGAAGCTAGATCAGAAACTCAGAATAAGAGTCGGTTCTGTGGCATAGCAGGTTAAGCTGCCACCTGCAACACTGGCATCCCATATGGGTGCCAGTTCCTGTCCCAGCTGCTCAACTTCCAATCCAGCTCCCTGTAATGTGCCTGGGAAAGCAGCCAAAGGTGGTCCCTGCCACCCACGTGGAAGACCCACGTGGAAGAACTCCTGGCTCCCAGCTTCTGCCCAGTCCAGCCCTGGACCATTTGGAGAGTGAAGCAGCAGATGGAAAATCTTTCTCCCTCTAACTCTGCTTTTCCAATACTTGCATACATACATACTTGCAAAAATAGCTCAGAGTAACCAGGATGCAAAGCAGTTACTCTGACATGGGCTCTGGGTGTCCTAAGTGGTAGCTTAACCATTCGGGCCATTCCTGTCCCTAACTCCATTTACTGATAACTGCTGGTATGTAAGATCATCATATCTGTACTTCTCTCTTTACTTTTTTATATTTGAGAATTTTAATAATTAAGAATGTTTTTTTCAGAAGCAATTATTACTTTACTTGAAAGATAAAAAATATTGTGATTTAGAAACATAAGGGACACCTTGGGAGCAGACATCATGGCACAATGCTAAGTCTCCACTTGGGGCTCCTGCACCCCGTATCAGAGTGGATTCAAAATTACAATGAAATCTATAGTACTCTTGACATGATTAAAGAATCAGAGAAAATGAATTAAAAATTTTAAAATTTTCATGTTATGACTATATTTGATCTTTTTTATATATGTGTCAGATTGCGAAGAACAATAAAAGCAATATGGTCTATTTCTGATTTTTTTTTTATTTAATTTTTTGACAGGCAGAGTTAGACAGTGAGAGACAGAGAGAAAGGTCTTCCTTCCGTTAGTTTACCCCCACAAATGGCTGCCACAGCCAGCACGCTGTGCCAATCCAAAGCCAGGAGCCAGGTGTTTCCTCTTGGTCTCCCATGCAGGTGCAGAGCCCAAGCACTTGGGACATCCTCCACTGCCTTTCCAGGCCACAGCAGAGAGCTGGCCTGGAAGAGGAGCAACCAGGACAGAATCCGGTGCCCCAACTGGGACTAGAACCCGGGGTGCCGGTGCCGTAGCCAGAGGATTAGCCTAGTGAGCCGCGGCGCCAGCCTGTTTCTGATTTAATAAAACGTTAATCCCTAATATGCTTATATACTGTGATTAAAGGTATAAAACAAAAATGAGGGGCAGTCATTTGACCTAACAGTTAAGCCACAGGTTATGACACCTGTATTCCATATCAGAGGGCCTGGGTTCAAATCGCAATTATGACACAAATTCAGCTTCCTATTAATGCACACTATGGGAGCAGCAGATGATAGCTTAAGTACTTGGGTCCCAGCTACCTATATGGTAGACCCAAATTCAGTTCTGGCTCCCAGTTTCAGCCTGGCCTAATTAAAGCTAGGGAGGGAACCCTCATATGAGAGTGCTATCACTCTCTCCTCTCTTCCCCACCAAGATGGCAGAAAATTATATGTAATATATCAGCAGGAGAACCCACATAACACTACTTTAATACTGGCTCCTGCTGGTAAAACACTGGCTGTAACCTTGAGCAATACAGATCTAAAACTCTGCCAGTAGTACATTTACTTAGTTCTACTTGAAGAGAAAAGCAGTTGGGTTCAGTTTATTCTGTCCTAGAAAAAATTTAAAAACTAAATAGTGGGGCCAGTGCTGTGGCATAATGAGTTAAGCCTCCACCTGAGGCACTGGCTCTAGTTCTAGCTGCTTCCCCGCTAATGACCTGGGAAAGCAATAGAGGATGGCCCAAGTACTTGGACCCAGGGACTGACATGGAAGACCTGGAGGAAGCTCCTGGCTTCCGATCAGCTCAGCTCCAGTCATTGCCACCATTTGGGAAGTGGACCAGTGGATGGAAGACCTTTGTCTCTATCTCTCCTTCTCTCTTCCTGTAACTCTACCTCTCAAATAAATAAAAATAAAATCTTAAAAAAAAAAAAAACCTAAATAGTGTGGTGTGTATCAGTGGTTACTGTCTGTAAGAAAGGTTGCACTCTAATCCTAAGTGGTAATCTACTAGTCAAATTGCTTTACTTCTAATATGATTTTTATATTCTCTTTGCCTCACAAATAAAATGGCAAAAAAAAAAAACTTTTTAAAATCAGATGTAAGGTGTGGTGGGTAAAATGGCTGCCTGCAATGCCAGCATTCCATATAGGTGGGACCTAGCTATTCCACTTCCAATCCAGCTCCCTCCTAATATGCCTGGGAAGGCAGCAGAAGATGGCTCAAGTGATGGTCCCCTGCACCCATGTGGGAGACTGAATGAAGCTCCTGGCTCCTGGCTGCAGCTTAGCTCAGCCCCAGCTGTTGAAGTCATCCTGGGAGTGAATCAGCAGGTGGAAGATCTCGATATCTCTCTCTCTCTCTCTCTAGTTCTGCCTCTCTCTTTTTTTTTTTTAAAGATTTATTTATTCAAAAGTTAGAGTTACACAGAGAGAGAAAGAGAGAGACAGAAAGGCCTTCCATCCGCTGGTTCACTCCCCAACTGGCTGCAACGGAGCTGCGTCGATCCTAAGACAGGAGCTTCTTCTGGGTCTCCCACGGGGGTGCAGGGGCCCAAGGACCTGGGCCATCTTCTACTGCTTTCCCAGGTAATAGCAGAGAGCTGGATCAGAAGTGGAGCAGCTGAGACTCGAATCAGCGCCCTTATGGGATGCTGGCACAGCAGGCAGCAGCTTTACCGGCTATGCCACAGAGCCAGCCCCAACTCTGCCTTTCAAATAGATATTAAAAAAGAAAAAAAAAAAAAAAAAAAAAGCCGGAGCCGCAGCTCACTAGGCTAATCCTCTGCCTTGCGGCACCGGCACACCAGGTTCCAGTCCTGGTTGGGGCGCCGGATTCTGTCCCGGTTGCCCCTCTTCCAGGCCAGCTCTCTGTTGTGGCCAGGGAATGCAGTGGAGGATGGCCCAAGTGCTTGGGCCCTGCACCCCATAGGAGACCAGGAGAAGTACCTGGCTCCTGGCTCCTGCCATCGGATCAAGCGCGGTGCGCCGGCTGCAGCGCGCTGGCCGTGGCGGCCATTGGAGGGTGAACCAATGGCAAAGGAAGACCTTTCTCTCTGTCTCTCTCTCTCACTGTCCACTCTGCCTGTAAAAAAAAAAAAAAAGAAAAAGAAAAAAGAAAAAAGAAAAAGAAAAAAAAAGAAAGAAAGAAAAAGAAAAAACCAGAAAGAAAAAAAAAAAAAAAAAACAAAACAGGAGCCAGTGCTGTGGTGCAGCGGGTAAAGTCACTGCCTGTGACACCTGACATTCCATATGGGTGCCGATTCAAGTCCTGGCTGCTTCACTTCCAATCCAGCTCTCTGCTATGGCCTGGGAAAGCAGCAGAAGATGGCCCAAGTCCTTGGGTCCCTGCACCCACATGGGAGACCCGGAAGAAGCTCCTGGTTCCTGTCTTCAGATGGCACAGTTCCAGCCGTTGTGGCCATCTGGGGAGTGAACCAGCAAATGGAAGACCTCTCTCTCTCTGTAACTCTGCCTTTCAAATAAATAAAATGAACCTTTAAAAAACAAAAACAAACCAGCTACTGGTTTTAACCTATTTTCTGGTCCAGTCTATGAAGATCCCAAATGAGGCAGTTGTAGTTTGAGTGGCTCACTTTTGGCTAAGTTCCATTGCTCAAAACTGCCCTCTGCTCCAACTGCTCACACAACCCCCCAGCTTAGGTCCTAATCTCCTCATGTTCAGACTATTAACAACAGCCGTCCTGCCGCTCTCTCTTTTTTTTTTTTTTTTTGGAATTACTTTATTATTTGAAAGACAGAGTTACAGAAAGAGAGATGTCTTTCATTCTGCTGGTTCACTCCCCAAATGACCACACGGCCAGAGCTGAGCTGTTCCAAAACCAGGAGCTTCTTCTGGGTCTCCCACTCCAGTGCAGGAGCCCAAGAAGTTGGGCCATCTTCTGCTGCTTTCCCAGGCCATCCAGAGAGCTGAATCGTAAGTGGAACAGTCAAGATTCAAACCTGTGCCCATATGGGATGCCCACACTGCAGGGTGGGGCTTTAACCTGTTGCACCACAGCACCAGCCCCGATCTGCCTCTCTCTTTTTCAAACCACCCTACACAGAGATCTTCTAAAATAAATTGTCCTAAAGAATCTGGATCATGTAACTCCCTAGCTACAAAATTTTCAGTTTCTAGAGCCTTGGAAAAAAGCACAACTCCTTCATAAAGAATTCAAAAGCCCTTCACTAAGCGAGCCCAGAGGGCTTTTCCACTTGGGCCTCCCAAACCTCTCCCCTACCTAACTTACTCATGGTATTTGTCAAATTCATCTAGACTTTTCCCACCTCCTTCCTTCTGTCCACAATACTCCCTCTGGCCCTCCACCACTACCATAAAATTCTAGTCTCTTTTTTTTTTTTTGACAGGCAGAGTGGACAGTGAGAGAGAGAGACAGAGAGAAAGGTCTTCCTTTGCCGTTGATTCACCCTCCAATGGCCACCATGGCTGGCGCGCTGCAGCCGGCGCACCGCGCTTGATCCGATGGCAGGAGCCAGGTACTTATCCTGGTCTCCCATGGGGTGCACGGCCCAAGCACTTGGGCCATCCTCCACTGCCGTCCCGGACCACAGCAGAGAGCTGGCCTGGAAGAGGGGCAACCGGGAAAGAATCCGGCGCCCCAACCGGGACTAGAACCCGGTGTGCTGGCGCCGCAAGGCGGAGGATTAGCCTATTGAGCTGCAGTGCCAGCCTCTAGTCATCTTTCAAGCTCTTGCTTAAATGCCCCTTTTCCTTGAAGCTTTCCCTGGCCACCTGGTAAGAAGGGATTTCTCCTTCTCCTAACCATCTGTAACACAAGGCCACTCACCTAACACACAACATCTTGATTGCAACTTTTTTTTTTTTTTTTTAATTTTATCTCTCCCCACTACAATCTCTTTGAGGGAAAGAAAAGAAATCTACCCTACCCTGTGGCACCTAATGTGATGCTCTTCACACTGGTGCTCCCTGGACACCTGCAAAGTCAGGACAGGTTTGCTCAGGCCATTAGTTTAAAGGATATAGGTGACACATGCTCTACTTCTTCCCTCTTCTTTGTACTTCCAATTTAATGTGGTTTTCATGGAATGCCAAGTTACTGAACACGCTTTTGTTTCCTAGAATGCTTAAGAAGATTTTTTTTTCTTTAAAAATATGTCGTATGCTAATGGAAGGAATTTTTAAGAATTCCCTCTAAGCCAGGAGTAAAACTGATTTTTAAAAGCCTCATCTACTTGACATTGCCAATTCCATCCTCCCGTGCCATTAACTAAATTGTTTCAAGGAACGGTTCAAATCAATAAAGTGAGGGACTGGCATTGTGGCACAGTGTGCTAAGCTGCCACTGGTGATGCCAGCACCCCATATGAGCACAGGTTCGAGTCCTGTGGCTGCTCCACCTCCAATCCAGCTCCCTGCTAATGCAGCTGGGAAGGCAGCAGAAGATGGCCCAAGTGTTTGGGCCCCTTCACCCATATGGGAGACCAGGATGAAGTTCCTGGCTCCTGGTTTCAATTTGGCCCAGCCCTAGCTATTGCAGCCATTTGGTGAGTGAACCAGGACCGAAGATCTCAATCTAACTCAGCCTTTTAAATAAATAAAAACAGATCTTTTTTAAAAAAATTATTTTAATCAATTAATTAATACAGTAAGCCTGGGTGCCACGGTTTGCCTTGGGAGGGATTCTTGACAGCAGCAGTGTGGAGTGAAAGCCACCCATGTCCTGTCCTGTCCACAATGGTATTCTACCTCAAGGCCAGCACTTGTTTTCTTCGAGAACCCTTAAATACTTCAAGTTCCTAACAGACAGCCAAACCATCTAGCAAAGAGATTCCTGACTACCAGTCTCCATTAACAGTTTCTTTCCTGATCAACACAAGCCGGCTATTGTCCATGTGCTCCTGGACACAGGGGCCTGCCGTCACCTTGAAGAGGGTACCACTGTGCAAGCAATACACTCATTGATGTTATAAATCACGTTTCTGCATGGAACACAAGACAGCTGGGGAGAAGCTCCTCGGCCCTACCTTAAAATGGCCTAGGGCAGGACTGTGAATGTCAGAAGATAATTTTTAAAGATATTAATGTCAAAGATAACATTTGTTTAAATACAAAGATTAGATACATTATACATAGCACATACATATGTACAACATATGTTCTGACTAAAATTAATTTATCTATGAACAGACAGCCAAGCTGAAGTGTAGAGTTCTTCCAAACAGAAAACAGATTATCAGCTGAAAAACTAGTGAAACCTGAATTGAAATTTAGCTAGTCATAATAAACCAATGTTAGTTTCTTGGTCTTGAGAAACACACCATGGTTATGTAAGACTTAATCAATAGGGAAACAGAGCGAGAGATACACAAGTACTCTCTGCAATTTTTCTGTAAATCTAGGATTATTCACATTTTAAAAATTTTAAAGGGAACTTACTGCAATAGCATAAACTGAATTATAATCACTTCAATTAAAACATTTTCTTTGAATTAAAAAAGGAGGCTACTTTATTAGTTTATTTTTCTCAAAAGTGAGTTTTTATTTAGCTGCATTTTTAGGCTTTGATATTTTTTAAACCTTCTCAGGTTTGCTTGGTAAAGACTATCAATTAGCAAATGGGCTTGGTTTTTCCACCAGAATCCATGTACAAACATGTGTGAATATGTTTTCTGGCATAAATCCCAAACCGACTAATGCCAAGATAACCTGGCTGACTTCTGACATTAACTGGCAAGGCTGATTAAGCTCTAACACCCTGAGAATATGGTAAAATCTTACTAAAGCAGTTCAGCACTCTTCTGACTGTGAGGTGTGCAGATTTTTGGACCCAACCATGGAAGAATTCACTAAGATAATAATGCCACAAGTATAAAAAGATGTGTGTGCAAGGACACCCAGTAAAACACTACTCATTATAACAAAAATACCTTGTTTTCTTCGAGAACCCTTAAATACTTCAAGTTCAATACACACAGACACAGGCGTACCAGGTAGCCATCCAAATGATGATACACATGTTCGTATTAACTGACACAGGCAATATGTTCACATGGAAAAATAAAGCTCACGAAGCCGGCGCCGCGGCTCACTAGGCTAATCCTCCGACTTGCGGCGCTGGCACACTGGGTTCTAGTCCCAGTCGGGGCGCCGGATTCTTTCCCGGTTGCCCCTCTTCCAGGCCAGCTCTCTGCTGTGGTCCGGGACGGCAGTGGAGGATGGCCCAAGTGCTTGGGCCGTGCACCCCATGGGAGACCAGGATAAGTACCTGGCTCCTGCCATTGGATCAGCGTGATGCGCCGGCCGCAGCGCACCAGCCGCGGCAGCCATTGGAGGGTGAACCAACAGCAAAGGAAGACCTTTCTCTCTGTCTCTCTAACTGTCCACTCTGCCTGTCAAAAAATAAAAAATAAAAATAAAAAAAAAATAAAGCTCACGAACACGTGAGAATGGGATCATGCAATCTCATGAGGCAAGACTATGATCACACGTGTATGTGTGTGTGCATTCAGACTGACAGATGTCTCCAGATAGCAGTAAAGGTATAAAAACGATACTTTTAATTCTTTCATATTTTTCTGTATTCCCTAAATATGTTTCCATTTTTATTTATTTATTCTCTTTTCATTTGAAAGGTGGAGAGACAGAGAAAGATCTTCCATCTGCTGATTTACTCCCCAAATGTCTGCAACAGCCTAGGCTGAACCAGGCTGAAGCCAGGAGTCCAGAACTCAATCTGGTTCTCCCATGCGGGTGGCAAGTAGCTGAGCCATCACCTGCTGCCTCCCAGTGTGCACATTACCTGCAAGTTGGACTGGAAGCAGAGGAGTTGGGATTCTAACGAGATGTGGGCATACCAAGCAGCATCTTTTATATATATTTCTTTGAAAGGCAGAGAGAGAAGGGAGGGTGGAGAGAAAGAGACAATGTTCCATCCACTGGTTCACTCCCCAAATGGTCACAACAACTGGGCTGGGCCAGGCTGAAGCCAGGAGCCAGGAGCTTCTTCGAGGTCTCCCACATGGGCGCAGGGGCCCAGGCACTTGGTTCATCCTCCCCTTCTTTCCCAGGTGCATTAGCAGGGAGCTGGATTGGAAGTGGAGCAACAGGGACTTGAAGTGACACACATATGGGATGCTGGTGCCATAGGCCATGGCTTGAACCTGCTGTACTACAGTACCAGCCCCCAAGCAGCATCTTAACTGCTATGCCAAAGGCCCATTCCTAACTAGTTTTAAAACAGACATATATAAAGGGCCCAGCGCTGAGGTGTAACAGGTTAAGCCTCAGCCTGCAGCACCAGCATTCCATATGGGCGCTGGTTTGAGTCCCAGGTACTCCACTTCTGATCCAGCTTCCTGCTAATCCACTTGGGAAAGCATGGAGAATGGTCCAAATCCTGGAGCCCCTGCATCCACATGGGAGACTAGGACAAAGCTCCTGGCTTTGGCCTCGTCCAGCACCAGCTGTTATAGTTTTTTGGGGCATGAATCAGTGGTTGGAAGATCTGTCTCTCCCCTTTTCTCTGCAACTCTGGCTTCCAAATAAATAATTCTTTTTAAAAATAGACATATATAATGTTTTTTAAGAAAAACAAGAAAGCTATTCTTTTTTGATGCTATATAAAAGCAATCTGCTTCACACCCAAATAAAACATTAAGGACAGCAACAATATATATATATTTTTAAAAAGTGTTATTCATTCATGACAAATGGAAAAATATTTGTAACGAGGGGATTTCAAAAAGTTTGTGGAAGGGCCAGCACTGTGGCTCAGTAGGCTAATCTTCCGCCTGCAGCACTGGCATCCCATATGGGCACCAGTTCGAGTCCCAGCTGAGATAAATCTGTTTTGGTGCAAAAATTTTTTTTAAATTCATGCATAGGTTTTTCATAATATATATTTTCAACAAACTTTTTGAAGTCCCCTGCTATTAAACATTGTGTAAATTATAACCCTTGAGAGTTAAAAAACAGGGGCCGGCGCTGTAGCACTATAGGTTAATCTACTGCCTGCAATGCCGGCATCCCATATGGATGCTGATTCTAGCCCCGGGCTGCTTCTCTTCCTCTCCAGCTCTCTGCTATGGCCTGGGAAAGCAGTGGAAGATGGCCTAAATGTTTGGGTCCTTGCACCTGTGTGGGAGACGTGGAAGAAGCTCCTGGTTCCTGGCTTTGGCTCGGCCCAGCTCTTGCAGTTGCGGCCATATGGGGAGTGAAACAGCGACGGAAGACCTTTCTCTCGGTCTCTACCTCTCTCTGTAACTCTTTCAAATAAATAAAATAAATTTAAAAAAAAAAAGAGTTACAAAAATATCAGCCATCTGCCAAAAGATTCTAGGTTGTCAATATCAACTACAACACTGGTTAAATAATTTTAGCTTTATAGCTATAACAGATAACATCGCAGTACTACTATGTTTAGTTCCAAAGGACAAACTTACAGTTTCAAATATCATTTTAGATGAATTACATTTATAAATATACATTCTGCTTAAAGAGGTTGTTCTTCAGCTGAGAAGATCAGTCAATTGATTTTTTTGCACAAATACAAACCTCTCCTCTACACTTATTACAATGCCTGAAATAAAAAATACCAGCAGTACTAAGACCTAACAAAGATGCACAATTCCAGCTTTTTGTATATTTTTTGATGGGGACAAAAAACAGCACATCCACTCTGGAAAATGGCCTGGAACTTTCTTATAAACACCCATACCATGTGACCTAGCAACTTCCCATCTAGATGTTACCCTCAAGAAATAAAAGCTTATGTTCACTAAGAAACCTGCCCGAGAATGTCTATAGTGACTCGGTTCATAATCACCAAAAACTGAAAACAATCCAAATGTCCTTCACATGATGAGCGATAAACAACCAGTGACGCGTCGGTACAATGGAGCATTACTTGGCACTTTAAAAAAAAAAAAAAAAAAATGAGCGACCAATTGTTGACACACACGCAGACTTGGGTGAAGTTCCCAGGTACTACTCCAAGTGAGAGAAGCCAGTCTCTAAGGGCCACATGCTGCATAGCTCTCTTCCATCTCTCCTGCAGAAGACCAAACCACAGCGACGGACGACAGACCAGTGGTGTGGGGGCTGGACAAGAGTAAAAATGCCAAGGGGGGGGCCCAACACTGTGGCATAGTGGGTAAAGCTGCCAGCAGTGCCGCCATCCCATATGAGTGCCGGCTCGAATCCCGGCTGCTCCACTTCCAATCCAGCTTTCTGCTGTGGCATGGGAAAGCAGTAGAAGAGGCCCAAGTCCTTGGGCCCCTGCACCCACGTGGGAGACCCAGAGGAAGCTCCTGGCTTCAGATCAACACAGCTCCAGCTGTTTCGGCCAACTGGGGAGTGAACCAGTGGATGGGAGACCTCTCTGTCTCTGCCTCTCCTCTCTCTGTATGTAACTCCGACTTTCAAATAATAAATAAATAAATCTTAAAAAAAAATAAAAGAATGCAAGGGACAGCAGGAGGTGTTTTTTTTGGGTGTAGAACTGTTCTGGATCCTAATTGTGGTGTTGGCTACACAACTCTAAACACGCATTGACAGCCACAGACTTGTACACACATCAAAATGCCGACTTCACTGTACATTAAGTCTCTTACTTCTAAAAGCCAGAAATACTTAGGTATTAATTTTAAAATTAATTTTCCAATTAGTCAAATAAAATAGCTTAATGGGTCTGTGCTTAAAAAAAATTCCAATGTCAAGAAAAGAACACATTCAACTTGGCAAATTGACATAACCTCACTTTGTCTAAATTTTCCTGCTGGTAAAATGAGGATAATAACATCTACCTCAAAGGGTTACGTGATGAGTTAGTGGTAAACACCATGCAAGGGCTTGTTAAGTAGCACATGCATACACATGGCACACACAACTTTGGGTACAAAAAGGAAACACAATTTGAGCAGGGCAACCAGGAAGTTCGTCCTTCCAGGAGACCAGGTTCTGATCATGGTTTTCAGCCGTCTCTGAAATGCAGCTCAAGTCCAGGGTCTGATCTTCACACAGACGTGACCCTTTACTCTGAGCCCTTGCTGTAGTTTTATTCTGCAACTGCTCTACCCATGTAGATTATTGTTTAAACCAGGCTCTGAGTCAAAGGAAGCTACACTACTCTTTCTACATATTCATCAGTCCTCTCTGTCTTGCCTAACATAATAAACAGGTAACTGTGTGCAGACGTGTGTTAAGCAATAGTAGGTGTCCCACCTCTGAGGAGACCAGAGCCTTAAGTGTTAGGCAAAATGGGATCCAAGCTTAACCCTTTCTAGATTTTTAAGAATTACCCCTCTCTCAGGAACAAGTAAGATCACAAACACAGCGACTGTCTTCATGCCACTCTTCCTAGCTTTCTACTTCAAATCCCTACCTCTGAGCATGGCTTTTACCACTCCCCTCCACTCTGTTTAATCCAGTAAGCCTTCTCTTCAGCATCTATTTCAAGGAAACACTTTTTGTGAAGCACTATTTAGGGCAGTGGTTCTTAAATCTACCTGTCCCAACTCAATGTTTCTAAATCCAATAGAACAGAGTAAAAACCAACCGGCTACCTCACGGCTAGTAAGGCTGGGTGCTGTTTCATGAAGCTTTTGCTTCAGGTGTGGGTGTGGGTGTGGACAGGAGGGAAGAGGTGTGGGCACGCAGGCGTGGCTCCGCACTGTGGATCATGGTCAAAAAGTTTGAGAAATACTGCTGGAGGCAACTAAATAAACAGCAGTTCTCAACTGGGAACAACGCAACCCTACAACAGTCAGCTTCCGTGGACGTGGCTTTTAGTGTTCAGTGCAGCTACTGGCTTGAAGAGACTTAAATCATCTTTAAATAAAAAAAAAAAAAGTCTGACTTCCCATATGAGGTAGCAAAAGCATTCGGGCAAGACTGGAAGGCAGAGCAAACCTCTTTTGGAAGCTGACTACAATATCTGACAAGGTAGAAATGGACGTACACATGTTTATTTCTTTGTCACAACCTGACAGGAAGAAACCTGCCATTTGAAATTAGGTAAGTTTTTTCTACTACATATGTAATTTCCAAAATCCAACATTTTATCACTTGGAAATATTTTTTGAAACTTATCAAATTATATAAGATTTTAAAAAATTGTACATCAAATAATGAAATATTTCTCTAGGGGCAAAGCAAGATACACATTAGAAACAGAAATAAAGATTTCTCTGCTTTTAAGAAGTTATAGCTCTCAGTCTTTGCTATGTAGTATCTATAAAGACTTTTGTGAATAACCTTTGGAATAAAAGCTGCATTCCAAAATAATTTGGCTTTATAAACTAGGAGACTATAAAAAAGCCCATTAAAATTATTTATCCACTGAAACTTATACTGAGGTCTTCATATTTAACTAACATGATTTATAAAATTACCTAGTTTATTTCTTCTCGAAAGTAGGTTAAGCGGGGCAGGTGCTGGGGCGTAAAGAGTAAAGCCACCTCCTTCAGTGCCGGCATCCCATGTGGGCGCCGGTTCGAGTCCCGGCTACTCCACTTCCCATCCAGCTCCCTGCTGTGGCCTGGGAAAGCAGTAGAAGATGGCCCAAGTCCTTAGGCTCCTGGACCCATGTGGGAGACCTGATAGAAGCTCCTGGCTTCAGCTCTGGCTGTTGCAGTCATTCGGAGAGTAAACCAGTCGAATGGAAGACCTCTCTCTCTCTCTTTGGCTCTACCTCTCTTTGTAACTCTTTCAAATAAACAAAATAAATTTTTAAAAAATTAAAGGAAATTTTTTTGATCAAATGCAGTATTTAATAGAAACAGTGGTGTCTGAGTAGTGACTAAAGTGCATGGCCAAATTACATTCTATTAATCAACTGGTTGACAATTCTACCAAATTCCAAAAGTATTCAAAACAAGTCTAACTATATGTAAGTTTTTCATGTTGCTGTTTAGAACCTTGGAGTTCCAAAAAGTTTAAATACATGGCATCTATAAAACTTGTATTAAATTGGGGCCAGCGCTGTGGCCTAGTAGGCTAAGCCTATGCCTGTACGAAGGCATCCCACATGGGCACTGGTTCGAGTCCCAGCTCTTCCATTTCCAATTCAGCTCTGCTATGGCCTGGGAAAGCACTGGAAGATGGCTCAATGGCTTGGGCCTCTGCACCAGCGTGGGAGACCTGGAAGAAGCTCCTGGCTTCGGATCAGCCCACTTTGGGTTGTTGCGGTCATTTGGGGAGTGAACCAGCAGATGACCCCCCCCAACTCCTCTCTCTCTCTCTCTCTGTAACTCTACCTCTCAAATAAATAAAAAAATCTTAAAACAAGAAGTGTATTAGATAAAAATTTTTTAATGATTAGCCATGCAGGAAAGGTAGTAAAAGAACTATTTAGCAGTTACAAAAACCTTATTATATTGGTTATAATTATTTTTAAAGGAATTTTCCATCAATTTAACCTTCTTTATTTAAAAATAAAAAATACAAGGTTTGGTCTTGGTCTTTGGAATTCTAATATTGTGAAAAATCTTTGAGAATATACTGATAATAAGGTTTAAAACTATTTTGCACCACTAATTATTTCAGTATTTAATTTCAAATAGGACATTGCAGTTTTCTTGTGGGGGCAACATTCTAAATTGTTTTTTAGATTAATAGATATACACTGTCAAAATTTTTAAGAATTTATAGTGGACAAAGTAATATTACTCAGAGACAAAAACCAGAAACAACCCGAATTTTCAGTGATGGCAGAATGGACAATTATAATTTAAAAGTATAAATAAATTATAAAACATGCACATGACTAGTTTCATGAATAACTAGTTCTGTTGGTTGTGTATATGAGAGTAACTGTTGTCATACACAACAACCTGGATGAATCTGATAAGCATCATTCCGAGCTCACACAGCCAGATATGAGTGAGTACACACTGTAGTCCACTTACACAAAGTTCCACAACGTAGGAAACACTACTTTGTGACGGCAGAACTCAGGACAGTGGAGGCCGTGGCAGAGCAGTCACAGGGAAAGCAGGTGAGAGGCTTCTGGGATTGTAAGGGTCCATTTGCTGTGCTGGGTGCTGATGACACAGACAGAATTGCCTGAACTGCATACCTCTGATTTCCCTACTTTTCTATTTGTACTTTAATCAAAAATTTACTTAAAAAAATACAGTGAAGCCTCTCCTGTCAATCCAGCTTCCAACCACCCAATTCATCCCTCAAGAGACAACTAATACTACAAGTTTCTTATGGAACTAATAATTTCTTATAGTCACTTTCCCACCATACAAACAACAGCACATGCCACACACTGCCCAGTAGCTTTTTCCTTAACACTAGAGTTTATAGATTTTTTTCCATAGCAATATAGTTTCCTCATCTTTTTTTGCAGATATATAACATTTATTCTGTTGTATGAATATACACCAACTTAACTAATACTATACTGACAGACATTCAGGTTATTTCCAAAGTTTTGATGATTTAATTTTAATTTAAATGACTCAGTATGCTAAAAGGAAAAATGTGGGGCTCTCTGCAATGATGAACTTTCAGAAGCAAGGTAATTTCAAACTCCAGCTCTAGCAGTACATTAACACAGGAAAAGTCCCTGGCTATCCCTGTCTTGGTATTAAGAGGAAAACAGGGCCGGCGCCGCGGCTCACTAGGCTAATCCTCCGCCTAGCGGCGCCGGCACACCGGGTTCTAGTCCCGGTTGGGGCGCCGGATTCTGTCCCGGTTGCCCCTCTTCCAGGCCAGCCCTCTGCTGTGGCCAGGGAGTGCAGTGGAGGATGGCCCAGGTGCTTGGGCCCTGCACCCCATGGGAGACCAGGAAAAGCACCTGGCTCCTGGCTCCTGCCATCGGATCAGCGCGGTGCGCCGGCCGCAGCGCGCCGGCCGAGGCGGCCATTGGAGGGTGAACCAACGGCAAAGGAAGACCTTTCTCTCTGTCTCTCTCTCTCTCACTGTCCACTCTGCCTGTCAAAAAAAAAAAAAAAAAAAAAAAAAAAGAGGAAAACATACAGATTTTTTTCATAAAATTTAGATCACAAACTCTCTCCCCTCCAAAACAAAATGAAAACACAACTTCATCGCATTTTGTAAGTGTTCAAAGGCTCCTACTATTACTTTAGATACATGAAAATGAAACATTCAAAAGGGCAAAAACAATTCATCAGGGCCTAGTTACACTGGTTAAGTCTTCTCATTCTGTAGGCCGCACAGTGTAAGAAGCTGTGTTCCACTGAATCCCCAAAACAATCAAAATTTCAAAGCTGAAAAGCATAAATGTTATTAGAGACAAAACCACCTGACACTGCATATCCTTCCTTAACCTGGCAGAGTCATAACCCTCTGTCAGCACACGCACAGCAAAGAGCAAGGAACCAGGCTGTGCACACATTCTTTCCCACCTCTTCTCGATCAACAGCCCCTGCTCACCACATACTCACTGGTCTGTCCAAAAAAAAAAAAAAAAAACCTGGCTGAAGCCACCAGCTATCTGCCAGGGGTGGGGAATTTTTTTTTCCGCCAAGGACCATTTATAACGTCATTCACTGGCCATACAAAATTATCAACTAAAAAATGGGCCTGCTCTAGATGTACTGAATTTCAAGTCCTGCCTGCAACTGCATTGGCAGGGCTAGGTCAAATGATTTTGCGAGCCGTGTGGGCCCGCAGGCCGGGTGCTCCCCACCCCCACCCCACCCCAGTCAGCTTCGCCATCTGACTTCAGTGACCCAGGAGAAAGAATAGTTAAAAAGAAAATAGCACTCTTTCCACAAAGAGAAAGTTTTACTCAGCAAAATGTATTGTAGTTGAGGGAAAAAACACTAACTTAATCACTTAAATTTTGTTTGTTAAGCACTAATAACATTATGGAGCTGTTATTATTACACATTCTGGTCAAGATTAAGTTTTTTCAGGTGTACCACAAAATCTACAGCAAGTAAAAGACCACTATTTGCCAATCTCTCCTTATCAGCAATCCAACATTAACAACTTATGGCCCCTCCCGTAGCTCGAAAATAAGACAGTGAGGATTAGTAGATTGTTTCAGCCAACCCTAAGGCGTCACTGATGGGTCTACCCTGCCTGAAAAGCATCCAGGTAACTCTGTGGGCTCAGACCTATCTAGTGCTACCCTGCAAATATGACAGAACTCAATTCTAGAGCAACCTAAAAAATCCTTTTCTTAAAGCATCTGAGAGGGAGAAGGAAGGGTGTGGCGGGCGGGAAGGGGCTGGTGTGGAGAGCTGGATGGAGCCCATCTGCTGGTTCACTCTGCACATGCAGGCAAGGCCAGCAGCCCACAAGTCAACCCATGCAGCTCTCCCATGTGGGTGGCGGGGACTCAGCTGCTTCAGCCATCACCATCTCCTCCGCAGGGTCTGCACTAACAAGGAACCAACCCAAGTACTCTGGTGTGAGATACAGGTGTCAGCCTTTAAAGGAGCTCTAGGCATTGGATAAAAGTATATGCAGGGCCTTTACTGAACTCGCTTTTCAAAGTATTCAATCTCTTACACCATAAAGAGGAAAAAAGGGTCATATTTTATCATAAAACAGTTTTTGGCTAAAAACTAAGGGAAGGAACTACATATACACTCTACAGGCCTAAAGCAGAGTCGATAAAATCTGACTAGATTAAGGAACCTTTTCTTTCTTTCTCCCACCAAAGTAAAAATGCATAAGGTACTCAAACCTACCGCCCTAATAACAGTTCATGATCAAAGTCTCAGAAAAGCAACGGGAATTCTAAAAGAAAATGTTCCTAAGTATTTTTAAAAATCAAACACAACTGCTGAATAAACAAACAGATTAACTAAAATAAGCAACTGATGTCTCCACGGATTCTACCAAGCACTTTATGGCTGCATTAACCATGAAAATTTACACAAGGCTTTGCACGTGATTCAACTCTGGACACAGAACTCATTGAGATACGTTAATGTCCTAAAACATGCCTTTCACCACATAAGCTCTGAATAGGCTTAAAACAAGCATAGACTGTGGGTAACACTGTAGCATTTGGAGCTAGGTTTTATTGTCTCCACCAAGTTCAACCAGCCATAGAGCAACAAATCAAAGTTCCAATAAGCACATTGCACCTGCAAGACTTAGGTATGCTCCAAACCAAATATTTGCAATTTTTTTCATCTCAAATCTGCCCAAATGAAAGAATACAGATTGCAGCACCAGACCGCCCAGTCTTGTCATAAGCCAAACGATCTGCAGTTTCATTCCAGCAGGCTCTGTATCCTACCATTTACTGAGTCCTTGATATGAACATATGCCAGCAACGGTGCTCAGAGCTTGCCTACATTATCTCTAATTCTATCAAATTTCATTCTGCTGATGAGGAAACTGAGGCCGGGAAGGTCAAGGTGACTTGCTCAACAACGTAAAAGCCAATAGATGGTGGAGCTGGGACTTAAACCTCGCTCCACTTGGCTCCAAAGAACTATCTCCCTTCAGCAAAAATCAGGAGCTGCAACACCAGTTCACCTCTATCAAAGTAAATTCAAGTTCCAACTGTCTGAAAGGATATCAGCTGACAAAAGCCCAAAGCTAGCTAAAACAGTGCACAAGACCCAAGAGCTTCCAACGAGGAGGTGCAGTGAGCTCCTTTGGAATAACTAGTTCCAAAGGCTACGGTTCAAAATACAAGACAATCCTTTTTTTTTTTTTTTTTTTTGGCTGTCTCTCAACTGACGTTTTAGAACAAGGGAAATGAAACTCAAGAGTAGTCACACTTTTAGTAAAATTATCTAAAACCCCTGAGAAAAGGGTGGCTCTTTTTTTAAATAGCTCACATTACCATTTGCTTCTTCGATAGGCTTCAGACACTCAAAAACAAAATCACATCAGTAGCATTACTAATCGGCTTCTCTTCCCCTACGGACTTGAAAAGTATTTTCTTACCACACAGCAAGATGACTTCCCACACTCAGAGCAGAAATGGAAACAGCTCTGGGTGTCACGAATCAGCTCTGGAGGCCACCGGCTGCACAAAGTGGGAGCTGCTTCCCCTGCGCCGGAGCGGCCCTGAAACCTCCTGAGGGAAGAGTGTCTGGAGGAGGGTGCTGGAGAAGCCACAGCAGCTGCTGGCGCCGAGGCTCCTGAAGGGCTTCACTGCTGTGCAATTGTTTTCCAGCTCCCAAGCTCTGAATCTGACCAGGAGAGAAGCCTGTTCTCACGGCCATGTGTGTTATATGATCAGCTGCTCCATGGTGTGTGGGTGTTGAGGTAAGTGACTTGTTCCGCAATACCAAGCCAAGGAAGCACACCGTCAGCTGAGATGGCAATGGTCTGTCACCATTCTACGTTGACAAAGAAAAGTAGCGCATTTGCAACTTTGAAATGGTTTGGGTTTAGCATAGGCAAATAATTTCCGATAGTAAAACTTCAGGTGTGACATGAATAAAAATATAACCTATGATACAAGCCGCTTTGAGCATGTATATTAGGTAATAAAAATGTGATATTTGCAACCTCAGCACGCTTTATAACTTCGTAGGGTACGCTGCATAGTTATTAGACTACTACTCTTCAGGTATGTGGAACAGGTTCCATGCAAGATTCTAAGGCTCCCTGACCTCCCAAAATACTAGGCAATACCATGAATCCCTCAGCTCCTTAGGACCCCCCAAAATGCAAACAATATGAAAGTCTCAAAGGACTCTTTAAATTAAAAAAAAAGAATTACAAGCTCTTCAAGAGCTGGCGTCTGTGCTGATTTACCATCATTGCCCACCACACCACCATCACAAACTGGAATAAATGTCTCAATTAAAATATGTTCAAAAGCCAAAAGCTAGGTAAAGCAGAGTAACTTAAGCAAAAATAGCTGACCATTTAGCACCTGCTTATTGATAGAATGGTACAAAGGTCACCCCAACCTCTAGATTCCAAACGTGGAGACCAAATTCCCTAACTACAATTAAAAATCTTCCCTTAAAATCGAATTTTAAAATGGATGATTTTGATGACATTATCACCCTTAATAAAGACATAAAATCATAGTCGATAGTTAGAAAAAGTCTTTCACAAAACATCTGTTCTGCTATGGAAATGACAAAGCTTTCGTCTAAGAGGTCACTGTCAACCAGGCATTATAAAAGAGCGCACAAACTTTGCTGTTGAAATTTGCTACAACTAGAAGATCGTGTCAGAACACACACCTTATCAAACTGGCCAAATTTAAGCAAATTCTTTGGACTTGAGTTTTAACTCCTGAAAGACTCTCACATACATTTTGTTTTCACAGGAAGACAGGGAAATGATACCTTACAAATACCTAACTCACTGTCATCAAAGAACAAACACAAGGATACATACATAAGCTACTCTGCTGTTTACTGCTCCGGGCCAAAGGAACTCTAATCCCTAAACACAAAACAAAACACAGAACTCAAGTTCCTTTCACTTTTGCGTAATACAGGTCTTACTCTGAGGTCCCGGGACCAGCTTCAAGACGCCTGTGGCTGCATTCAAAATTAAGTTGTCTGTTGCACTGAGGGGCCCAAAAGCTTCCGTGACCCCACAAAAAAGGTCTAGGAGACGCGGAGCGAGGCACTTCCAGGAGCAGCAACACTCAGTGGGGAATCGCTCTAAGCAAAATTACACTAAGGAAAGGTGGCACCTATCGGAATGCAAAGTGTGCCGCCGTGGTACCAAGAGTCGCCCGCCAGCACCGACAACCTCAGGGCACCACGCCGGAAAGGGCCTCCCTGGGGAACACCCCCTGGACTCCAGGCACTCGCAGCCCACCTCCCAGCGGCAGCGGCCCTTCGACCCCCTCCCCACACACACACATGTTGTCAACAAAGCGTGTGCTGGTGGCCATTCCCGGAACAATACGGGCCTGGCCACCCTCCGGAACAGAACGCAAGGACCTTCACCCCAAAGCGGGCCCCCCCTTCCTGCACGATGCCGCGACCACAGGTGCTCCGCGTGCCGACGCGAAGAAATCCCCACACCCCGGGTGTTTCAAACGAACGGGGCTCGAGCATCACTCAGGTGTCACCCAGAGCCCGCCGCCGCGCACCGCGGTAGTGATGACCAGGGGGACGAGCTGGGGACAATCCGAGGCACGCGCGGGCGGGCGCGGCCCGTGACCTCGGCGGCGGAGAGCACCCTTCTCCAAGGCCGAGGACATTCCTCGGACTGGCACAAGCCGCTTCTGACAATGGATCCGCCGTGACAGGGGCTGCTCGGCTACCAGGAAGTGTGTGCGTGCAGTGGGGGAGGATGCCCTGGATGGGATCAAAGACCGGCCCGCCCGCAAGAGGAGCACGCATATGGAACCTGAAATCCTGCAGACACTCTCGGAGCCCAGGTCCTCTCCACGGCAGACATCCCTCGACAATGAACGTGTTACGTGCAGATGTGACGGCGGTGTCACTGCCTTGGGTGTCTCCCGTCTAAGACTCAGCAGAGCCCGATTGGCGGTGGAGAAAGGTCCGCATTACCCACCCGGGGCGAGTGCGGGGGTGCTGGCGGCGGGTGCACACCAAATGCATTCTCTCTCCAGGCGGCACAATACTCCCCCGGGGGCTGGAGGTTCGGGCGCAAGCGCAGGGCGGGGGAGGCAGTGGGTGCAAAACCACCAGCTGCAGGGCAAGGAGGACCGGTGCAAACCTCCCCTCGGCCCGCTAGCCCGTGCCGCCCCCGCTTCCCCTCGGGCCTCAGGGCGAGAGGACTCGCTGCAGAACTGCAGCCAAGCCCAGGTCTGCCGGAGAAGGGCGAAGGGGCAGGAGCGGGGTGCCCCCGGCCCGAGCTCGCTGCCAGACGAGCGCAGCGCCCGGGGCCTCCCCGCCGGATGGGGGCTGCTCCGGCCTAGTAGCACGCAGCTGCTCGGCGAAGGGCTTCGCCGGCCCGTGCGGCCCGGCCCGGGCCAGCGGACGGCGGGGAAGCGGGGGCTGCTACCCGGGGCGCCGCCGCGACGCTGAGGTGTGCGTGGGGAAGGGGCCCTTACTCACCCGGGCCGGCCGCCTCCGCCGCCGCCGCCTCGGCCGCCGCCGCGGCGGTCCATCCCTGCGGCGGGCGCCTGTCGCCGCGGCGCTCGAGCAACAACCGCCGGCCGGGCCGGCCCCTCCCCCTGCCCAACGTCTGCGCTCAGGGCCGCTCCTCAGCCCCGGCCTCGGCCTCGGCCGCCGCCGCCGCCGCCGCCGCCGCAGCGCTACGTGGCCGCCGCTCCGACGTCTCGCGACTCCCTTCCGAGCGCGCGAGGGCGAGCGGGCCGGCGGGGGAGGGGGTGTGCGTGTGTGGATGTGCGCGAGAGGGGGCAGGGAGGCGGCGAGAGCGCGCGCGCGCGCGCCCGCGGCCCCTTCCCTCGCGACCGCCCCCCCCCCGCGCGCGCGCCCAGCAGGGATCCGACGCCTCCCTCCACCCGCCCCTCGGCATCCCGGCCGCGGGGAGCAGCGGCGCGCATGCGCAGCCCTCGGAGCCGGCCCAGGCGCACCTTTTCTCCCTCCTGCCACAATGTGAGCGCTCAGCCGCGCAGATAACCGCCGACTCCCGGTTCCGCCCCCGCCCCTTCCCACTCCGCCCACTCCCGGGCGCCCAGGTAAAGGCGCGCGCTGCGCATGCGCGCCGCTCTCCTGGGGTCGGGGGGCGTGGTTGCTGAAAGGAAGCCAAAGTGGAGAATGGGAGGCAGCCGAGGAGGTGGGTGTTGGTTTCCACCAAGTGGTGGGTCAGGGTTAGAAAACGGTAAAGCGAAGAGATGGGCGACAGGAGGTGGAAGTGAGATCTGGAACTTGAAGAGCCGTTGGCTTAGTGAATAAAGAAAGAGCCTGTTGGGCGCGGGCCGCCGTGTCACGCACCGGAGGGCAGTGCGAGTGACCCGACCGTCGTAGTGGTCCTCCGCCGGCCAAGAGAAAGGCGTTCAGAAAAACAGGTGGCCGGGAAGAGGAACGGGGCTGCGTGTGTGTGCTGGAAGCCTTGCACCTCAGCATTGTGGCTAATTAGCTATTAGTCGCTAATAGAACTAATGGTACTATTAGCTAACAGGGCAGCATTTATCCGAGTCCAGAGCCAAGAGCGCGTGTCCGTGACTGAAAAGGACTTAACGTACACGGAGAAGGAAGGAACCTGCAAGGTGGAGGAGACCCCGGCGGCGGGTCTGAGGGGCGGAGAGGCCCTGTCCGCACTTGGTCTTGATTGAAACGCCTTCCCTTGTGAAAAGCACACTCGGCGTGTTGGTGCACTAAGGCAGATCTCAGTCGATGTAAACATTTTCAATACAGATGTAACTATTTCTCCCCAAAATAGTGCACACGCACGCCGTCCCCCTAGAACAGTTATGCAGGGAGCAGAAGGACCTGCGTCTGGGATAAGTGGGAGGACACTGAAGCCTCATGGACAAAAGGAGCCAGAAGCTGACTCTGCCCTTGGCCCCTTCCAGAAACAGATGCTTAGCTTTTATTGCACTTGGACTCCGGGCCCCAGACATCATCGTTTTGGCAACTTGGGGTCCCCCTCTTCAACAGTGAGTGTTTTCAGTGGGTAAATATTAGAAATGATACATTTCAGCAAGTAGAGAGCCGCTCTTGAGGCCGATCTGGAGAAAACTAGCACCAATAATACAAGGAGAGACTTAGGTGCGGCGTGAGGAGGCACTTGCCAACCTTAGGACTGCTGGGCCCAGAACCTCTGATGGAAATACCTTGCTCTGCCTTCTTGGACACTTGCACCATTCTCTGCCCCCTGCCACTCAAAGCTTATCCTGCTAGGGAGAGGGCTGTGCAGAGTGATGGCCAAAGAAGGAAGTGATCTTCCAAGTGCCTTGCTTCTCCACCCACAGGCCACCTCCCTAAAGGGCTGTAGTAGGGGTCGGCGCTGTGGTGTAGCAGGTAAGCTGCCGACTGCAAACCACGTGGGCAGTGGTTCAAGTCCTAGCTGTTCCATTCCCAATCCAACTCCCTGCTCACGGCCTAGGAAAAGCAGCAGAGGATGGCCCAAGTGCCTGGGCCCCTACTACCCCCATGGGAGACCTGGAAGAAGTTTCTCTATCCTGGTTTTGGCCTAACTCATCCCAAGCTGTGGCCACTTGGGGAGTGAACCAGCAGATGGAAGACCTCTGTCTCTCCCTCCCTATTTATTCCTCTTTTAAATAAATAATTTAGGATGGGGTGCTGCTAGTAGTGAGAATCAGGACAATATGACCTTGCGTGCAACAGGTACATTACGGGTTTTGCAGGGAGGTCATGTCCACTATCACATCGTCCCACCAACCTGGGGAGGCAGACAGGACAGGGAGTATTTCCAGTGACGGAATCTCAGGCCAAGGAATGTCTCATGGCTTGGCCAGAGTCCCCCGGTCTAATGGAGCCAGACCACAGCCCAGACTCCCCAGTCCCAGGGTGCTGGTCTTTCAGAGGCTTTTGACAGGCTCATACTCTGCTGGAGTAAAAACGGTGCCCTTAATATGTGATGGGGAATAATTCTAAGGTTTATTCCTACCCTCTATCTCCTTTATTTAATGGTTTTCTTCCTTCTTTCTCTCTCCAGAGCCCTGGGACTCACTCCTGTCTCTCTGACGCTTTGTGAACTCGTGCTTTGGAAAGCTGTGGACCTCGGGGCTGGCTGGTAGGCCTCCTCTCCGGAGACTCCAGTTCTCTGCTCTCCTTTAACTCTTCCCCCTCCCCACACTTGTACCACAGGAAGGGGGCTGCTGACCCACAAATGAGCTCAACAGATCACAAGGGGGCTAGTTCCAGGGGCCCCCATGTGGAGCTGCAGGTGTTACAGAGGGACCCATGATCACTGCAGGTGACATTTAACACTGTTATCTGACCTTATTGGAAGATCAGGCTTTTTAGATTCCTGGTTTTCTGGCCTTGGATAGTTTCCACCAAGTTTTTTCATTAGGATGGCAGACAAAAGCCAGCAGAACCCTTTTTTCTTAATTAAAATTTTTTATTAAAAGGTTCTATATAATTGGGGAATTTTTTTTTTTTTGACAGGCAGAGTTAGACAGTGAGAGAGAGAGAGAGACAGAGAGAAAGGTCTTCCTTCTGTTGGTTCACCCCCAAATGGCCTCTACAGTGGGCGCGCTGCACTGATCCGAAGCCAGGAGCCAGGTGCTTTTCCTGGTCTCCCATGCGGGTGCAGGGCCCAAGCACTTGGGCCATCCTCCACTGCCTTCCCGGGCCACAGCAGAGAGTTGGACTGGAAGAGGAGCAACCGGGACAGAATCCGGCGCCCCAACCGGGACTAGAACCCGAAGTACTGGTGCCACAGGCAGAGGATTAGCCTAGTGAGTCCCAGCACCGGCCATACTTGGGGAATTCTTAAAATCTGTGTACATTTAATTTAAACATCAGCAGAGATATTTGGTTCCTGTAAGGTGAGCTGGAAGTCCTGACAGAAACCCTCTCTTCATTGAATATCATCGCTCCCTAAGATTCTAGGAATGTATCCCCAATGGATAATAGTTCTCACCACCTGTACTTACATAAGGGGCAGTGGCCATGGCTCCTTGCTCACCTGTAAACTAAATATTACCCCATCCCACAGCACCAGAATTAAAGCCAGAGCCCTGGCCATCGCCTTCTAGGTTCTCATACTGACCATTGCCCAGTCATTTCACCTTTCGGGGCTTTGTAAGATTTATTTATTTGAGGGGCCGGCGCCGTGGCTCACTTGGCTAATCCTCCGCCTGCGGTACCGGCATCCCATATGGGCACCGGGTTCTAGTCCCAGTTGCTCCTCTTCCAGTCTAACTCTCTGCTGTGGCCCAGGAAGGCAGTGGAGGATGGCCCAGGTGCTTGGGCCCCTGCACCCGCATGGGAGACCAGGAGGAAGCACCTGGCTCCTGGCTTCGGATCAGCATAGCTCCGGCTGTAGCGGCCATTTCAGGGGTGAACCAATGGAAGGAAGACCTTTCTCTCTGTCTCTCTTACTGTCTAACTCTGTCTGTCAAAAAAAAAAAAAAAAAAAAAAGGATTTATTTATTTGAAAAGCAGAACAGCAGAGAGAGAGAGGAGAGACAGGGAGATCTTCCATCAACTGATTCACTAGCCCCAGTGGCAGCTACAGCTAGGACTGGGCCAAGACAAAGTCAGGAGCCAGGAACTCCATACGGGTCTCCCACATAGGCGGCAGGGACCCAAGTACTTGACCTGCTGCCTTCCCAGCGTGTGCATTAGCAGGAAGCTGGGTAGAAAGCAGAGTTGGACTTGAACCAGGCACCCTGATATGGGATGCAGGTGTCATAATTGCCACACCAGATACCTGACCCTGTAAGGCCCATTCTTAAGGGGGTGTGAGTCATGGACACCTATACTCTGTGCCACCTCAACGCCAATCACTCCACTTGAATTCTAGTAAGTTTAAGTAAATGCCAGGATGGCCCAGAGGAAAACAAGAGAATGTAGTAAAAGGCCAAATATAGATGAGCATGTAAAGAGGCTATAGCCAATGTTACTTACCTCCTAAGTTTGGTTTTAGCTATAGCTTCCTTCTACCCTAATTCACACTTCCTCCACTGCCGGCTCCTGACCACTGGGCACGCAGCATAGCGTGGACTGTAGCACCATCATTTGAAATAGCTCAGAATTTGAATTTTGATTATTCTCATGTCCTTGACATCAAAATGCATTTCAAAAAAATTTTTAGAAGACCATATTTATGTGACAAATTCTACAAATCTTGTGTAATACACAAGATTCCATGAAGGAGTACTTCCTTCATGGGGCCAGCATAGTGGCATAGCAGGTAAAGCTCCTGCCTGTGATGTGGCATCCCATGTGGGCACTGGTTCGAGTCCTGACTGCTTTACTCCTGATCCAGCTCCCTGCTAATGGCCTGAGAAAAGCAGCAGAAGATGGCCCAAGTGTTTGGGCCCCTGCCGCCCACATGAGAGACCTAGAAGAAGCTCCTGGCTCCTGGCTTCTGCCTGGCCCTGTGTTGTCCATTAAGGCCATCTGGGGAGTGAAGTAGCAAATGGAAGATGTCTTTCTCTATCTCTCCCTCTCTCCCCTGTAACTCTTTGAAATAAATAAATAAATTTTTTTTTAAATCCTTCAATCCTGGGAGGGTGGAAGGACAGAAAAGTTTTTTTTTTGTTTTTTGTTTTTTGTTTTTTTTTGCAACCATTTAAACTGAGGCCTAGATTTTTAAGGGTCACATGGGCAGAACTAAAGCCTAAGTCTCCAGGATCTAAGTCCAGGATTTTTGTGTGACCCAGTACTGCAGCTCTTTGCTGGATACCATACAAAGCAAATTGAACAAATGTGGTCTCTGCCCTCTGCAAGTCTGGTCTCAAATGGACGGCACAATTCCTGCAAACATAAAAGAACAACGTGATTCACGGTCAACTCACATATGCCAATACATACATGAGTTCAACAGATAAGAACAGGCATGTTTACCTGACCACTCATGCTTTTATTTTTCTTTCTTTCTTTCTTTTTTTTTTTTTTAATTCCGGTTGGGTAGAATGCACAATGTTAATAAGAGGAAGGTTTGGGGCCAGCTTCATCTCTGCCTACTTACTTTGCACTTGGAAAAATATTTGTAACTGCACTGCCAACTCTTTCCTCTCTCCCTGCCTTCAACATTCCTTTAACTTGCCCTGAGCATCCACCAAGTAGAAGGAATCACAAGGTGGGAATCCAGGGCCTTGAGGAAATCATCTCTGCCCCCGGGCAGTGTCCTCAACCAGTCCCCACACTCAACCCACTCTGATGAGAACCTCAGCTCACACCCCTCTTCTGCCTCACGGCCCTCCTGACCCACACAAGGCGACCACTTAGAGAACAGTGAAGAGGTGCGGCATTGCAACACCTGCAATTGCTTAGCTTCCAGGGTATCTACACAAAGGTGGAGAGGACCCTTGGGTATAGGGAGTGTGGGGACCAACATCCTCCTATCCCTCACGGAACTGTAGGTCCAATTCCTCTCTTGTGGGTTCTGCTGCAGGGTCCGTCTGGAGAAGAGTGATCCAAGGCACTTAGACCCAGTTGTGTTTGAGTCTTCAGAAAATGCTCCCAGCCTCTCCAAGGCAGCACGCTTAATTGTTGTTTGTAATTGATGTGACATATGCCCCAGAGGCATGCACTGAGGTCCAACTGAGATGGGTTTTTAAAAATTGGAATTAATTAATTAAAGAAGGCAGCTGCACGGGGCTGGGAATTAGTGCCAAACTCTGTAACCCTAAACCAAGCAACCCACCCAACCGGCCTCACCACCTGAGAATAATCCCCCCACCCCCACCCCGGCTCGCAGGTAGGATGGGATCCCTGGGAAGAAGTACCGGAAGTGTGGGCTGCAAAAGGGGGGACCCTCTATTAGCCTCAGGACCCCCACCACCACCAGGCCTGGACCTTGAGGGCAGCAGGTAACTGCAGAAGTGGGCAGGGACGGAGGAGAGGGGAGGGGGTCAGATTAGGGGGAAGGGGAGTGAGGATGGAGCCGCTCCCGTCGAGGCTAGGAGAAGGGGGGTGGGGAGGAGAGCACCCTGTGGGCGGAGCTCCTGTGAGTGGAGCCCGGATGTGGGGGCGGCAGCACGGCGCCCCAGGCCTCAGCGTTTAGAGGTGGTATTAATTAAACCCCTGACCTGAGGTCGTTAGCAAAGCTGTGGCAGCCTTTCATAGGAGTCAGGTTAATAACAATAATAACAATAATAATAACAATTAACGATAATGAGCCCTTATCTGGAGCAAGTTGTTCCTGGAGATTGTAAGCATTAAGTCATTAATTTCCTCGGCCCCGGAGGGCCACATTTTCCTAAAAAGCAAGTGGGGGTTCGTGCTAGAGGACACAGGCGCCTGTGGCACGGCGATTAGTTCCTGCACACCGGGCTCCCTGTGGGGCGTCCTCAATTGTTAGAATCTCTTGCTTTGTTAGAGGCTGGGAGAAGAGGTGCAGAGGTATAGAAGTGTTCCAGCTCTAATAGAACACGCAAGCAGCGCCAGCGCAGCCAGCGGAGGGCCCCTGCTGAGCAGAACCCGTAGGCGGCAGACCCAGGTGGGGCGTCCTGGCTGGCAGCAGGGCTGGGCCCTCGTCCTGAACGGGCTAGGGAGCAGGACCCCAGCACTGCCCCTGCCGGCCACGCCCGGAAATTGAGAGCCAGGACTTGAGGAAAGTTAGAGGGTTTTTCTGGATTGGAGGAGTCAGATGGAGGCTGGGAGCTAATAGACACTGGCCTTGCAGGTTCAATAGTAACAGTGGTTACTGCAGATTATACCAGGGATGTGTGCAAAGATGCATATTGTGAACAAAAATTATACGTGGATTTCAAAAAAATGCATCAAAATAAACATTAAACATTTTTAAAATTTATTTGAGAATCAAAGAGACGGAGAGTTCCCATCCTCCAATTCATGCCCAAAATGGTCAGGGCTGGGCCAGGCAGAAACCCAGAGCTGGGAATCCAATCCAGCTTTCCCAGGAGGGTGGCAGGAACATGATGACTTGACTGCTGCCTGAATCTGCATTAGCAGGAAACTAGAATCAAGTGGCAGAGCCTGGGACTGTGGGACGTGAGACACCAGAATGTTAACTGCTAGGTGAAATGCCTGCTCCTGTGTTTATATTTTAATTTTTTTAAGAATGTTTTTGCAGTATTCTCATATGCACCCCAAAGACAGACCTTTTAAAAATGATCAATTTATGTGAAAGGCAGAGTGACAGAAAGGGGCCTCAGAGATAGAGACAGAGATCTTCTGGCCACTGGCTCACTCCTCAAATGCTCACAATAGTACCGCTGGGCCAGGCCAAAGCCAGAAGCCTAGAACTCCAACCCGTCCTCTCATGTGGGTGACAGGGTCTTAAGTACTTGGCCCCTCATCTGATGCCTTCCCAGGTGCATTAGTAGGAAGCTGGATGGGAAGCAGAGTAGCCAGGACTTGGAACAGACACTCAGCTATGAGATGTGGATGTCCAAGCCATGGCTTACACCACCGCAGCACAATGCCTGCCCCAAAGACAGACCTTCATGCCCAGTGCCTGAGTGCTGAGAGTTGTAATTGCGCTGTGATCAAGGGTCAAGGTAGCCACACAGTATAGAAGGTGTCTCGGATGGTGCCTTACATCATGAGCAGGCACAGTGCTCCCCGTTAATGAAAGGGCCAGGTGAAACCCAGAGCAGGTGCCGAGCTTGTCCGGGTCTCAGAGCGGAGTGGCAGAAGAGCCTGAGTCATCTTGGGACCCCTAGGCCCCTCCCTATCCCCCCAGAACCGTAGCCCTCCTCCCCTTCCTCGTGTGTCTACAAATCACAGCAGCTGTAAGAAGGGAATGGAGCTTTCGGGGCAGGATAACTAGGCTACCTTGGAGGTTGCACCAGAGAACACACAGGAAAGTGTTACATGGTAACACGGGGGAGTAGACTGTTCTGGTTAATCAAATAACCTGGTTAACAAAGTGGTCCTCAGTGTGGATGTAGACCAGAGCCCTATCTGAAGCAAGTTGTTCCTGGAAGTGGTAAGTATTACGTCATTCATTTTCTCAGCCCCCAAGGGCTGCCTTTTCCTAAAAAGTAAGCAAGGGCCACCCAATATTTTGGACATACTTACACTGAAATTATTCACTCTTTACAGGAAACTCAAATTGAACTGGGTGTGTCCTTGCAGTCCTGCAATCCCAGTGCCTGTACGTGAACTACCAGGAGACCCATATCTACTCCTTGGGAGTTCCCTGGAGAAAAAGCCACAGTAGGGAGACAGCTAGATTCACTCTTCATGCTCATTTGCACTGGGAAGTGGAGACAGAGGAGCTGGCCGAGTAATGTTCTAGGGAAGCAAGGAGCCCAGAACTAGGCGCCCACCGACTCTGAGAAGCACACTCACTACTCACTGAGTGTACAGAAAAGGCCTAGTCGCGTCTCTAACTGGCCCCATGTGAGATTACAGCGCTCTCAGGAAAGAAAGCACAAAGCAAAATACTGCCTACTCTTATGTAGTGCGATCGCCCACGCAGAACCCCTCCCCGAGATGGGAACAGACGGGGCAGCTTCACTCGCTCGTTTCTGGGTGCCAAGTGCTGCTGCCCTCAGCGGTGTGGTGCCGGCGGCAGGGGACGCGTGTTTCCGGCGCCCCAGAGCATCCCTGCGGCTTGGGGGCCTCCTTCCCCGTCACACACGTTCCAGTCTGCATGCCATTTCCTGAGGATGTCTTTTTATTTTTAAATATTTATTTATTTAAATGGGAGAAAGAGAGAGAGAGAAATTTTCTAATTTTCTATCTGCTGGTCTACTCCCCAAATGGCTGGAATGGGCGGGACGGGGCCAAGCCAAAGCCAGGAGCCAAGAACTCCATCCAGGTCTCCCATGTGGGTGGCAGGGGCCCAAGTACTTTAAGTACGTGGACCATCATCTGCTGCCTTCCCAGCACAGTAGCAGGAAGCTGTATTGGAAGCAGAGCAGCCAGGATTCAAATGGGTGCTAATATGGGATGCTGGTATCGCAGGCAGTGGCTTAAGCTGCTCTGTGCCACAGTGCTAGCTCCTGGGGATGTCTTCTTCCTGACCTGGCCTCTGTCTGAACCCTCACTGAACACGAACATGTTCCAACTTCACTGAGCGCTTTCTGCTGTCTGAAGTGTTTCACCTCTGTTATCCCATATAACCCTTCCAATTACCCATTCACGTAAGTTTGTAACAAATGAGGAAACCAAGGCACAGGGAAATTAAGTGGGAGATGATACAAAGTCACATAACTTTTTAAAATTATTTTTTAAAATATTTATTTTATTTATTTGAAAGGCAGAGTTACAAAGAGGCAGAGGCAGAGAGAGATAGATCTTCTATCCACTGGTTCACTCCCCAAATGACCACAATGGCCAGAGCTGAGCCCATCTGAAATCAGGAGCCAGGAGCTTCTTCTGGGTCTCCCATATGGGTGCAGGGACCCAAGGACTTAGGCCATCCTCCACTGCCTTCCCAGGTGCATTAGCAGGGAACTGGATCAGAAGTAGAGCAGCCAGAACTTGAACCAGCAATGCAGGTGGCGGCTTTACCTGCTGCACCTCATATTATTATTATTGTTATCATTACTATTCAAAAGGCAGACAGATAAAAAGAGAGACAGAAATATTTTTCTAGCCATTGGTTCACTCCTCAAACACCCAATACAAGCAGTTGCCAGGAACTCAATCCAGGTCTCCACATGAGCAGTAGGGATACAACTACTTGACCCATCACTCGCTGCCTCTCAGGATGTGCACCAACAGGAAGCTGGAATCAGGAGCAGGACAGGATTCAAACCCAGGTGCTCCAACATGGGATGTGGGCATCCCAAGTGGTGCCCCAACTCCCACCCTTAAACCTGCTCTTGGGGCTGGCACTGTGGCATAGTGGGTAAAGCTGCCGCCTGCAGGGCCGGCATCCCGTAAGGGCCCGGGTTCAAGTCCTGGCTGCTCCACTTCCAATCCAGCTCTTTGCTATGGCCTGGGAAAGCAGTAAAAGATGGCCCAAGTCCTTGGGCCCTGCATCTGTGTAGGAGGCCTGAAAGAAGCTCCTGGCTTCAGATTGGTACAGCTTCAGCCATTGTGGCCAATTGGGGAGTGAACCAGTGGATGAAAGACCTCTCTCTCTGCCTCTCCTTCTCTCTCTGTGTAACTCTATCTGTGTAACTCTGACTTACAAATAAATAAATAGGTATTCTTTAAAAAAAAAAAAAAAGTGCGCATAATGGGTTAAGCCATGGCCTGCAATGCTAGAATCCCATATGGACGCTGGTTCAAGTCCCGGCTGCTCCACTTCCTTTTAAAAAAAAAAATAAGATTTATTTATTAATTGAAAGGAAGAGTTACAGAAAGGCAGAGGCAGATCTAGCTCCCTGCTAAGGTGCCTGGGAAAACAGTGGAAGATGGCCCAGGTCCTTGGGCCCCTGCACCCATGTGAGAGACCTGGAAAAAGCTCCTGGCTCCTGGCTTCTGGCTTCAGCCAAGCTAGTCCCAGCTGTTGTGGCCATTTGGTGAGTGAGCTAGGGGATGCTAGGGGATGTATCTCTCCCTAGCTTTCCTTCTTCTCTCTCTCTCTGTAACTCTGCATTTCAAATAAACAAAATAAATCTTTAAAAAAATAAAGTTTATTTGGAAGACAGAGTGACAGACAAGGGGAGAGAAAGTTCTTCCATATATTGTTTCAGTCCTCAAACAGCCACAACAGCCAGGTCTGGGCCAGGTCAAAGCCAGGAGCCAGAAACTCCATGCTGGTCTCTCACACGGGTGCAGGAACCCAAGTACTTGGGTGATCTTCCACTCTCTTCCCAAGTGCATTAGCAAGGAGCTAGATCAGAAGCAGTGGTGCTAGGACTCAAAACAGCACTCTGATATGGCAGGCCAGTGTTGCGAGCAGTTGGCTTAACCCGCGGCTCCACAACACTGGCCTCCCTAAACCTGTTCTTTTTTTTTTTTTTGACAGGCAGAGTGGACAGTGAAAGAGAGAGACAGAGAGGAAGGTCTTCCTTTTCCCGTTGGTTCACCCCGCAATGGCCGCCGCGGCCGGCGCACCATGCTGATCCAAAGCCAGGAGCCAGGTGCTTCCCCTGGTCTCCCATGTGGGTGCAGGGCACAAGGACCTGGGCCATCCTCCACTGCACTCCCAGGCCACAGCAGAGAGATGGACTGGAAGAGGAGCAATCGGGACAGAATCCGGCGCCCCAACTGGGACTAGAACCTAGGGTGCGGCACCGCAGGTGGAGGATTAGCCTATTGAGCTGTGGTGCCAGCCAAAAACCTGTTCTTTAAATCACAATGCTATACTAGCTAACATCCTAATTCAGTCATACCAGCTCCTGCACAGAATTCTTTAACAGAACAGAATAGTGGTCCCGAGGATGTCCACATGCTAAGCTCTGAGACCTGCGACTGTTACTTTACACGCCGAAGGGACTCGACTGATGTGATCAAATCAAGGTTCTTGAGCTGCTGAGGTGACCCTGGGTTATCTGATGGTCCCGATACCATCACGGGGGTCCTTAGAAAAGGGAGGCTGGAGCACTGGAGCCAGAGAAGAATCAGAGGCTGGAGGGACGTGACTGCTGACTTTGAAGGCGGGAGGAAGGCAGGAGCCCAAGCCTGCAGGCAGAGCCCCTGGAAGACGCAATTCTCCCCCAGCGCCTCCAGGTAGAGCACAAGCTGCCCATACCTTAACTTTAGCCAGGTCAGACTGCGGAGCTCCCCCGCTGTGGGATAACAGGTTTGTGTTGTCTGAATGTGTGCTGGTGTTTTACAGCAGCAACAGGAAATGGATACGTCTCCCCACTGCTTAGCAGGAAATCTGAACAGCTTAGTAGAGCACTCAGGGAGCTTATGCTTAGCTTTATAGCTCCTGGGAGATGAATATTTATTTTATTTTTGAAGTGGTTTCTTTTTCATGGACATAATAATTGTATGTATTTATGGGGTGCAAGGTGATCGTTGAATATGTGCATACAATGTGCAGTGATAAGTCAGAGTAGCCAGCATTTCCACCTGCTTACACATCACCCTTTCTTTCTGTCTGGCGCCTTCTGATGCCTCTCATAAAACATACCACGTATTGTTGCCAACCTTAGTCACTCATTGTGCTGTACAACACTGGAGCTCATTTCTCCCAGACGACTCATGCTTTTTTTCTTTTTCAAGATTTATTTTATTTATTTGAAAGGTATAGTTGCAGAGAGAGAGAAGGTTATGGAGAGAAAGAGAGATCTTCCACCTGCTGGTTCACTCCCCAAATGGCTGCAACAGCCAGGGCTGGGCCAGGCTGATGCCAGGAGTCAGGAGCTTCTTTTGGCTCTTCCACGTATGTGCAGGGGCCCAAGCACTTGAGCCATCTGCTGCTTTCCCTGGTTCATTAACAGGGAGCTGGGGGTGGGGGGACTGGAGCAGCTGGGACTTGAACCAATGTCTCTATGGGATGCCAGTTGCAGGCGGAGGCTTAATTTGCTACAGCACCATGCCAGCCCCTAGGACTCGTGTTATTGGCCTTCAGCGAGCTGCCTGGCTGACCTCTCCCACCTGGCTCCCCTGTGTGTTGCACATTGAGCTTCCCCAGCATCCCCAACAGGCCATGCACTTGCTCTTGTGGCTTTGCCGGAGCTGGCTCGTCCACTGGAGCACACTCTCCTCACCTGTTCACCTGGCAAGCTCCTCACCCCTTACCCCACTGCTCAGATAACCCTCAGCCGGGAAGCCTGGCCTACCTGCTCCAAAGGGGCTTAGGCTTTGTTTCCTGTGCCTCTGCAGCACTCCGTGTCCACTCGCCTCAAAGCAGCACCTGTCCGTCCCTCCCTGGCCTGTATTTTATTTGAAAGGACAGGAGCTCCTCTTCCACCTTCAGTTTCCCTTTGCCCCTAACACAGTCCCCCATCCATCAGACCAAGGTCCCCAGAGCAGAACTCCTCTGTGTACCCTGGCCCAGGGGCACGGCCCCTCCAGCTCATTTCCCCATCGATAACTTGCATTGGGTGAGTCACTCCTTCCCTTCGCTAGTGAGACTAGGACAAAGGACATCAGATGTGGAAGTGCTTCAAGTTCAAAAAGAAAAAGACGTGGACATAGGTCTCTCCCCCTCTCTCTGTAACTCTGCTCTGCTTTCTTCTAAAGATTTCTTTCTTTACTTGAAAGGCAAAGTTTCACAGAGCAGGAGACACACACACACACACACAGATCTTCCATTCACTGGTTTACTCTGCAAATGGCTGCAATGGCCAGAGCTGGGCCAGGCTGAAGCCAGGAGCCTGGAAGTCCATCTGGCTCTCCCAACTGGAAGCAGAGGCTCAAGCATGTGGGCCATCTTCCTCTGCCTTCTCAAGCACGTTAGCAGGAAGCTGGATCAGAAGTGGGGCAGCTGGGATTCAAACTGGTGCTTTGATATGAGATGCGGCATTGCCTGTGGCGGCAGCTTAACCTTCTGTGCCACAATGCCGGCCCTGCTGTGCTTTTCAAATAAATACATCCATCTTTAAAAAGAAGCATTCTATGTTAAGAAAGAAAAGGAAAGAAAACGGCGTGTATCAAAGCTCTCACATTCCGGCTGCACCTAGCGTGTAGATTGCGTCTCTCCCAGTCTCAGTCGCCTCAGCTGGAACGTGGGCCCCTGGAGACAGGAGCAGCCCTCTCTCCGGCTCTGGGGTTCCCTGGCGTCTGGACTGCTGTTCACTCACAGGTGAATTCCCTGGCAGGGGCTGGTGGCGTCCCACAGTCTTTGGATTCCCAGCTTCTGTCTGAGGGGCACGCTGCCTTTGCGCACCGTCGTGGGCAAAGGTCTCGGTTACTGCATTCAAGTAATTGAGTCCCACGGTACTGAGTAGGGAACAGGAAACTGCCGAGGAGTTAGGAAAGTCTGACGAGGCTTCAGGTTCCCTGCGGGCTCTCCCATGGACACATCCAGACCCAGGGTTTCTGTCCAGGAGGAAATTCTCTGATGCTGTATCAGATGGTTACTCCACCCAAGTAAAGGCTCGTGCCCATTTATTACCTTACGAGTGCTTTCTCCAGTAGGAACCCTCTGATGTTTAATGAGAAGCCAAAGGCAAATGAAGGCCTCAGTGAAGGCCTGTCCGCACCCAGCCCTGTGCTCCGTGTTCCAAGAGACTCTACATGGAAGGCATGGAATCTGCCCTCCAGACATCTCGGAGCTCCGGGAGGCGCCGGTGCACTTCACCCACCCCTCAAGTGAAGCTGCGCAGTTTCTGGGAGTTGAGCAGGAATGTAGGGAACGGACGGTTCGGCCAGAGCTTGATGAGACGGGGCAGGTGGCGTGGGAGAAGGGGGCCCAAGCTGTGAGCCCCAGTGAGAACACAGGCAGATTCCAGGAGGAAGGCGCAAGAAGGGGGAGGGAGGGAGGGGAGAGCATGGGGGCGGGGCGGGGTGGGAGGGAGGGAAGGAAGTCTTTCCCAAGTCGTGATTTGGCCATTGATTTAGGAAGCTCCTGCAAGCTTAGGACAGCAGTCTCTGAAACTTTTATTTCTCACTTTTGAGCCACCTTCACTTTCCCCAGGCCCATGTGAAAAGGAAGGCTTGTTATGCTCAGAACCCACCCCGGAATTCTTGAGACCCGTGGCAGCTCAGCCAACAGGAATGTCACCCCCAGGCCCAGGAGCCTCGGGGACTGAGGCACCAAGTGGGGAGAAAGCACCCCTCAGGAGAGGGCTCCAGGAGGCAGCCAGGAGCCTCTGCCTTCTCTCCCGCAACGCCCGCACCCTCAGCAGGTGAGAGGCTGGCACACAGGGCGAGCGAGCAGGGTCCGCAGACGCCCCAGGCATTTCCCTCCCGCCGATTTCCTAGTGGTTTCCTAAGAACACTGCAGACAGTGCAGAGGGAGGAACCGGGAGCGCCCCGGCTACCCGGCCGCCAGACTTCTGACAATTACAGTGGTGAAAGCCTGACTCAGCAGCAGGCAGCTGCACGAGGGGTTAGGGCATTCACAGGCAGGTTCCAGAAGCACAGAAGCACCGCCTGTTGCGGGCAGTGCCGCCAGAACACAGGGAGTGGGTCTCACACGCACCAGGACGGCCGCAGTCCTGGCAGGCGGTGGGCGCTCCCATTTCCTGCCACCGGCGACCTGGGAAGTACCTTCTGCAGCCCTTCGCGATTTCATTGTCGAGGGTTTGCTTCTACGTGGAATTCTTAAGCTTTTCATTCTGTCCTCTTTTTTCCCCCCTAGATTTATTTATTTATTTGAAAGGCAGAGTGACAGAGAGAGCAAGAGCGAGAGATCTTCCATTCGTTGGTTCACTCTCCCAAATGGCCACAATAGCCAGGTCGGGTCAAGATCAAAGCCAGGAGCCGTGAACTCTATCCAGGACTCTCACGTGGAAGATAGGGGCCCCATGTAGATGACTTTGGTCATCTTCTGCTGCTTTCCCATGCACATGAGTAGGGAGGGAGCTGCAATGGAAGTGGAGCGTCACTTTGATATGGGGATATTGGCATGCCAGGCAGTGGCTTAACCCACTACACCACAACGCCAGCCCCTGTCCTGATTTCCTGTGTCACTTCCAGGAGACGTTGAGTTTGGAAAGGAAGAGAAAGCATCCACAGAGGGAGAACAGATTGGGGGTCTTGCCACATGAACATTCTGTAGGCATAGTCCCCATTCCTCCCCAGCAAGTCACTGACTGCCCTGTGAGAAGCCCAGGCAGGAAACAGCAGAGACCTGAGCCACAGCGGAAATGCACTCGGTAGGGTGCACTCAGCACTCAAGGACCCTGCACTTGTTCCCTCTGGTCCCTTGCCCAATTTGCCTCATTTGTGTGCCCTCCTTCAGGTCTGTCCTCCTTGCTAGCGCATGGACTCCTTCTGGAATGGTCGCAGTGCCTTATATAGCAAGCGTTTACTAAATGGTTGTTGAATAAATCAGCTACGGATGTGCAAATGACCACCATCCGGAGCTCTCTGCTCTAGTTCGCAGGGAGAGCTCTGTGACATGGAATGGGAACAGACTGTGTTGAGTCACTGTAGGGGTCCTGGAGAGCAGCCCCACAAGCTCAAATTGTAATCTGATCAGTGACAGGGAGCCAGGACCCCTAAATCACCTGTAGGAGAAGGTGCGCCAGTGAAGGCTCTGCCTGCTGGAATGTGCGTTTGATCTGAGGCTGGTACGATGCAGGGAGATGTCGAGTCTCCGGGGTGGGGTGGGGAGGGGGCCTCGTCACAGCGGCAAGGTGACCCTTGTGGTCAAGGATAGAATGGTTCAGTCCCGTGGGTGTCAAGAACCCAAGGAGAGGCCAGCGCCGCGGCTCACTAGGCTAATCCTCCGCCTAGCGGCGCCGGCACACTGGGTTCTAGTCACGGTCGGGGCGCTGGATTCTGTCCCGGTTGCCCCTCTTCCAGGCCAGCTCTCTGCTGTGGCCCGGGAGTGCAGTGGAGGATGCCCCAAGTCCTAGCGCCCTGCACCCTCCTGGGAGACCAGGAGAAGCACCTGGCTCCTGGCTTTGGATCAGCGCGGTGCGCCAGCCGCAGCAGCCACTGGAGGGTAAACCAACGGTAAAAGAAAACCTTTCTCTCTGTCTCTCTCTCTCACTGTCCACTCTGCCTGTCAAAAAACAAACCAAAACAAAACAAAAACAAAAACAAAAACCAAGGAGAACTGTGGTGAGCACTGCTCCTGCGTGTGCATAGACAATTTGTTGGCAGAGGCAGTGGGGAGGGCAACACCTTGAGATCAGCCTAGGATTCTGGTGGTGCATTCTGGGGAGGGTGGGAGTAGAACCGGAAAGGAAGATTTGCCTTTCTCAGGAGGGGGCCTCCTGGGGGCCCGGGATATGGGCAGAGGCATCTGACGCTTTGCACCCAGGGCTCGGAGCAGACTGCTTGCTAAACGTGTGACGTGTGGCTGTGTGGCTGGTCCTGGGAGACGCAGATGGTGTGCGAGCTGGGGAGGCCACTGAAGTCTTGTTTGCAGCCTTCTCCCTCCCGACTTCCCAGCCCCACGTTCTGTGTTGTCTGAACTCTCCAGACTGAACGATGTTCCCAAGGACTGCTGCTCTCCAGGTGGACAGCAGGGCTGGAAGGAGGCACTGAGGCCTGAGCTGCAGCCTGTCTGACCACTCCCTTCCCTGATTTCGGGTTCCCGCTGTCGGACAGGATCCATGTGTCTTGCAGGATTCCACCCAGCCCCTAGCCCAGTCACCAGTCTGCCGTCTACCCTCCATGCTAGTCTTTCTCTCTCTCGTCTCATCTCAGCAGGCAGGGGCATGTCACCGCTGGAAGCCTGCTCTTAGCAAATGTGCACACACCACGCACACACACACGCACATGCACACACGCCTTTCTGTCTCTGAGCCGTCGTCTGGCCCTCTGCCCCTGGGCCTAGCCCGTCTTTCTGACATCCTAGCTGGGGATGCTGAGTCTGGCACTGGGCATTTCGCACGTCTTTAGCGTTGCTGTCCCTCAGGGGCTTGGGGGAAGATCCACCCATGGGGCAGAACCTTCCGGAGAGACGCGAAACCAGGAGCCTGACCTCATGATGCCCGCAGCACCTGGCACACAGGGTACCAGCCCTGCTGTCCTGGCCCTGGCCCAGTTCTCTCTTCTCAAGTCCACACCTTCACTGGCTCCCTTCCAAGCCAGCAAGATCTGCCCCAACCAGGGAAGGATAAGCATGGCCTCATGGGGGTGGGGGGCGGTGGTGGGGGAGATGGCAGGGGAGGGAGAGGATGTCTGCTCCAAGACCTAGGACAAATCATTTCCCGCCTCAGTTTCCTAGGAAAAATGCCAGCGCTCTGCCCCGCGGGAGAAACGCAGCAGTCATGTCCTGTACCCTGGCAGCCAGGAGCCGCCCGTCCCACCCCGCCCCTTGCTGGTGGGTGACGCCGGCCCGGCCAGGCAGGGTCCTGCAGGATGAAGGCTCAGAGAACCAGAGCAGGAATAATAATGATAATCATCAGCTGGGGCGTCTTAACCATCCAGGAATGCAAGGTCCCACGCCCTGTGTGCCTCACACCCCGGGACACTGCAAGAGTTCCTCTCCCTTCGTTTTATTGCAGCCGTTCTGCACCCTGCCATTCCCAGCCCAACCCATGTGCGTTCCCAAGGACTGCGGCCTCAGCCACGGGCTCGTCCACCACCCAGGTTCCATGGGAAGATTCAGCTCCCCCAGACCCAAGCCCACAGCCGAGGAGGACGCCCAGCTGCTTGGAAACCTGGGCTCCGGGGTTGCCCAGGGAGGTCGTCTGCCTCCTTCTGGCCGTAGAACCGCTGGGGCCGGCCCTGGGAGGGCCGCGAGCTGGGCTGGTGAGGCTCCAGATCTGCCTGGCCGTGTCACAGACACCCCCTGTAGGACGCTGCACACCTTTTTGGTTCTAACTTCCTTGGGTTCGCTGCCTCCCCTGCCCCAGAACTTCGTGAGGTTCTACACTGCTCACCAAGAGCGAACTGGGTCACGGCATATTGCTCGCTCTAACACGCCTTTCCAGCTCCAGGTCTCCTGGGCCTGCTGAATGCCCGCCATAAGCTCACACAGACCCCACGTGTTTCCGCGGGGGACTATTGCTCCTCCTTCTTCCAGTGGGGGGTGGGGTCATTCCCTCCATCTTTCAGCTGGCCAGACCCTCCTAGCCTTCGCAGTCCAGGCCATCTGCCCTGTGACCAAGCCCACCTTCACGCCGCTCGGGGACCCCGGTTCTTCCTTGCACCCTCCTGGTGCTGTGGGCACACGCGTATCTGAACTGGCCCTCTGGATCTTCCCTGTTCTGACGTCTTCATCGGGAGTCTCCTTGGTGCTTGGAATAGCTCCTGGGGCAGGCTCAGGAAGGGTTACACATCGACTGTAGACAACAATCATCCTCCCTCTGCTGACTCCCCTGCACAAACGTACCCTGAAAAGTTAAAAAGGATGATTTAAAAAAAACCCTTATTTTCAAGGAAGGGAGGGGAAGAAGGAGAGCGCACACACTCCCATCTGCTGGCTCACTCCCCCAGATGCCCACAACAGTGAGGACCGGGATCAGCCCAGTCCTATCGGGAGCTGGGAACTCAATCCAGGTCTCCCACGTGGAGGGCAGGGACCCAGGTTCTTGAGCCAACACCTCGGCTTCCCAGGGTCTGCGTTCAGGAAGCTGGAGTCAGGCTCCGGAGCCAGGTATCAAACCCAGACGCTCAGACACGGGATCAGGTATCTTAACTGGCATCTTAATCGCTAGGCTAAATGCCCATCCTTAAAATAATAATCTTGGCATCAAATCTTAAGGTGTGTGTTCTTGGCTGGAAAGAAAGAGAGAGAGAGCAAAGCCCAGGAAAGCCCCTCAGCCCCACCCCAGCTCCCTCTGTGGGTGGGGCGTGGGCGCCCATGTCTCAGAGAAGGCACAGGCCCCCTAGCTTTGCTGTCACACAGAGTGTCACCCTCAACAGCTCACTGACCCGGCTCTGTCCCGGCCTCTGTCTAGTAGGGAGTGGGGGTCTTTTCCCTCCTTAGAGGTGCCAGTGCCACCCTTTGGGGGCTTCCACTTTCCCAAGCTCCAGCAGTCTCTGTGCCCCTCCAGAACTCAAATTCCAGAGGGACCCTGGGATCCACGTGGGGTTGACATCTGTGGTTGGAGTGGTGCGGAAGTCCCTGGCCTGGACCCTTACTAGAACTGCGGGCAGCAGCACCCGGCGCCCCGTCCACCAGTGTTGTCCATCACAGTAACAATAGCTTTGGCAACGCCTGGTATTTACTTAATGCTTTTCTCCAGGGAGCTCAACTAATCTTTCCCTCATCTCCAGAAGGAAGCGAAGGAGCAAAGCGCTGAAAGACAAGTGAGCCATTGCGGCCACGCTCTGGGAAACAGGCAGCCTTTGTTCTCGGAGGCAGACGCAGTGCTCAGGATTTCAGATGTGGAGAGCTGATAAAGCAGGGAGCCAGTCCATTCCCTGGGACCTGAAACCCATGACTTCAGAATTTTTGCCCAAATCAAGCCCTTTGTGAGATGAGCACCTGTGCCCTGAGGCATTCTATCCCGTCGGTGATAAAATGACGCAGGCACCCTTAAGATGTGTTCCATGATCTGTACACCGTACACATGATCTACAATCGTTAGTATTTCAAGACACACTATATATTCAGGGTGAGGTTCATTTGTAATGAGGGTAGATCGGGGGGCCACCATTACGGCACTGGCGTCACCTATTGGAGCGCTGATTTGAGTCTTGGCTGCTCTGCTTTCCATCCAGCTCCCTGCTAATGTGCCTGGGAGGCAGTGGATGACGGCCATGCATGTGGGAGGCACAGATGGAGTTCCAGGCTCTTGGCTTCGGCCTGGCCCAGGCTGTGAACCAGTGGATAGAAGAGCTCTTTTTTTGTCTCTCCTTGTCTCTCTGTCACTCTGCTTTGCAAATAAAAATAAATCTTTTTAAAAAAAGGACTCAATAAAATAAATATTTAAAAACAAAACGAAACAAGGTGTGGCCGGTGCTGTGGTGTATCAGGTAAAGCCGCCACCTGCAGTGCTGGCATCCCATATGGGCGCCAGTTCTAGTCCCGGCTACCCACTTCCCACCAAGCTATCTGCCATGGCCTGGGAAAGCAGTAGAGGACGGCCCAAGTTCATAGGCCCCTGCATACCCGTGGGAGACCCAGAGGAAGCTCCTGGTTCCTGGTTCAGATCAACCCAGCTCCTGCCATTGTGACCATTTGGGGAATAAACCAGCAGATGGAAGATCTCTCTCTATCTCTCCTCTCTGTCTGTAACTCTGCTTTTCTTTCTTTCTTTTTTTTTTTTATTTTATTTTGGCAGGTAGAGTTATAGACAGTGAGAGAGAGAGAGACAGAGAGAAAGGTCTTCCTTCCGTTGGTTCACTCCCCAAATGACCGCTACAGCCAGCGCTGCACCGGCCCAAAGCCAGGAGCCAGGTGCTTCTTCCTGGTCTCTCATGCGGGTTCAGGAGCCCAAGCACTTGGGCCATCCTCCACTGCCCTCCCAGGCCACAGCAGAGAGCTGGACTGGAAGAGGAGCAACCGGGACTAGAACCCGGTGCCCTATGGGATGCTGGCACCGCAGGCAGAGGATTAGTCAAGTGAGCCATAGCACTGGCCCTGTAACTCTGTTTTTCAAATAAAATAAATGAATCTTTAAGAAAATAAAAAAGAGTAGATATCAAAGTTTACATTTAAAATATTTGCCTTGATAATTTCAATTTTTGAAAAAGAAAAAAAAAATCTTGGCCATCCTTATGTTAGGCCTGATTAGGGTATCACTGTTTTCATCTCATAATGCAGTGATAAACAGCTCCTGCAGGCGGATGGGCCAGCTGTGCCATTTTCCCACGTGCTAGCCCTCACGGCATTGGGATGATCTTATATCTGCAGTTTAAAAAGCGTTAATTTATTTGCATTTTATTTGAAAGGTAGATAGATAAAGAGAAAGACAGCCATCTTCCATCTGCTGGTTCACTCCCCAAATACTTGCAACAGCCAGGGCTGAGCCAAACAGAACCCGGGTCTCCCATGGGTGGCAGGAGGGAGCCAAGTACTCGTGCAGTCATCTGCTGCCCCCCAGGGTGCACCCTAGCAGGAAGCTGGATTCCAAGTGCGGGAGCTAAGATTTGAACCAGGCACTCTGACATGGGATGCAAGTGTCCCAAACAGTATCCCCTACTGCTGGGCCAAATGCTTGCCCCAGATCTGCAGTTCCTTCACAGGAAACTTTTAAAGTGCTTTGTCCATTTTGTAAAAGTTAATTTACCTCCAACTGGAAAATACCTTCCACACCGATGCCACTGAAGCAGGCAGCGTCACTGTGGTTCCTTGAGAGTGCGGCAGCCCTGACGGCGCCCCTGGTGCACCTCCCATGCCCCTGCTGGTGCTGAGAGCCTGCACCTCAGTGTCCACCACGTGAGGGAGCTTGAAGTCCATGTGCTGCTTTTTCAGGCATTTTCTGTGACTACTTTGAAGGACTCCCCCCCACCCCATGCACAGGTTTCTAAAGTTTCGCACCAAATTAAAATTATCTTGTCATTCCATTTTGAATGAATTTTTAAAGTGCCTTCCTATATTAAAATAATAGTAGTGGTGGTGGTTAGGCCACTGGTTCGGATGCCTGTGTTCCATGCTGGAAACCCTGGGTTTGATGCCCGGCTCCAGCTCCTGACTCTAACTTCCTGCTAACGCACACTCCCGAGGGGTGGCAGCGAAGGCTCAATGATTGTATTTTTACCACCGATGCAGGAGTTTCCAGCTCCAGGCTTAGGCCTCAGCCAGGGAACAGGGAACGTGATGGGCACTTGGGGAGTAGACCAATGGATAGGAGCTCTCTCTTTCTACCTCCGACATAAACAAGTTAATGGAAACACAGGCTTGCTGGGCTTGTGTGAAAGGAGCCTTCTGCTGGTCTGCTTCATCCCCACGCCTGCCCCCACCACGGGCACCCTCTCTGACGCCCTCCTGGCCATCCCAGCCCCTGCAGCTCACCTCTCTGCAGACTTGTGCAAAGTCACTTATCTTCCTTTATCCCCTGCCTCCATTAAGCGCACCACTAACTGCCCAGCTGCCAGCCTAGAAGTCGGAGCTGGCCTCCACGCCTCCCCAGCCTACAACTGAGGCCACTTTCTGAGAGCCCTCTCCTCCCTGGCTCTCCCACCCACCCCTGCTTGGCCTCTCTGTGGGTTCAAATAACCATGGACTGAATGTATTTGGGGAGGGGGGCGGATATTCCAGACGGTTCCAAAAGGAAACCTTGAATTTGCCGCACACCACGCTGTCTGCTGAATCCACGGGAATGAAGCGTGCACAGGTGCACCCTGCATGGCCTCCCCTCGTCTCGCAGGTCCTAACTCTCCCCAGCACTCATTCCTTGAAGCCTGCTCAGCTGGGCTCCTTTATTTGCTCTGCAATGGTTGCATCTGTACTGGACACGTCCAGACTTTTTTTCGTTGTCATTATTCCCTAAACAATGCAGTGTCACCGCTGTTCACGCCGCACTGACAGTGTGCTGGGTGACGCTGGTTGTCTAGAGCCGGTGTGAAGCATCTAGGAGGGTGTGTGTAGGTTCATTGCAAACGCTAAGCCATCTCACATAAGGGACTTGAGCCTCTGTGGATTTTGGTGTCCACTGGGGGCCCAGGAACCAATCCGCATGGTACCAAGGGACGACTGTACACAAATCCGACTCTCCGTCCCCCTCCCTGGGACTTGCCTCGTGCCTTCAGGATAAAGCACACACTCTGGGCAGAGTGTCACAGGGCCAACACCTGTTGAGCTTTCCAAGCGGTCACTCCCAGCCACTCCCAGCCCCTCCCGGGAAGCTGCCGCCTCATGGACCAGGCTCCCTCTGACTTGCACTGTCTTTTCCTGTCTCAGACCAGCTTGCCCGGGCCCTAGCACATACTGAAGGCAGAGAAAGTTACCCCACGTCTCTGTGTTCTGGCACCCGGGACGAAGCTGTCTCTTATTCTGGGGACGCGCAATGGCTTACTTGCTGGCGTCTTCCATGAGATGCTGGGTCCCGAACACGCGGACCCGTGTGTTACCTCTCTTTGCTCCTTCTGCTTTCCTCCTGGCTGAGGGCGGGCCAGGCTGACTGTGACCTACGGGGTTAGGAACTTGTGCCCCACCCCAAAGAGCTGACACTTTGGAGGCTATGGGACAAGAAATGGGATCCAGTTCCAGCAGCCTTGGGGACGGTCGCTCGCCCAGTCCTCACCACAAGGCTGAGATGACAGCCAAGGAAACTGCAGCATGGAAAAGTTACAAAGTTAGCACAAATCCGCGCAGCTGGGAAGTGACAGAGCCAGGAGTCAAAGGAACCCTGACCTCACCTCTGCGGTGCTGCCATCAGCACACTGATCCCTCTCCCCGCCCCGCAGCTGAATGCCCTGGGCTCCCTGCCTGGGGCTGGCGCAGGTGACAGCCTCCCGCTGGTCCCTCAGGTCCTCTGCCTGTCCACTCCCCCGGTCCTGTGCCAGGATGTTTGGAGGGATCAGATCCTGGTCCCAGGGAGTCACAGTCCTTGCCCAAGGGAGGACCTGCCTGAATGGGATCTAGGAAGTGCATGCCCAGGCCGTCCCTGCCCTCTGCCCACCAACCTGCACCTGGAGGCACCTGGAGGGCATCCCTAGGGCTCTACCTGCTCAGCTCTGGTCGTCAGTAACCTCGCCGTCTCCCCGGGCCTCTGCTCTCTGCTGCCCTGCCACCCCACACTTCCTTCCTGCTCTTAAGTCTCCTCACAGCAGCCCTGGGTATTTTTAACCCGAGGTCTCCACTCATCCCTCACTGACCCACGGGGACCGTGCTGGGCTGGGCAGGGGCGCTGGCCTGCTGGGAGGCCGAGGAGTGTTTGGGGGTGGGGCCCAGCCTCTTCCCTGCCCGCATGCATCTCTTGGGAGCTCTCCATCCTCTGCTTGTGGAACGAACCCTCTGTGCCAGCCCCGGTGGGCACTGTGCAAACCGCCCGGGGCACACTGGGAACTCCGGGTGAAGCTGGAAAGACTGCATACAGAGCCTGAGGAAGGTCAAGAAGCACCCTGAGCCTTGCCCATGCCTGGAACAACAGCAGGGTCCGCCCTCTGTCCCCTTTCCCCACCCTCATTCTGAGCATGGGTGCCCTCTGGAGGGGTGGGGGGGCTCTCAGAGCTGGCCGGTCTCTGACTTCGGAGTCGCAGCTCAGCACGCCCCCTGCACCCCGTCCACACTCCTCTTACACATGCCCGAAGGTCTCTGCTCCCACGTTCATCTGCCCCAGCCTGGCCCACCCATGCCCCCCACTCCCTCCTCCCCCGTGTAGGGATGGGTGTGTCTCACCAGATGCTTAATAGAAATGCTTTCATTTGCAGCCTAAACATCCGCCAAGGGCAGGTAAGCTGGCTGTTTCGATTTTGGAGCGAGCAGGGTTTGTTTTGTAGTTTGGTTTCTGCGCCCAGCTTTCTCAAAAATGAACACAGCAGCAGCTACACAGGTAGGTAATAGGGATATTTTTTTTCTTTCAGCAACTGACAATGACTCACTCTCTAAAGTAATTGATAGAGCGATGGCCCGAGGCACCCGGTACCCTAATCCGGGCCTGAGTCACACCGCAAAGCGTGCTTTTTGTGTTCAACTCTAATTCCTTTAACACGGGCAGCCCCTGCCTGATGTCTGTGGCGTCCATTCAGTTAGGAAACTGATTTTCTGCAGGGCCTGGTGGCACGCGGGCCTTGTTGATGGCACGGGGTGGGGGCTCCACCCCGTGCATCTACGGCTCCACCTGGCCACACCTCGGCTTCACACTCCTGTTCACACTCCCTCCCGTTCAGCACACCCCCCCCCCCCCGCCTTCCAAAGCTTTCTGACCATGGTCGCCGGGAACCGAGCCCACACCCTGTGTGGCAGCCCTTTTGGAATTGATCGTTGGGTCAACGACACTGACCGGGCCTCCCAGCGAGCAGAGAGCTGTATGCAGTGGGCACTGGGAGAAGGCAGAAAGAAAAAATATGTCCATGCTGGCTTGGGGGTGGGGGTGGGGGTGGGGGCCCTCTCACGCTGTGAACACTCAGGACTCATTCAGAAAAATGTGATCTAAGAACCTAGGAGCCGGGGGACCCCCACAGGGTGGAACTGGTCAGATCAACCCTCCCACAGGGGGAGGTCTGCGCCCACCTTTGATTGTCACCATGCTGTCCCCGCTGGCCAAATAAATGCACGGAGATGGGAACCCCCTTCCGGCACTGGGGCCAGAATTCCCCCAGCACCTCCACCAGGAAGTTGCCTCTTGGATCCTGGGCTGCTCCTTCCCCTCTGGGCTAACAGGCCGACAAGGCTGGAGGACTAGCCCCAGCGAAGGGGAAGTCGACCGGCTTCCTGTTTGTTTGTGAATCTCGGAGCAGCACCATGCAGTCGTGTGCACTGACCAAGCAGAGCAACACTGGCCTGAGACAAGAGCCCCCAGGAAGCCCCCACGCAGCTGGAGGGCACAGGGGGCCAGCCTGGTAGCAGCCACGCCTGCCTTCGGGGACAGGAGGCAGAGGGGCAGCAATAACCCCCCCCCCCCAAAAAAAAAAGGCAAAGCCACATGCAGCTCCGGGGGCCCAAGCACTGCCATCCTGCTCACCCCCAACGTTATCTGCTAGGGCTCTGGACACAAGTTCACTGCCAGTGGGAAATATGTGCAGAGGTGGCTGGGTCCTCGGCAGAACCAGGCAGCAGGTGTGACAGTTCTGTTTGCGACAATAACAGGGCGCATGGGACAAGATGTCACAGATACCAACAGAAGACAGTGTCGCCATCAGAAAGCACGCCGTGGACCAGAGGGTGCCACCGGGGTGAGACGTCCAAGGTGTCTCAATAAGTGAAGCGGCCAGCACAGGCCATTGTGGACGGCCAACAATGACACCAGCAGAGGACGTGCGCCCGCAGGCTTAGAACACCAGGACACCTTTCATTTTCTGGAGGGAGAATGAAGCAACCTAACAGGCCGGGGTTATGCTGGGGGAGAGGGGCTCTGGGAGCAGTGTGGAGGCAGGATTTCCCGTCACATCGTGTATGTCCTGTGCTGTCATCTAGTGATGCACAGAGATTCTAAAAACCTCACCTTGTGGGCAATGTCGTAGTTATAATATTAGGCTGTAGCTCACTCTGTCCTATTCCTTACACTTCTCTACCACTGAGAATGGAAAGTGTTCATCCCGGCCGGGGTGAGCATGTGGTGCAGTGGTTAAGTCCCCTCTTGGGACACCCACATCCCATAGTGGGTGGGGAGCCTGAGTTCGAGTCCCGCCTCCACTTTCCAGTCTTACTTCCTGCTACTTCGCACCCTGGGAGGCAGTGGTGATGGCCCAAATCCTTAGGCCGCTGCCACCCACAAGGGAGACCTGGATGGAGTTCTGAGCTCCTGGCTTTGGCCTGGTCCAGCCCTGACAGGGGGCAATCAGTAGAATGAAGATCTCTTTGTCCCCCTCTCTCTCTCTCTTTCAAATAAAAAGATGAAGATAAATAAATAAATTTTAAAAGTATAGGTATATAAAGTGTTGAACAATAAGGATTCTTTTTAAGACGATGGAAAGAATCGGACGGTATACATCTGCAGACGGAACCAGGGCTGAGCTGGCGTTGTCACTTCTCCAGGAAGACAAGCCGGAGGAGAGAGAACGCTCGCTCCAAGACCCGTCCACGTCAGCCACAGCGACTGCACAGCCCACGGTATGGGTTCCTCCGGGTGAATGCTTGTGCCCTCTCTGGCTTCCTCCCAGTCCCTCTGGTTCTTCCTCATTTCACAGCCTTGTCGTTTAACTTTCGGGCCAAGCCAAACAATAAGGAACAGAAATCTGAAGGAAGGAGAAGGAAAAAAACAAAACATAACAAACCCAAACCCTACGAAGCGCTCAATCACCTGCCTTTGGCCTGAGCCTCTTTATAAAGGACCTGGCTCCGCTCACCTTGTGAGCCCAGGACTGCACACAGTAGGGGCTCAGTGATACCTGCTGGGTGAACCTACAAGTAAACCGGCAGTGATGCCGGGAGAGACAGCGCCCCCTATGCAGAGACAAGCCCAGCCTCCCTGAGACTTATCAGCCTATCAGGCGGAGTTTTGCCCCTCCCTCTGTGTGCTTTGGGAAATCAGCAGGAAACTCGCGGGGCCTTAAGAAGAGAGTCAGATGTGCCCTCTGTACTGGATTAATTCGTTAATGACTGGGGAAGCTCCCCAAACTGGGTTCAGGCCACTGCAGCCCGAGGATCCTGCTCCTTGGGAGCCTTCCTGGTTAGGAAAGGGTTAAAGCAGAGCTGGGTGCCAGTCTCCTAGCTGGCAGAGAGATGGGCAGCACCAGTTTGGCGGGTGGCTGGGGCAGGGCAGTTGGTGTCTGTATAGCTCCAGACGCCCAGGGGGCTGCGCACCAGGAAGTCACCTCCAGAGAGTCACCTCCGCCTGTTTACTCGCCCCCAGCGCTGGCAGCGATGTTCCCCCAGCCCCTTCCCCGCCGTGTTTTTCTCAGTCCTGGCCTGGCACCTGCAGCAGCAGTCGGGTTGCTGCCATCTGGTGGAGAAGAGAGGTCACAGCACCGAAGGGAACTTTGGGGAAGAGCTAGGCCATTGCCAAGTGCTGCCGCCCTGCGGCTCCTCTCGGCAGCACCGATCTGAGCCGAGCTCCGGCTTCCTTCCCTGGTGGAGGACAGGACGGACCGGCTCACCGCTTCCTTCTCACGAACACTGCAAGACGGGTGTTCACAGTCTTGGTGTTGTAGGGAAGAAAAGATGTGAGGGGTTTATGAAATGCATCTGAGGTCTCCTAAAAGAATCCAAACCCAAGTGGCTCTAGTTCTAGAACCCATTCTAGAACCTTCTGGAACCAAGCTGTCTCCAGAGTAGGAACTGTGCTAAGTCCAGCGCAGCAGAGCTCCTGTCCCAGTGGCTCTGTGGCCTTCTGGGAAGCGAACCAGGCCATGGAAGAGATCTCAAATACACAATTTTTTTTTTTTTAAAGTGCACTCATGGCACGCATTTGGCCTAGTGGTTAAGACTCCCACGTGCCAGATCAGAGGGCCTGGGTTTGATACTCAGCCTGGCTCTTACTCCAGCTTTCTGCAATGCAGACCCTAGGGGGCAGCAGTGATGGCTCATGTAGTCGGGTCCCTGCCGCCCATGACAGGGACCTGGACTGATGTCCCAGCCTCCAGCTTCAACCGTGGGCAGGTAGGATGTGAATCACTGGATGGGCGATCCCTCTGCCTCTGAAATAAATACATTTTAAAAATGATATTTATTTACTTATTTTCTTTTTTTTGACAGGCAGAGTGGACAGTGAGAGAGAGACAGAGAGAATGGTCTTCTCTTTGCCGTTGGTTCACCCTCCAATGGTCGCCATGGCCGGCGCGCTGCAGCCTGCGCACTGCGCTGATGCGAAGGCAGGAGCCAGGTGCTTCCTCCTGGTCTCCCATGGGGTGCAGGGCCCAAGCACTTGGGCCATCCTCCACTGCCTTCCCGGGCCACAGCAGAGAGCTGGCCTGGAAGAGGGGCAACCGGGACAGAATCCAGCGCCCCGACTGGGACTAGAACCCAGTGTGCCAGCGCCGCTAGGTGGAGGATTAGCCTATTGAGCCGCGGCGCTGGCCTTACTTATTTTCAAAATATTTATTTATTTATTTGAAAGGCAGAGTGACAGCGGCAGAGGCAGAGAGAGGGAGAGAAGTCTTCCATCCTCTGGTTCAGTCCCCGCATGGCTGCAATGGCCGAAGCTGGACTGATCTGAAGCAAGGAGCCAGGAGCTTCTTCCAGGTTTCCCAATCAAGTACAGAGGCCCAAGGACTTGGGCCATCTTCTACTGCTTTCCCAGGCCATAGCAGAGAGCGGGATCGGAAGTGGAGCAGCCGGGACTTGAACCAGTGCCCATATGGGATGCCAGCACTGCAGGTGGAAGCTTTACCTGCTACGCCACAGCACCTGTCCCATAAATACATTTTTTTTAAAGTATTAAAGAATGAAGAGGCTTCACGCAGCCGCCTGTGAGTGCAGAGGAAGATCTACACAGCAAGCTGCCTTTGGAAGTGGACAGATGGGGGGGTGGTGCACCCTGCGGAGAGGCTGGGGACATCAAGAGTCTGCTACCCCTCCTGGCTTTGCCACCCACAGCCCCGCAGGATGCTGGGCAAGCCTTGTGCCCTCCTCACCCAAAGGAAGGGCTGTTCCTGGGGGTCCGGAGGCCTCTTTTGCAGTTCTGTGCTCTTGTGACTTCAGGGGCGGAGCAGCTGGGACAGGAAGGAGTCCCGGAAGGCGCAGGTGGTGAGGAGGATCCTGCGAGGGGGGTGTGTGCACACAAGGGACAAACAGCGTTCCCCACGGAGAGCTTGGCCAGGACAGGAAGGGAAAGAAGTGACTGCTAGCCAGGGGTAGAAAAGTCACCTGGTCACCTGCCCTCGAGTGCCTGGTGAAGGCGAGGCTGGGAACGACTCACAACAGAGAGCACCTGTAGGTTCTTCAGGGTCTCTGCTTGCCCAGGACAGACATGGGCTAAGCCAAGAGCCTTCTCCTCCCCACAAGAACAGCCCAGCCAGAAACCTTTCCCGGAGGTTCCAGCCCAGTTTAAAGCTCCCTGCTCCTGGCCAACCTCTTCCAAGCTTTGCTTGTAGATGAAGTCTCCCTTGATGAAAGAGACCTTGGCCCTGTCACTCTGGCAATGCTGGGACTGAACACTGAATGAAAAAGGAGTGAATTGGGCCTGCCCTGGCTGGCAGGGTGCCTTGGTAAGGCTTAGACGTGTGTGGCTGGAGGGAGGAGGATGGACACATCCCAGGCCCAGGGAAACCAGTGTGTAGTTGGAGCATGCCTTGGTCCACAACAGTGGGTGGATGGGGAGGAGGGGGTACTGCAGAAGAGAATAAAATCAACAGGCCCAGTGCCCTCAGGGAGCTCAAAGCTGTGGTCATCCTTGGACACTTAGGACAAAGCCCTGGGTTTGCCAGAAAAGCCACGAGCAGTGGAAGGCTGGGCAGGCATGACCAGTGTGTGCAGTGTGCAGTGCACGCATGACCAGTGTGTGCTCTGTGCCCAGTTAGCACAGCCCGAGCAGGGAGTCCATGCAGTGAGTGCAGTGTGGGGGTGTGGCACAGTGCACACTGCAGCCTGGCACTGTACACATTGCAGTTTTTGCACTCACTGGATGCACTGTACCCACTGCATGCACTGCACATCCTGTACTATACTGCATGCACTGCACTGGAGTCACTGGGCACAGCACTCACTTCACACGCTGCCTACTGTGCGATCACTACCCTCACTGGGTGCACTGCACGCCACTAACTCACTGGGCACAGCACTCACTTCCCACATCGTGTTCTCTTGACGCAATGCACGCACTGCCCTCACTGGATGCACTGAGCATTGTGTATGGTGTGCAGGGCTGTCAGGGTGCACAGTGCATGAACTGTACAGTGTCCACGCCCACTGGGTGCCGTGAGGGCAATACGCAGTGTGCACAGTGTGTACAGGGTGCATTGTGTAAGTGTCCACACACTGCGCTCTTAAACTGCACAGTGTGCTCTCACGGCACACCCTGCACCCTCACACTGCACAATTAGCAAAAAGCCAAAACAAGAAATGCTCAAGAGGATGCAGGGGGGCTATCTCGTATGCTGTTGGTGGGGCAGGAAGGTAAACTCCCACGGAGTCTTCTCAACCACAGCAGAAACAGAACGACCACGTGACCCCGCAATTCCACTCCTGCTGGTTCCACAGCTAAAGGAATTGAAACTGGTGTCAAAGGGACAGATGCACTCTCAGGTGCATTTCAGCATCATTCACAATAGGCAAGACAGAAAAGCATCCTAAATGCCAACGACTGGGTGAGCTAAGAAAATGTAATACTCCCAATGGAATACCGCACAGGCTTAAAAGAAGAAAACTTGTCATTTGTAATATGGATATAACCGGAGGGTCTTATGCTAGGTAAAATAAGCCAGGCACAAAATGCTGCCTGCTCTACCTTCTATGTGGAATCTAAAAATGTCAGTCACACAGAGAGGATGAAAGCAGTAAGCACACACTGGGAGGCTGGGGTCAGGGGGACCCCCACCAGGGCCCACAAAGTGGCACGGCAGTGAGGTTGCCATGGGGGAAGCTGCCCGAGTGCCCAGGATGAAATCCCATCTCCGCTTGTGAAACAGCTTCCTGCCAATGCGCACCCTGGGAGGGAGATGGTGGCTCACGGAACTGTGCCATCTCACGCTGCTTTTTCCAGGCCTTCAGTAGGGAGCTGGATCAAAAGTGCAGCAGCTGGGATGTGAACCAGCATCCATATGGGATGCTAGTATCGTTTTCTGATCTTTGAAAAATCAGAAATCTATCCCAGAACCATGATTGCCATGAATGGAGAACTGGACTCCCCTCTGGGACTTACTTTTAACTTGTTTATTGGCCTCATTCTCAATTCACCTGAAAATACAGAACTGTTGATAGGATATTCGTAACACTGGTGACTATTATCAGTCTTCAACTACAATATGTCTGCACATTAAACTTTATCACTGAAAAACCATCTAGATTCAACACACAAAACACTCTATTCCCCATCATGCAGTAATCTGTTATTTTTTTCCCCAAGTTAAAAATTTTAATTATTGGATCATATGTCCTTCACTCTCCAAACTACAAGCGATAAACAAGTCTACACTTCATTTGCCACTGTGACAGGGAGAGTGATGGCACAGCCAGCAGGAAGCCCGCCCGGCGCTGACCTGGGGGCAGAAGGCACCAGGAGCTGTGCGCGGCCACTTTTCAGCTCAGGGCTCTCCTACAGACACCTGGAGTATGAAACCCAATCTCTTGCCAAATGCAGGAAACACAACTGCTGTTTTAAAAAGAGCCTGGGGGAGAGCGGAGCCCCCGCCTCCTCCAAAGGGTGTCCAAAGCAATAAACAGCAGGAAGAGGGAGGCTGCAGCCTGGAAGCCGGTCTGGAACTTATTTAGGAATCAGGCTCTTTCTGTTTCTGTCTTTAAGGCGCTTTGAATCCAGGCACCTCATCATTCGCAGCCTCCCTGCTCTTAGAGCAAAGACCCAAAGTGGGAAGCCGCGTCCTGAAGCCGGAGAGACATGGAGCTGGGGAGGAGGGGGTGGAGTGGAGGCAGGGTCCCAGGTTCAGCGGAGGGCCAGGAGGCCACCCCCGCTGTCTGCTCCCGGGAGGATGGAAAGGGGCCAGACCCCTGCTGAGAGGCCCTGGGCGGGCTGTGGGGTGTAGGGATTGGGAGAACTTGATCCCACTCCCACCCACGTGTCAGGTCCCGTTTTCCCAGCTGACGGCTGGCCAACACTCTGGGGGAGGAAATGCGGAATCCAGGTCAGAGCGCGGCCCTCGTGGCCAGGTGGCGAGCGCAGGGGTTAACCGGAGAGCAGAGGCCACAGCAGCCGGTGTGCCTGCTCACCAAGCTGCTTCTTTCTCCCCGCGAGGATGTATAGTGGGGGACATTTCTCAGTGCTAGGTCTGCCGTCCTCCCCAGCATCCAACACACCTCCAATTCCGTGTCAGTCAAAGCAGAGCAAGCAATACAAACCCTCACCTAGGCCATCTTACGTGGAGGAAGATCAAGTTGGGGAGAGCAGTGAGGCGTCGTGAATACACGGGTTCGTGTCCCTGCTCCCCTCTGCTCACCCTGAACCATTGCTGATAGCGCGCGGGTGTCCAACTCCCGGCGAGCAGTGGCACACACCAGCGAGCACAGACTGCACACAGCAGTCTGTGGTCCTCCACGCGCTTGCACCCGGTTCATCTCAGGCTGGGGAATGAGCTGCAACCTGGCGCAGGGTGCCTGCTGCCTTGCTGGAGACCCTGCCCCGGGGCCGGGATGCTCTGTCCTTATCACACAGCCCCCACAAACAAGAAGATGCCGGGGCATGGAGCGGGGCGGACTGGGAGTCCTTTACTGACAGCAGTGGCCACACACTTGTCTCCTTCCCATGGCTGTTCCTGCACAGCGCACACGTCTTTGGCAAGCACGCTCAGGGCCGGCAGGATGCAATCCTTCAAGCTGGACTATTCCACTGGGCATTGGAGAGGTGGGGGGCAGAGAGGAAGTCTTCAGCAGGCCTCACATCTCGCTCCAGGCCTCAGTGCTCTCTCTCCAAGTCCACCCCGGCTTTAGGACCCTGGGGGGACAGCACCATCAGGCCCACCCACCTCCACAGGGGGAGAGTCCTCAGTCCGTGCCCCATTAGCACACACCTGCTTCCGCGGGCCGCAGTTAAAGGGAATCAGCCTTATGGCAAGAGACAGCCTGCTTCCTCTCCAATCCTCCCCGCACGTCTCCAGCTGTATCCACAGGGGAACTGGACAAGTGGGGCCCGCTGTGTCCGTGCCGCTGCGCGCCACATCCTCCCCCTGCACTAAGTGGCAGGGTGCAGGCCACACGTGCTCAAGCTGACAGCTCTGGTCCCCAGTCCTGCACGCACCCTGCCCTGCCTTTCTTCTGCCCACTGCCAGGGCCTGAGCCGGAGCTCCTGTAGGCGCCAGAGTGGGACCCCAAGCCGGTCTGTGCAGGCGCATGGCAATATTTGGTAGGGAGGCAGGAAAAAGTCAATGGATGGAGAACTATGAGACAGCTTCATGTGACGGAGTAATCAGAGATCTGATTCTACCTTTATTCCCTCCACTTTACGCCAATCGGGAAGTTTCACAGTGATTTCTGGGGTGGGGCGGGAGGAAGGCTGAGTGTTCAGAACGGCCGGGGCTGCGCCTCTGCAGGCGGGGCGGGCCTCACTGGGGCAGCTGCAGGAGCACCGACTGCCCGGCCGGCAGGTAGGTGATGTTCCGGGAGCGCGAGAGCTGGTACGCGATGTCCTCCGCCGCCTCCAGCTTGCGCAGCTCGATCAGGCCGTCGCCCGCGGTGGCCAGCGAGTTGGCGATCAGCTCGGCAGCCTTGGAGTCGCCTTCGGCAGAGATGATGGCCGCCTTCTTCTGCTGCTCGGCCTGGGGGAGGAGGTGGAGAGGGGCTGAGGCGCCACCTTGGGGCACCAGGGGGTCAGGCTACAGCCTCGAGAGGAGCAGGCCGAGGCCCTGGCCGGCTCCTGGAGGAGCTCTGAGAATTTGCCTCCCCCTCCTACGAGGTCAATGGAGCGCACTGTGCACCCATTTCTCCTCTTCCCTGCGACGCCCACTTCCCACCACTTCCGCAGGCAGGACAGACCTCTGTCTTATCCAAGGTTCTCACTGATACCAACCAGCAGGCTAGCCCTCTCTGAGCCAGGAGGACCCCAGGAGAGAAGGAAAGGATTCCATCCGTCCTCACACACCTCCCTCTCGGGTCCTAAGTCAAGATGACTTTCACCCGGCCAGCAGAGCCAGGAAGAGCAGCACGTGCCCGTGACTCTGACCAGGAGCCCAGGCGCCCAGAACGCGGCATCCTTGCCTCACCCCGGATCAACAGTGAGCACCTCTGTCTGCAACGCGCCACCTTCAGGGTGCGGGAGGACACAGCAATAAGGCTCGTACACCATCACCCGATTCTGAAAGAGCAGGGCTCTGCGGGTTCGCTCAGGAAGCCTCTCCTGTGTGCAAGCAGCCCTGGGCCCGCGCCCGAGGCAGAACCGGCACTGGCGGCACGGCTGGCACCAAGCGAAGCAAGGCCCTGCCCTCACCAAGTGTCCTGTCTTGCAAAAGAAACCCATCCCTTTACACCTGGATTCCAGGGACTGGGGTGGGGCTTCAGGGTCAGCAACACAGGTGGTAGGGAGAACAGCAAAGCACACAGTGCTCCGTAAGGCTGCTATGCAAATGCACCAGGTCCCACTGCTCTCTCAGACATCTGGATGGACTTAGCGCCGGGAAAAACCCAGTGCCGATAGCACATCTGGTGCAACGTTTGATCTTTCTTCTGCTGTCAGCTCTCACCATGCAGCCACGGTAAAAACGCCTGAAAACACTCCCAGGGAAACACTGTGGTTTGGAGGAGTGGTTTTGATCTTTGGGAAGTAAAAGAAAAAAATCCTCCTGTGATTCAGGAACAACTTCACCTGCCCCTGACTTGCCCCAAAACCTCTGGAACCAACTGCAGGCGCTGGGTCCCTCCAATCCCCTCCCGACGATCCCGGAAGGAGATGACAGATGATGAATCTCCAGGCCACCCAACAACTGGGAAGCCGAGCGCAGGAGAACAGGAGCAGCGCGCCCCTGCCATCTGGTGGAACACTCACCTTCTCCACCACGAATCTGGCCCTCTCCGCTTCCTGCTGGGCCACCTGTTTGGCTTCCACTGCCTCCGTGAACTCCTTCCCGAAGGTCAGATGCGTCTAAGGGGAGCGCAAGCACAAGATGAGGCGGTGTAATTGCTTAGGCAGCGCTGCTGGGAGGCCTGCGCGGCTGCTGAAGGAAGAGACCAGAACACGCTTCCACCGCCACGTCCTTGTCCAAGTGCAGTCTGTGCCCCAGAACCCTTAGCTGCTCGCACATCGTCCTGTCCCCGAGTACAGGACCTCACAGAGGAAAATGGCACCTGGAGCTTTGGCCAGGACCCAGGGACACTTGAGGACAGCTCCATCCACTGACCACCTCCTGGAGGGAGCCTCAAGGTTCTAGGATCCCCCCACCCCACCTCCACGCTTCCCAGGTCCTTTGATGCCCGGATCAGAGGCCGGAGGGAGGCCAGATGGAAAGCCGAGCCCTGAGAGCTGGGGACGCGGCCAGTTCCCAGCAATCAGGAGCCAGTGCTGTTTATGCATTATCCAGTCCGCCTCTCTCATGGCCCCTCCCGACAGGAGCAGGACGGGAGGAGGTGGGGTGCAAACCCTGCTGTGCCCAAAGAGCCAGGGGTTCTGGCAGAGGGTTTAAAAGAGCAGGCAGGGAAGGCCATCGGTGGGGCGGAGGGGGGTAGCCGACTATCCTCGGCCTTCCGTAATCACAGGAAAAATGAAGACTCGGCTGACGCCACACTCTCTGAAGACAGCACCCACAAAGGGAACAGAGCTGAGCTCCCAACGCACAGCTGTGAGCAACTGACGTCACCCAAGGAAGAGACGAAGGGCGGGGGGCACTGGTTTGGGGATCAGATTCTATTTGTTTCATTTCCTCTTCTACCCTCCCAACCTTTGCTGTTTTAAAAAAGTAGAAGCTGCCCCCAACTTCTGGGCAGTAAATCCAGGGCCCTCTTCCGGCATGTGGAGCCCTGACTTCTAAACTGCACCTGCTCTGAGTCCCGTTCAACAGCTGGGCGAGAAAATATGATCCTGAGAGGTGACAAGTGAAGTGCATGATTAAGGAACATGATTCCTGCTTGAGGGGCAGCCGAGGCAGCCAATTCCCAGGAAACCTCATTTTCCCCTCACACCTCTCAGCCAGGGTTTCTTGTGGTCAGCCCACATTTCCCCCGAATGCAGCATGTGGGGGTCTGGACTTGGCATCTGCTCGGCCTAGGTGTCGGCGCTCAAGTGAGCAAGCGGAAAGAGCCTGAGGGTCAGCTCTGGTGGAAGCAGCCAGGGCTGCAGCCTGGCATCCTGCCAGTAGGGGGAGCCCACAGGCCCTTCCATTTCCATCCAGCGGTGGGCGTCTTGTTTACAGAGCTGCACAGATGCCAAGGGGGACGGAGGGCCTATCCCTGAACAGGAAAACACTACCCCACCACCCGAATACATCACCCCAGATGATCTTTCCCAGGGAATCTAGAAACACGACCCCATCCCCCAACCCTGCTGGCCCTGCCCCTACGACTTGCAGCCTGAGTTCTGACACCGATGCCACACACAGACTGTACGTCTCAGGAGGACAGCTCATGCCTCGGAGCTGTCCTTTGCCCTCCACGGCAGGCCTTGGGGAAGGGGCCACTCATTTACACCCTATCACCTTTCGCGGGCTCTGCCTGGGAGGTCTGCGCGAGGGAGAAGAATGACTGTGCACTGCCCTGGTCTCACTAGCAGGCAGTTTCTTCCCATGCCTGCTGGGTTTCACGAGACATCGCTTTCTGGAGAGCTCAGGCAATGCTGTTTGGTGACTGGGGGCCCCTGGGGGCAGCAGAGAGGGTAAGCCACTTGTATATGGCAGAGGGAGGAGAAAGAGCCCCCAGCAGAAGACAACCCCAAGGAGACTGACCCACAGTCAAGGGGAGCCCCTGCTTCCAAGCCTCACCCCCAGGGACGTCTAGGGCAGCAGCCATGGTGCCTGCTGGGAACCAGAGCCAGGCGCCTGGGCACAAACCATGGCCCCCTCCCGCCCTCCCGCTCCCTCCGCTCTTACCAAGGACACGTCATCCAAGATGAGGCCGAAGGTAGCCGCGCGCTCGGTGAGGTCGTCGCTCACCTGCCTGGAGACCAGCTCTCTCTGCGTGATGAGCTCCCCCGCGTCAAATCGCGCCTGGTTTCAAAGGGAGGCGCACAGAGCCGGTCGGGTTAGGGAGGAGGCGGAAGAGGAGCCGGGGCGTTGACAGCTGCGGGCCGAGCCAGGGGCTCGGGGCGGAGGGCACCCGCTCACTCACCACCACGGACTTGAGGATCTCGGTGGTGATGGACGGCAGCACGCGCTCGTCGTAGTCCTCCCCGATGCTGGTGAAGATGCGTGGCAGCTGGCTGGCCACCGGCCGGAAGAGGATGCGCAGCGTGATGTTGACGTTCTGTAAATCTGAGTGGGGGACAGACGCCGGCGTGAACAGCGGCTGCAGGGAAGCCAGCGGCTCTTCATCATCTCTCCTGCCGTCCGCTCACCTCCACTTAGCAGCAGCTGTGTGATGCCAACACAGCACCACGCAGCCAGGCGCTGCTCGCGATGTCACAAATGTCCTCTGATACCTCAGATTCAGATGCTGCATCCAACAGGACACGCGACATTGGTCTGAGCACTGGATGTTTCAAGGCCACAGCAAGGCAGGCTAGGGTGAAGCCTCCCCACGGCCCAGTGCACGTGACTGAGTGAGGAGCTGGCCGCATGGGGGCAAAACGGGACAGCAAGAAATCCCAAAGTGGTAGGCCGTTGAGAAGTAGGCCTTAAGTGACATTCTCCGTTTCTCCATCCCCATCCCGCCCCTCCCCAAGTCTGCATTTGCCTGTGCAGCAAGCAAGCCAGAGCCAGAGCCGGAGCTGCAGAACAGATCTGCCGGGCGGCCGCCCTCCTCCTCTGCGTCTCCCAGTCCTGGCACGCGCACTTCCTCACAGCAGCCTCCCAGCGCCTGTGGGAGCCAGCGCTCTCTCCCTGCTCCCCACGCTCCCCGTGACCTTGGCCCTCATCCTCCCGCCGCGACATGATTGCTTGTTCACATGGCTATCTCCCGAAGGCTCCTGTTTTAGTCATCTCTCACCGGCCCCCGCCCGCCCCAGCACAAGGCCTGGCACAGGTACAGGAAGCCCACATTTGCTAGGGAACGGCACTGAAGGCCCCGCGAGTTGCAGAGACAACACACCAGCATCTGCGGGACCTCTCTCAGCCAGCCACGCGGCTCCAGGCGGGGCCGCCACGCACTGCCTGCCTGCCTGCAGGTGACTCTCCGCAGGTGGGAGGGAGAGAGGAGGCGGGAATTCACTCCAGGCTTGGACTGGAAGCTCACTGAAGGTTTCAGAGGCCAGAAGCCTGCCCTCGGGCCGCGGCCTCAGCCTGTGGGGCAGCAGCGTGAGCCTCACGCCGCTAGAGCCGAGGCAGAAGTGGGGCTGGAGCGCGGTTTTCACGATAGCTGATGGGAAGGGCGATCGGAGCGAACAGCGCACTGGGATTTCTTTAAAATCAGATCCCTGGGGCCGGCATGGTGGTGCAGCAGGCAAAGTCGCAGTCTGCAGCGAAGCATCCCATGTGGGTGCCAGTTCGAGTCCTGGCTGCTCTGCCTAGGAAAGCGGCAGAAGAGAGCCCCTGCACCCACGTGGGGGACCTGGCGGAGGCTCCTGGCTTTGGATCCGCTCAGCTCCGGCCACTGTGGCCATCTGGGGAGTGAACCGGCAGATGGAAGATATTTTCTCCCTCTCTCCCTGTAACTCTGCCTTTCAAATAAAACAAATCTTAAAAAATATATATATCAGATCCCTGTGCAGTTCTGGAGAGACCTCCATGTGCCTGCACTTGCACTGCTGGCTGTGCGCACCGCAAGCGTCCATTTCTCTCCACGAAGCCACACGAGGCGCTGTGAAGTCCAACCTCCTTGGCAATCCCGGCTGCCAAAGCTGCTGCTGGAGCTGGCGGACGAGCACAGCACCCATCCCGCGGGCCCCGATCCGCCTCCGGGCAGCACTCACCTTTGCTACCGGTGATGACCGGCACGTTCCGCGGCCGCGAGCGGCAGTCGAAGATAATTGGCTTCTGCACCCACGGTATGAGGAAGTGGGTCCCTTCCCCCACCACCATGTCCTGCACGCCTCGGAACCGGTCAAAGATGACAGCTCTGTGCCCAGCGTCCACTGGGAAGGAAGGCAGGCAGCTTAGAAAGAGGCTCACCCCCACCCGAGGGGTCCCGTCCGCGGGAGATTGCCGACGTCTCCCCTCTCGTGCGCCATATTCCTGAACTCCTCGTCTGCAGAGGCCTCTAAACAGCTACAAAACAATCACTTCCTGCCACGCAAGTCTCCCCCAGGAGACCGCGTGCCTCAGCATCCTTTCTCCCTCAAAGGCCCAGCCCGGATTTTCTGAGGAACCACCCCACTCCAACCTCCCGCCACACTCGCCAGGAACCGTGGTCCTCACTGTTGGCACCCGTCCTGGCTCTGGCTCGCAGAGGCAGCGCCAACCCTGCGGGAGACACTGCGACTCCCGGGGCGCTGCCTTTTCTCTCTCCCAGCACATTCTCCGAAGTTCCAAGGGGTTCGGGGCCGTCCTGCGGCCGCATGGGGAACACTCAGCGGCAGCAACCACGCAGGTGCAGCCCAGAGGATCACGCCGCCAGACACGCAGGCCCTCCCCGCCAGGCGCCGTCTGCCCTGCTCCTCTGGCCCACACACCCCGCCTCCTCCTGTCAGCCACACACCACCGGGGCACTCGGCTGCTGCTCGGCCGTGGTGAGATCACCCAAAGTCAGAGGCAGGCAAGGTCTCGACGACTAGTGCAAGCCCACCGCTTGACCAACGAGAAGCTGAGGTGTAGAGGGAGCAGCCACTCGCCCACGGCCACACAGCAGGGTGGAAGGAAAGGCATCTTAGCCCCCTGCCGCACCGTGCAAAGCTGAGTGTGCAAAGAAGTTACTTTCTGGGGACGGGCACTGGGCCTAGCAGTTAAGTACAGCAAAGACGCCCAGGCCCGACACCCAGCTCTGGCTCCCAATTCCAGCCTCCCGGTGGTGCAGACCCTGGGAGTCAGCAGAGGATGGCTCGGGTGGTTGGGCCCCATTCACTCATGTAGGAGCCCTGGAGTGAGTTCCTGCTCCTGGCTTTGGCCTGGCCTGGTCCCAGTCACTACAGATATTCATGGAGTGAACCACCAGATGGGAGCACTGGCTGGCTGGCTGTCTCTCCCTCTGCCTCTTCAATAAATTTTACAAAGAAAAGAAAAATCTATCTTCTCGGGAACCACCCAACCTCCACAGAGCAAAATCTCCTGCTCAGGCAGCAGGGACGGCTCGTGCGGACATCCCGGCACCCTGCCGCAACGTCACTCCACGGGGACGAGGCCCCTGCAGACCCCCGACCAGCTACAGGGCGGGGAGGCCCCTTTTGCAGGAAGGCTGGGAGACCCTTTTTAGGTCAGTGGCTCCCCCAGCAATACCACCACACAGGGTGGGAGGGCAGCTGAGCCCTCCCGACCTCCAACACAGTCACACGGCAGCGTCCGTCAAGAGCGTCCCATGGGCTGCGCACGCCAACCCGCATCTTCTAGCGAAGGGAGTGCCCCACTGCCCTCGAGCCTCACCGTTATATAAGGCAGAGTTCACCACGCCTCCCGCGACGGCTAAGGCCAGGCCGAACTTGCCAATGGACTCAAACACTTTGGCAGCCATGTTGCCTTCTGCTGGACCCACTCACACCTGAGGGAGGTAAAAGCAAAACAAAGTGAGCCAAAGCCTCTCCCAGGCACATTCACTCCTCCAGCTGGCCCTGCTATTCCCCCACAACCTCCACGGAAGGCCCCAGCAGACCACACTCGACACGTCGCAAAGCCGGCCTCGGGCTTCTGCTACTCTTTCTCGGTCACTTCAGAGAGGCTGGGGCACTCAGTTCTTTTTTTTTTAAGATTTATTTATTTATTTGAAAGGCAGATTTACAGAGAGGCAGAGGCACAGAGAGAAAGAAAGCTTCCGCTGATCCAAAGCCAGGAGCATCCTCCAGGTCTCCCGCGCAGGTGCAGGGCCTAAGCACCTGGGCCATCTTCCACTGCTTTCCCAAGCCATAGCAGAGAGCTAGATCTGAAGTGGAGCACCCGGGACACGAACCGGCACCCAGAGGGGATGCTGGCACTGCAAGTGGTGGCTTTACCCACTATGCCACAGCGCCGGCCCCTGGGGCACTCAGTTTAATAATAGGGACAAGGGGCGCACACTATCGAGTAGTAGGCTAAGCCTCTGCCTGTGGCAACGCCATCTCATACAGGCTCTCGTTCGAGTCCCAGCTGCTCCTCTTTAGATCCAGCTCTCTGCTATGGCCTGGGAAAGCAGTGTAAGATGGCCCAGGTGCTTAGGCCCTGCACCTGCACGGGAGACCTGGAGGAAGCTCCTGGTTCTTGGCTTCATATGGACTAGCTCCAGCCACTGCAACCATTTGGGGAGTGAACCAGTGGATGAAAGACCTCTCTCTGTCTCTCCCTCTCTCCATCTGTAACTCTCTCTCTCAAATAAATAAGTAAAAACTCTAAAAAAATAAAAAATAAACCACCTCCCATTTCCTGGACAAACAGGTGCAGGAGAGACGCCATGTATGTGCCTGCTCATGTTTGGAAAAGTTTTGGAAAAACTCTGGGTTGGGAAAGTGACTCAAAGAATGTGCTCCCTGGTGACGCTGGCAACAAAAAGTTACAGTAACAGTTCACATTCCTAACGGGAAGTGATTTAACCCTCACAGCTGCCCCCTCGAGAGGAGACAGGCACACAGGCTACCCAAGGACTCAGCTATTCAGTGGCAGGGCCTGGAGGCCGAATTCTACAAGGTCCAGCCCAACTCCCCGCCACACTGCTGCTCAAGAGGAACCTGTTACGACGGGAGCGGGAGGTAGAGGGCATTCTGGAACCCAGAGAACCCAAAAACCAACAGGGCCGAAAGGCTCTGAGCAGCTGCCCGGCGCGGGAGCGCGCCAAGAACGCGCGGCAGGCCTACCGAGCCCACTCCAGCGCGAACTTTACAGCCCCGCCCAGCGTCCACGTTCGCTCCGGTCCCAGGGCTCCCTCCCTCCCGGACCGCAGCTCCGAGACCACGCTGACCTCGCCCCATGCATTTACGTCTTTCCTCCCCGAGGCCAAGACAGCCAGCGCTCCTTAATTGTAATAGCTTCTGGATTATTCCTCGCCCGGCCCCCCCCAACACGGACACCTTCATCACTTTGCATAGCCCCCGGCTCAGTCCCTCCCCCTCTCCAGCAAAGCACACCCAAGCACGCACCCCTCTGGACCAAGGTGCGCGCGAGAAGGCAGATGAGGACTGCAGAGACGGCCAGCCACACACCTCAGACGTGCCCCTCCACTCTCACCTGCTTCCACTCTGACCTCCACATGAATTCCCCAACCGCGCGTACTGCGCGTGCGCCGAGCAGCTCCCGCCTCCTCCCCACCCTCCTTCAAGGTCCGCGCCTTCGATTGGTGGAAACGCGCTCTGTGAATTCTGGGAACGGTAGTTTACAGCCTCGCCATAGCGCAGCCGGCTTTCGCAGATGAACTACAATTCCCAAAGGCCATGCAGCTGCCTGCCCGTGCAGCAAAACCTTCTCTCTTTGGCGATAATCGCGGAACTATTTGCCGAAAAGCCTTTTGGGGGATGTAGTTTCCTGGGAATAAAGGCACGTGCCTATTCCGTACTGATGCTGGCGCTGCGAGATGAGCCCTAAAGCCTTGGGTCAGAGGGGCTGGGCACCTGGCTGGTGCCACAGGAACAAGTTTATGGCCGAGGAGAGAGAATGAGAACGTTGTGAAATAGTTGGTGGACTGAGAGACCTCGAGGGAAGCCCAGGGCCAACTCGTTCAGGAAGCCCTGTCTGGAAACTTTCTCCTCATCCCGAGATTTTTGATGAGCAGAGCGAGAGAACCTTGGAAGCCATCTGGGCCTCTGTTAGGCCAGCAGAGTGGAAGGGAGTCGCTCCGGGTACGCACGAGTGAGCAGAGGGGCTCGGCTTAGAGTGCACGTGAACATGAAAGTTGCAAGAATAGTGCAAAGAATGCGCGTGTAGTCTTTCTCAAATTCACCTGTTGTTAGCAGTTGGCTCCATTTGCTTTATCAAGTGTTATGTTTTCCCCTCCTCCCTTTTCTCCCCTTCCGCTCTGTGGAGGGGATTGTGCGTTTTCTAAAAAGGACATCCTTTTGCTTGAGATGGCGTAATCAACCCTGGGCGTTCCAATTTTGCCAGTCGATCCGATAATGAACTTTCTGGCACTCCCACATTAGATACAGCCTAACGTGAAGTGCTGTATTTATTTCTCAGGTCTCTTCTGTGTCTTTTATTCTGAAGCATTTCTTGAGTCTTCCTTTGTCTTTTATTACATTAAAAGGAAGTAGGATGTTTCTCATTTGAGGTTTGTCTGATGTTTCCCTGTGATTGGATTCAGGTTTTGTGTTCTTAGCTGGGATTCAACACAAATGGTGTGTGGACATTTAGTCTGAACAAAACCAGACCCACTTCCGGGCTCCGCTGGCACTGGATTCTTTCACCTTCTTTCCCTGCATGTCTCTCCTCTATATCTGTCCTAATTGTCCCCATTCGACAGAATCTAATGCCAGAGATATCCATGGCCACTTTCTTTGGGTGGTAAGAGTTCTCCCTAACCAACCACAGGCGTCTCACTCACGGTCACTCACCTACTCAGACGCAGTCTGTCTTGAACATAGGTCTTTTAAGTCCAACCCCTGTATTCCTGCTACACTGTGTCCTGGGCAGCAAAGGCAACAGGAAAATCCAGGAGGTTTGAATCTGAGCTAGTTGCAGGTGGAGAGGGGAGGAGGATAGAGGGTATAGAAAATGAGGAAGGTTTGGGAGAATAGTCTAACTGGGCTGAGGCAAAGACAAGGGAGAGAGCAGTCTTGGGTCATCAGCTTTAGGAGTGAGTCCGAGTCATTGCTACGCAGGGTGTGTTCCCCTGCAGCCTCTCTCCCAAGGCAGGTGTGCGGGTTGGGATGAGAACAGGGCTATCTTGCAGCGCCTCCTGAGCGCCCGGTGGCTTCTGGAACACATAATCTTAATAAGCCCCATTTCCATAGCTCCATTTTGGAAATGGAGATTCAGAGAAGTCAAATGACTTGCTTGTACTCACAGCTGATGACTGGCGGCATGCCTGACAGCCTAGCCTGTACTTTTTAAGCTGTGGGAGGAGAAGGAATGACCTGTGTTTTCAGAAGGTTGACTCTACTCCCTACATCAATGCCAAAGTGGTAGGGGTGGTAAATTAAAAAAAAAAAAATATATATATATATATATATGTATGTATAGAAGGGCTGTCAGATCCGAGACAGTGCGACAGATACTGGGGATGTGACGATGAAGAAGACAGCGGGGGACCCTGCTCTCAGGGGTTTATACCTGGCACGGGGAATGTGGTATGCAGACCAAACACTCGAGTAAAGAAAAAAATTAAATGGAACTTCGCTCATTTCACGAAGGGAGTAAGCAAACAGTCAGAGAATGAAATTCAGTGGGAGAGATTTTGGCTGCCAGTTAACAGGAAAGTGAACCGCGCTGGCTTGAACGGTGAGGAAATGCATAGAATAAGGGTCCCGGGGAGGGCTCACTCAGCGGCTCACTGAGCTCGGCGCGGGGGCCCGGGCTTCCCATCTCAGCTCTGCCACCTTCAGCGGTTGGCGTTTGTCCCCCAAGGTCACGAGAAGGCTGTGGAAGTTCCTGTGTTCCTGGCTTGCTCCTCGGGAGCCGGTCAGGGAGGAAGGCAGGCTCTCTGGACTCGCGGTTTTGGAGGCTCACAGGCCAAGGCCGGGAGGCCCCTCCCTCGGGTCAGTTTCCGGAGAAGACTCTGCTGGCAGGGTCCCGAGGTGGCAGAGAGCACCACAGGGCGGGAGGGCATGTGTGTCTGTCCGTGTCCCTGCTTTCAGAGCCGCCATGATTTGCTCGTGGGGGCCCACCCTAAAGACCCAACCCTATCTGATCATTTCCTGAAGCCCGCCCAACTCCCCTCCACCCAGAACAAACCCAGAATTCGTGGAAGCTCCCACCCTCAGGACCATGAACATCAGACTTGGGGAATCAAGCCACTAACACTTGGGCCTTTGGGGGTCACTAATAGCCTGATAGTAACCAAGGGCGGGACAGCGGGAACAGGGGCATGTCACGTTCTTGGATCCCTTTATCGAAATGAGGTTTTCCAGAAGTGCTTGCCAGACATCTCCTGCTATGGTTTGAGCAGATGTGGCTCTGGACCCCAAAGTGACAAGTTAATGGTCTGAAGAGCATGGAGACTGAATCCAGTTGGGGTGCTTAGAGCGGGGGCCCAGTCTGAGGTCCCGGGCCCGTGGGAAGGCAGTTCTCCCAAGAGGGCTGCTACAGAAGCTGGAGCTTAGGCTCACCCAGCCTCCTGGGTCACCGCACAGTCTGTCCCGCACATGTGCTCCGCCACTGCCCTCTCCAGACACCACATCAGTGAGCCACCTGATCTTGGACCTGACCCTCCCCCCTGCCCCAAACTGGGGGCTGCCTCAGCCTGTTCTCTTTATAAAGTTATTTGCCTTGGGTATTTCATTGCAGTAACCAAGAAGTCAGCCTTTGCAGTGTTACTGGGCAGACTTGTGTCACCTGCCCGTTTCTGTGCCAGCCCCTGGCAAAGGAAAGGCATGACTGTGTCAGGACTCAGCAAATCAAGAGGCCACTGCGGGGCTGGGGAGGGGCCTGAGATGGCTGCCTAAATGCCCTCGCAAATCAAAATAGAGGTTCTTGTTAGCAAGGGAGAGAGGAGTGGGCGGGAGAACGGATGTTGGACTTGTAGCCAGCAGTGTCTGCCACAGAGTTCATTTTATTTTTTTTTTAAGATTTATTTATTTCACTTGAGAGGCAGAGTTACAAAGAGGGAGAAGGAGAGAGAGAAAGAGAGAGAGAGAGAGAGAAGGTCTTCCATCAGCTAATTCACTCCCCAAATGACTGCGACAACCGGAGCTGGGCCAGTCCGAAGCCAGGAGCCAGGAACTTCTTCCAGGTCTTCCACGTGGCTGCAGGGGCCATCTTCTACTGCTTTCCAGGGAGCTGGATTGGAAGTGGTGCTGCTGGGACTCGAACCGGCACTCATATGGGATACCCGTGCAAGGCGGCAGCTTAACCTGCCGTGCCACAGCATTGGCCCCACTCAAGTTTATTTTGGACAAGCTGGTCTGTGAGGAGACAGTAGCTAAGGCAAGATCTAAAGAGGTGAGACGTGGAGAGTGTGGGATGGCATGAGACAGGGCATTTGAGCAAGGGAATGGCACATGCACAAGGCAAAGCAGGCTGGACAGCTTTGGATAGGGAAGTGACGAGCCCTTCCTACAGCCATACTGCTCTCTCCTCACTGTTTACCACGCACTCCGAAGGGAGGAGTAGGCAGAGCTACGGCCCCCAGCAGCCCCAGTGCAGAGCCACATGCAGACAAAAGGGGCCAAGTGGCTGCAGCACAGGTGACGGTACACACTGTGGCAAAGGAGCCAGTGCCTCATGGGTGACACAGAGAGGACCCCGGCAGGCTAGCAGAGTGTCACATGACAGCTTTCCCGGTGACAGGGAAGGGAGGGGCAATGGCTTTACAGCAGCTTCTCCTAAGGAGCCTTACAAAGCTCCTAGCAGAGACCCAGCCTCCACGGAGCTCCCGTGTAGTGCCGTGTTCTACGTGGGGCCCTGCAAGGCCGCCCAGACCTCGTGGGGAAGTCACTTCCCCACAGTGCAAAGTCCCTGAGGCAGGTCAGAGCTGGAGCCGCTGAAGGGGCCGGAGGACCACGAGGTGGCCAGGCGCAGGGCAGGAGCGCGCCAGGGGTTGTAGCCCCCGCCGTCGCTTCCTTTTCTCCGTGCCGTGGGAAGTCCCTGAGAGTTTGGAAGCAGGAAAACAAATTGTTCCTCTGTGCAGAAACCTGCCAGCCCAGGGGAAAAGTCTGCAGGTGCTGACCCTGGAACTCCCCAGGGAAGAACCCAGGCAGATCGCCCTGCATGGTGCTTTTAAGATTTTTTTTAAAGGTTTATTTATTTATTTGAAAGGCAGAGTGACGCATGCACATACACACACAGAGACACACGCACACGCATGCACAGAGAGAGAGAGAGAGATCTCCCATCTGTTGGTTCACTTCCCAAATGCCCACAATAGCTGGGGCTGGGCCAGGCTGGAGGCAAAGGCCAGGAACTCCATCTGGGTCTCCCACGTGAGTGGCAGGGGCCCAAGTACTGGGGCCACCTTCTGCTGCCTTCCCAGGTGCATCAGCAGGAAGCTGGATCGGAAGTGGAGCGTTCAGGTCTTAAACCAGCACTTCCATATGGGATGCTGGCATCCTGAGGGGTGGCTTAACCCACTGCACCACAGTGCTGGCCCCTGTTTTCTTCTTAAAATTGATTAAATACCTCAAAGAACTTTTAAAATGCAGATTACAGAATTCAAAATTAAAATGACAAATTTAAAAATATTTATTTACTCTTTTAAAAATAAGAAACTCATTATGTGCTATTTTTTTTTTTTGAAAAATACTGATAGTTTCCTAGACAAAAATCATTTAGTGAGAAGAGTGGCATTATTTTACATTTTTGCAAATCTCAGATTCTACTTTACTTTTTTCTTTTTAGGCCACTGATGAGGCAGGCGTTGTGTGCAGAGGGTCGAGCCTCCACTTGGGATGCTTGCATCCTCGTCAGAGTTCCTGGTTGGAGTCCCAGCAGCTCCACTTTGGATCCAGCTTTCTGCTGACGCATCAAAGAGGTAGCAGAGGGTGGTCCAAGCACTAGGGTCCCTGCTGCCCACGTCAGAGACCTGGGTGGAGTTTCTGGCTCCTGACTGTTGTGGCCATTTGGGGAGTGAATCAGTGTATGGAAAATGTGTGTGTGTGTGTGAGAGAGAGAGAGAGAGAGAGAGAGATTTTCCTCCTTTCAAATAAATGTTTTAAAAAAGAATATTGATGAATTGCCCAAATGACTATATCCTTACCCCCCTTCTTTTTTTTTTTTTTTTTTTTTTTGAGAGATAAAGAGAGAGAGAGAGACAGAGAGAGAAAGATAAAGACAGAGAGACGTGCCATTCACTGGTTCACTCCTCAGATGCCCAGGAGCCAGGAACTCTCGCAGGTCTCCCACGTGGTTGGCAGGGACTTGCGGCCTCCCACTGTGCGCGTCGGCAGGACGCTGGGGTCGGGACTGGGACCCAGGTACTCCAGTGTGGGACGCGGGCATCTCAGTCGCTGTATCAGACGTCTGCCCCCTCGGATTCCGCATGCAGCTGAGTCACGTGGCCTCTGGAAAGACTCTACGAGGGAAGGGGAGGGAAAGGGGTGAACCACGGCTCAGCATTGCCCTGAAAATACTTTTGACCCTCAGTGCCCCGAGAGGGTTTCCGGGTCCCCGTCACCTGGCCCCCTCTGGAGAGCTGCCCGAGGGTGAAGCCCAGCTCTGGACAGCACGCGCACGCTCACAGAAGCTTCCAGGCCCCTCTTCGTTACGCGTTTTAGTCGGGATGCTGGTGACAGTGCACGCCGAGGAGCCCGCAAGACCCCAAAATCCAGTGGACTGAAGAAGACAGAAGAGAATTGTCCTAACTCCATAAGGCATCCGTAGGATCAGGTTCCTTCCCTGTCCTGGGTTCACGTACAGTATTAATTAGCTAATTACAGAGGGCAAAGGCCACGAGGATCAGGCAGTAAAAGAAGACCCATGTTCGTCTGTGGGATAAACACAGCAGACTTTGAGTGAACAGGAGATTTTTCTTCTTTTGTCTAATGTTTATGCTTTTCGGATTATAAAAAATAGATTAAAAACCACCTAACTTTCAGAAATAATCACGGTTAGAATCTTCCCCTTTTTTTGATACCTATTTTTAAAAATATTTATTTTTTATTTATTTGAAAGGCAGAGTTACAGAGCAGAGGCAGAGAGAGAGAGAGAGAGAGAGAGAGAGGTCTTCCATCTGCTGGTTCACTCCCCAGATGGCTGCAACGGCCCGAATTGCGCCGACCCGAAGCCAGGAGCCAGGAGCTTCCTCCGGGTCTCCCACACAGGTGCAGGGGCCCAAGCACTTGGGCCATCTTCTACTGCTTCCACAGGCCTAGCAGAGAGCTGGATCAGAAGTGGAGCAGCTGGGGCTAGAACCAGTGCCCATATGGGATGCCGGCACTGCAGGTGGCGGCTATACCCGCTAACCTGCTGTGCCACAGCACCCGCCCCTTTCCTTTGGACAGGAATCGGGCTGAGTATGCCCTGCCTTTCTTCATGCTGCATTCTCCCCCGGGGTTTCCTGTCAAGAAAGCTGCGCTGGGGAAGGAGGCAGTGTACACTGAGTGTCAGCGGTACCTCTGGGAAGGGGAGGAGAGAGATGAGGCAGGGGCTGGAGGATGAGCTGGGAAATGGGGGAGGGCACCCCACCCGTGGGAGACCCTAGATCCTGTTTGTAGACTTTTTTTTAAAGATTTGTTTATTTATTTGAAAGTCAGAGTCACACACAGAGAGGAGGAGGAGGAGGAGGAGGAGAGAGAGAGAGAGAGAGAGAGAGAAAGAGAGAGAAGTCTTCCATCCTCTGGTTCACTCCTCAATTGACTGCAACAGCTGGAGCTGCGCCGATCCAAAGCCAGGAGCCAGGAGCCTCTTCTGGGTCTCCCTTGAAGGGTGCAGGTGCCCAAGGACTTGGGCCATCTTCCACTGCTTTCCCAGGCCATAGCAGAGAGCTGGATCGGAAGTGGGGCAGCTGGGACTCGAACTGGCGCTCATGTGAGATGCCAGCACTGCAGGTGGCAGCTTTACCTGCTATGCCACAGTGCTGGCCCCCTGTTTGTAGACTTTTAAAGTTTATTTACTTATTTATTTTCATTTTATTTGAAAGGCAAAGAGAAAGAGGGAGAGAGAGAGAGAGAGAGAGAGAGAGAGAGAGAGAGAGAATCTTCCATCTGTTGGCTCACTCTCCAAATGGCCAAAATACCTGGATCCAGGGCTGGGCCAGGGCGACACCAGGAGCCTAGAATTCTATCCAAGTCTTTGTGTGGGTGGCAGGGACCCAAGAACCTGAGCCATCACCCGCTGCCCGGAGCCTGGGCATCAACAGGAAGCTGGATGAGAAGCAGAACAGCCAAGACTTGAACTTAATTGATGGAGCTTATCTGGTGGGCAGAACGCAGACCCAGGAGAGAGAGGGGGACATGGAGGGAGAAGAGCCTTCCAGAAGGCAAGGGTGTCGGCTTCAGAGCCCGAATGGGGGCATCGGCGTCGTGGGCGGAGAGGGCGCAGGTGCAGGATGCAGCTTAGGGCTGGGTGGGGGGCGATGGCAGCTGCTTCCCTCTGCTGGGTCTGTGCCAAGGTCAGCAGCCAAGTGGGGGCAGAAGAGGAGGAATGGGAGGTTCCAGGGAAGATGGGAAAGCATGGGATGCCGTGGGGACAAGACCACCAGAGAAACATGGCAGGATTGTTGGGTGGAAGGGAGGTTTGTGGGTGCAAATGCCATGGTTCCCTATCATGATGGCCACTCCGCAGGCCAGGCATGGAGACTGTGTACGGTGGACTTGGTCCAGGTAGGGGTTTCTCCAGGTGGGCTGTGATGAGAGGAGAAGGGGCTGGGTCCATGGATCGCCAGGGATGAGCCTTAGCATCCAGGCTGGGGAAGACGGGACAGCCAGGGAGGGCTGATGGGTGGTCAGAAAGGCGTCCCTGACGGGGAGACGTCAAGGGGCTGGAGGGGGTGCAGCCGCAGACACGGGGACCCCAGCAAGAGCGCTGGGAGGGCGGCGGCCGTCAGGAAGCAGGTGCTTGTGGTTGGCGCTTTCAGAGGGGGCTGAGCTTCCGGTGAGGCATCCAGGAGATGGCTCAAAGGACAGGTGGGGAGGAGGAAGCGAGGTTCACACAGGGCCTGGGGTCCGTCTGGAGAGGAGGAGGAGAACGACCAGGCAGTGGAGGACCCTCAGCTCCCATCCGGAGCCCCAGTTGCCACGGTGACAAGTGTCGGGGCAGGGTGGAGACCCGGGGTGTTTGCCACTCACAAGCCAGCATCCACAGAGGCGCCAGTGTGCGGTGCAGCAGACCATCGGGGCTCTGACTTCCGGCAGTGACGGGGGTGAGGGTGGGGTGGAAGGGGGTGAGGCACACAAGATGGGGTGGGGGGGTCTCTGGGGTGAGGGTGGGCCCGATGCCTCCCTGCCTGGGTGGCCTGCCTTCCCCCCACCATGGCTGGCGAAGACCTCACCTGTCTCCTCTCACCCCTCTGTCTTACTGCAGTGAAATCTGCAGGTGCCTTGCCTCCTGCTCCCAGGTCACCCCGTCAGCAGCACCAGGTCACCTTTGTCCCACGCACCCCCACTCTCCAGGGGCCGGACCCTGTAGTCCGGGGCGCTTAGGCAGTGCTGTGCATAAAGCAGGTGCTCCCAGGTGAGTATCTGATTAAATGGAATGAACCCTGGAGGGAGCGGGGAAGGGAACAGGCTACAGGAGTCCAGGCTCTGCTGGCCTAGCAGAGCGATGGCGCTCACACTTGCCGTCAGCATTGAGATGCTCCTGACACCTCTCTGGAGAGGCATGTTTTGTTACAAATATTTGTTATTTACCTTATTTGAAGGCAGGGAGAGATTTTCCCATCAGCTCATCCACTCCCAAAGGCCCACAACAACCAGGCCTGGGCCAGGCCAAAGCTGGGAGCCTGGAGCTCAGCCCAGGTCTCCGTGTGGGTGGCAGGGACTCAAGTATTTGGGCCATCACCTGCTGCCTCTCAGGGTGCACGTTAGCAAGAAGCTGGATCTGCACGTGGGGCCAGGACTGGAACCTTGGCTTTTGGATATGGGATGCAAGTGTCTCTACCACTGTGCCCAGCGCCCACCGCCTGGCTCGGTGTTGTCCCCCTTTTCTATCCACTCACTGCACACGTGATTCTCCAGTGCCCACTGTGCAATGGACATGGTGTCCCGCCCTGGGAACGCCAGCAGGGTGGGAGTGCTCAGCCTCCACCCCCTACCCCCCTCAGTGCACTCTCTGTCCTGCTCCCTGAGCAGGGAGAGCAGACCCTGTGGCTCGCACCATCCTGGCTTCCTTGCCATCCGCTACCCGGTGGGTTAGGCCCACGGAGGCCCTGGCAGGAGGTACCGGGAGGGAATCCATCCTCTCTTTGGGCTGTGATTCTAGCAGTGGCAAAACGGTGGCTTCTATAGAGCCACCCCTCCTCCATGGTCCTCGCAGTCAGGGGACGATGGTCATTCGCAGAGTGGGTGGGCGGTGACTCTGTCCTCAGCATCCCAGGGTCTCGAGTTTGGGGGCTCGTCCCGGGCAGTGGCTTGGGTAGGCCAGCCATTTGTGTGTTGACACCTTCCTTCCTTCCTTCCACACGACTGCCCAGCTGGTTGGTGCCAAGGCTCAGAGGGAAGCGACACAGGTGTGGCTTCTGGGATCCCCTTGGCTTTCAAAGTCTGTGGCCTGGCGTGTGGAGCGGAGAATTTGTTGGGAGGGAAAGAGGAGGATGGACGCAGCATCAGGCTCAGTCCGTGAGTTCGTCCTCTGCAGGTGGCCGAGCCTGGGATCGATCACAGGCAAATCGGCCTCATAGGCACCACCGCCGTACCTAGGGCACCTAGGGGAGCACGCTGAGCTTCGGTGTCGGGACACCCACGTCACATCCCAGCTGTTGCTCCTGCCGGTTCTGGGAGCCCGAGCCACACACTTGGCCTCCGTACCCTTCCCTTGCAAAACGGGGGAGACAGAGGCCATCTCTCACGTTCCAGAGGGGTCCCAAGAGCACCCCCGAGCCTGTGCCCACGCTGGCTGCCACCACTGCCACATCCAAGCCGCTCCCAGGGCGGGCGCCTCCTCACACGGGATTCTGTCCTGGCTCCCTCAGAAATGCAGCCACAGCCAGCAGTGAGGGGACCTTTCCCCATTGGGCACCCCCCACTCCCGGCTCTTGACATGAAAAAGAGAGGAGGAAGCAGGAAAATCGCACCACCTCCCCTCCCCCAGGATTGCCTTCAGGAAACAGAGGGGCTCTGGGTGGGGTGAGGGAGCCCCTGGGCTGGCTTTCAAGTCCCCTCTGCCTTCCAAGTCGGGGGTGGGGTGGCATGGGAGGGAGGAGGCAGGAAAGGAGACGACGGGTCAGGAGGTGGCACCAAGAGGGGTGCGGGCTGGATGGAGACCCAGCAGACAGCCGCATGCCGTTCAGAGAGATGCTCCCCACCTCCTCTGAGGCTGGAGGGAGCCAGCGCCACCCCTGTGGTCGTCTTCCAGCTCCCAGGACGGGCTTCAGGTACTGTGTGTCCACCCCCAGGAGACAGACGTGCAGTTCTCACCTCCACAGTTGCTAGGGTGGATTTGACTGTCGGGATGTGGATGGACGCCAGCTGCCCTGAGGTCAGCCCTGGAGGAGGAGAACATCGGAGGTCTGATCTCAGCGTTGGTGACAATGATCGTCCTCCCTGGCCAGGGGGAATGTCTTCCCCGGGGTTGGGGGGTGGGGGTGGGGACACACAGCTGGAAGACTGGGCAGGAGGAACTGAGGCACCGTGCTCCAGGGACCAAGAGCAATGCTCCATGTGACCGCTAGGGGGAGCCGGTGTCCCGAGTGGACCGCAGGGTGGTGCTCTCTCCAGGGACAGAGAACATTCAGAAGGTGGCAAGGCAGGGTAAGCAGTCAGAGGTCAGAGGTCAGACGGCTCCAGGCCTCCCCGGAAACGCTTTGACCTCCTTCTCTGCCACACATAGGGTGGTGGGAGGAGTGGGATTCCAGCTCAATGGGGACAGGGAAATTGTGCACAACCCAAAAGCAAATCTATGCTTCCCCCCGCCCCCTGTAACTCAGGGTGAGAGCAACTTCCGGGACAGCAAGGTCCTTCTACCACCCGGGTCTGCCTCCGATTCCCCATCTATGAGATGGCAGGGCTGGGTTAGCCAGGGGTTTTCCAGGGGTGACCACGGGGGCTTGAAGTCCGCAGCTCCCTGCCCCTTGCTCTTGGCCCTCACTGACCCTGCAGGTGCACACGAGCCTTTCCCATTACGGAGCTTCCTGCCCCGACATCCCTGTGGTGTGGGAGGCAGAGTCCCTGGGAGACCGGGGGTCCTTGCCAGGATCCACACTCATGCATTGTCTGGGCCTCTCCTGCACACAGCTCGCTCCCCAGCTCAGTCTGTGTTTCCCACCCTCGGGCACCTGTGCCCCAGGCCGAACTCCATACCCTGCCCAGCGCAGGCTGCACTGCCTCCTAGGCTGTCCATGCCACAGGTGGCCCCCATGCCCTGCCAATCACCCAAGCCTGAAGTCCAGGTGTTCACATCAACCCCTCCCCTCTCGCGTGTGTGCCTTCTGTATTTGCATGGCAAAAGGTGCAGACAGGCTAACCCTGAACATCCCACTGGTCCTCGCTCACGCTGCCCTTGCCCTTGTCCGAGCCGTTGTTGTGTCTTTCCGGAACCGGTGGGTCTCTCTGACTCCAGTCTGCTCTCTTTCCCATCTGTCATCTCTCCGTGCTGCCGCCAGAGAGCTCTTTCCAAAGCCCAAATCTGATTACCCACATCTCTGCCTTAAAACCCCAGCCGTAGCCTTGTGGCCTAAAGATAAATCCAAAGTCCTAGCGAGGCTCCCAAGTCCATTCCTGGCCTGACCCTGGCTTCCCGGCCCAAACGCATTTCCCAGCATGCTCCTTGGCCTGTCCAACCACTCCGCTCCCCGCCTGCTGATCAGCCCCACGTTTTCTCAAGGCTCTTGCTTCTGCCAACATCAGCCGCCCAGCCGGGTGCTCCAGGCCTGACTTTTGCCTGGTGAACTTGGACTTCTCCTTGGCGACTTCTCCTTGGAGGCCCCGTAGCCTTTCTCAGGAGTGCCAGGTGTCCCAGGCAGGGCTCCCAGCATACCTCTTCCCTTTCTCTATCCTTTGTCTGCTGCCCCCAGCAGCCTGCAAGTCCCTGCTCAGCTCAGCATCTCCGTAGTGGGAGGGAGTGAGGGCAGGTGTTGAATGAATGAATGAATGATTGCACGCGTGAATGGTCAGGAAAATTGTCGGTTGTGCTGTGAACTTTCCGTTTGCTCTGCTGGAGCCCCCTGAGCAGGCAAAAAGGAAGAAGAGGAGGAGGGGGCGTGGGGGAGGACTCTGTGCATGACAGTAGGGGGTTTGGATTCTTTTTCTCTGTGCTGAATTTCAGGTGCACGGATTTGATTGATTGCTGCGTCCTCCCGAGAGAGGGAGCCAGTGTCGTCATCTCCGTCATCACCGGGTCCCTTCGCTCACACCCAGTGCGAAGCCACAAGCTTCTGCCTCCTGTGGCTCCTTCTTCCCGCCCTACTTTGGCTGACGGAAGAATTTGAGTTTCATCCTCAAAGCAATAAAAAGTCTTAGGAGGCTTTTAAGCCAAGGAGTGACGTGATCTGATTTTCATTTCATAAAGATGGCTCTGTCTGCTCGGTGGAAAACGCACTGTAGGGGACAGAAGTGCATGCAGGAGGCGGGGCCAGTTGGAGGGGCGGCAGCACAGTGGGGACAGCGGGGACAGCGGGCAGGTGGGTTTGCAGGGGCCGGGTGGGGGCGTGAGAGGAGACCTGGTTGGCCGGTGTGCAGAAGATCTGAAGACCGAGAGAAGGACCTCAGCAGGGAAGGCTCCAGGAGCTCCGCGTTGCACGGGTTTAGGGGCAGCCGTTTGTTTGGGAAGGGAGCCGGAGATGCATCTGGAAGCCGGGCTCACATAGCGGGCACACTGTCCTTACTGGATTTATCTGGGGTGATGAGGACCGGGTTTATTTGGGGCAGAGGAAGGGATGGGGATGGAGAGGAATGGAGAGGCCTTGCCCTACCAAGCTGATCCTTAGTGATCCCCACAGGCCACAGGGCCTTTGCGTGGAAGGCTGACGCCCCCAAATCTGCACACACCAGCTTCTCTCTTCATCCAAGTCTCAGCCCAGAGGTCGCCCCAGACAGCCCTCCTCTGACATCCGCCCCCACCCCACCCTACTCTGCCACACTCATTTACTTTAAAAAAAAGATTTATTTGAAAGGCAGAGTTACAGAGAGCAGAGGCAGAAAGAGAAAGAGGTCTTCCATTCGCTGGTTCACTCTTCAAATGGCCGCAAAGGCCAGGGCTGGGGCAGACCGAAGCCAGGAGCCAGGAGCTTCTTCCGGGTCTCCCACGTGTGTGCAGGGGTCCAAGCATTTGTGCCATCTTCCCCTGCTTTCCCAGGAACATAAGCAGGGAGCTGGATCGGAAGTGGAGCAGCCAAGACTCGAAACAGCGCCCACATGGGATGCTGGCACTGCAGGCAGCTGCTTTACGCACTAAGCCACAGTGCAGGCCCCACTCATTTGCTTTCTTTCTAGCACCTCCGGAGCTCTTGGCATAGCTGTCTGGTGCAGCCCCTTCTAGAACTTTCCGGCCGCCGCTGAGGTGCCTCTCCATCTCTGCTGCCTTGGGGATCTTGGCAGGTTATGAAGGAAAGAGAACGGAGAGCTGGGAGATAGGTTCTTGGTGCCAGGCTGCACCACAGGCCACACCGAGAGACAGGAGGACACAAAAAGCAGCCCCCGACCTCAGAAGGTGCTGCCGGCCCCTCCGGCGACTCCCGCCCCCGGCCCGGCTCGCCAGCTGCTGGGGTGGGAAGCCAGGGAGGAAGGAGGCCAGTGATTAAGAGCGCCGGCTGTCAGGGCTGGGGCCAGGGGGCGCGCCCCCTGGGTGACATTTTCTCGCATTGTGTCCTCAGAACAAAACCGAGTCTTATTCCAGTCTTATTTGAGGAGCTGGAGGGGGGAGGGGGCAGGGGCCGGGCTGGTGGAGTGGAATCGTGGCTCCAGGGAACAGCGATTACTCATCAAAGGCCAGGGCAGCCCGTGTCTTTGTGTGCCCTCCGCAGCCCGCCCGTGCCTGGCTGCCGGCCCCTGGCCCTCGGCTCTCCCCACTCATGGACCCCGGGGAGCAGGGCCAGGGTTGGGTGTGGGGGGGGGAGGGCTGGGATCTCGTGTGGGCAAGAGGCTGGTGCACACTCCTTGGGGGGAGGGGCGACCAGGGCGGGCTTCCTGGAGGAGGGAGGCACTAGGCGGAGAAGGGCTGCAGGGTTCCGGGAGACAGGGGCACCACGGGTGCAGGGGCGAGGGGAGAGGGCAGAACCTCTAAGGTGTCAACTCAGCCCCCGGATGGAGTGTCCTGGAGGGGCTGGGGGAGGGGGCTGGCCGCTTCCTGCTATGAGGGCTATTTTGGGGCTTGAATCAAATCAAATCCGCTGCAGCCCCCAGAGCCCCCAGCAGCTGCGCAGAACAGCTGTCCGGCGGGCCCAGGGTGCAGGGAGGCTGCAAGCCCGCTTCCTGCCCCCCACTGATCCCCCCTGGGCTGCCTCAGGGGAGAGGATGTGAAAGCGATTTAGGCTCAAGTCACAAACCTGGGCTAAAGTCTTGTTTCTGTCTTCCCTGTGCTGTGCTACCTGGGGGGCTGAGACTGGCCTCTCTGTGCCCATCTTGGGACCCCCAAAACCCTTCCCTACACCTCGGCTCTCCACTGAGCCCTTCCAGGTATCTCCCCAGGCCCAGACAAGCCCTGTTGGGCAGTCTCCCTGCCCTCCAGGAAGTCCTCTGGGGTTTCCTGTTGGTGAGAGACTTCTAGGTTAGGGGAGACACTTAGCTCCCTGGGTTGCCTCGGTAGGACTGAGTCAATGATGAGTGGGGCGTGGTCCTGAGAGGGGTAGAGGATCAGTGAGGGGGCAGCAGGGCCCTCATCTCTCACTGGATCCCTTCCCCCAGACTGTCTCTGAGATGGGGCAGGCCTCTCATAGCCCACCTGGGTTTGCTGGTATCACCCCCACTGGTATCCGCCCACCAGGCACAGGGCAGGTACATTTCAGGCACCTGTTGATGCCACAGAGGGCCCCTGTGTGTCAACCAGAACCCAGACACCCGCAGATCAAGGAGCTGGGGAGAGCACAGATCCCTCTTCCAGGAAGCCTTCTTGGGATAGGCAGGAAGGAGAGCCTCTCTCTCCTTGGTCCACCGTGGCTCAAGGCCAGCCAGTGACCACAAGTGCCACCATGGCTGGACATGCCCTGGGGCAGCCCAGTCTCTCAGGTCACAAGTCCATGACGGGGTCCCCATGCCCATTGTGTACAGAAAGGACCCCATTGTCCTGGGGGCATAGCTAAAGGGTGAGTTCAGAGCCCAGAGATGCCGACCACTGTGCTGGTCATCAGCTCTCTGACCACAGTGAGAAGGGCAATGCCACTGGGCCACTGTGGGGGCGAGGGACAGGCACAGATGCTCACACACCCAGGGCAGGAGCCGATGCGGGCGCCTGCGCTCCCATGGCCCAGGCCAGCCCCTCCTTTTGCACTCTCTGCCTCAGTGAGCTGGGCCGAATCTCCCATGCCTTCAGGGGCTCTGGCCATAGAGCAGCCAGGGGAAGCAGGGACGTGGCACCTGTCCCTGGGGGCAGGAGCAGTTCCTGGAACCCCTCTCCATGGGTGCTTTCATCTCCTGTCATTGTCAAGATTGACAGAGCTAGACACACCGGGTCTGTGTGCCCCAGCTACCGCCTTCCACCAGAGAATCCTCCCCTCCCGTCTCTCTCTCTCTCTCTCTCTCTGATCCTGCCACTGAGTCCCCTCTCAGGGACAGCAGCCAGGGCTCCAGCAGACCAGGGACCAGGGAGAAATGAATGGCAGGCCATAGACCAACAGCCACACTCTGGGTTACACTTGATCTTGGCCATGAAGCGGTGTGACAGGTGGTCCCACCATCAAGCCCCCTGCATGGCTGCTCGCCTCCACCACGATTTCCCGCACAGGATTCCCAAAGTGAGAAGAGCCCCTTCCCCATCGCACCCGCTCCCATCCTGGGGACAGCTCATCCTTGGGGGCTGGCCCTGGTGCCATCTGTGACAGCAGGGACTGTGGGGTGCAGGACTCATGGAGGGAGGGAGGGAGACCCAAAGAGGGACAGAGAAGGCACTGGAGAGGCAGCAGCAAGGCTGAGAGAGCCGGGGGCGGGGGTTGTGGGGGAGCGGGGAGAGAGAGAGAGAGAGAGAGAAAGAGAGAAAAAGAGAGAGAGAGCCCAGAGGCTGCAGGGAGAGAGGCAGCGGGGAGGGACGCAGCTTTCTGCTGCTGAGTCTGGAGCCTAGAGCTGGGAGGGAGGAAGCTGCCAGCCCCTTGGCCCCCTCGGCCCTCCCTCCTCCAGCCCTGCAGGACACAGGCAGGCCCCACTGCGCAGCCGCCAGGGAGCCTCCAAGCTGAGCTCACCTGGCCGCAGGTGGCCGGGCGCTCGCCACCATCACCCCAGCATCATCCGCAAGCAACCCTGCTGTGAAGATGGGTCTGCTCCAGCCCCCTGGGGTGCTCAGGGCCCTTCCCAGGCCCCTCGGTGGCTGGAAACGCTGTCCCCCACACCACGCTACCCACCAGGAGGCCAAGCCTGCTGGCAGAAGCAGAGAGAGCCCCCCGCCTTGCGCTTGGCCACTCCAGTGACTATTTGCTGACTGTCTTTCGTGTCGCTAATCGCCCGGCCCCGTCTAATTGGTAATTAGCCTTGAGAGCCCAGCCTGAGCTTGGCTAATCGCTGTTTGTCTCGCCCTCATCTCCGGCGGCAGGGCTGTGCCAGCCCAGTGGCCTGGGCTCTATCCAGGCTGCTGGCAGCGCCAGCGTCTGTGGAAGCTTCTGCAGCCCCGCCCTGCTCTGTTTCAGGGGTGTGGGGGTGGGGTGCGGGGTACAGCCTCTCTCAGCAGCAGTGCCGGCCCCGAGCGGGTCCTTGCCTGTTCTGGGCAGCTGCACACGGTGGCCTCAGCCTTTGTGCAAAGTCCACACTCAGTTATAGAAAAAGAAAGCCACGGGAGGGCTCCGGGGAGGAGGCGGCATCAGGGAGGACCCTCGAAGCATGTCAGGGATTTAGCCATCAGATGAGGGAGAGAAGACGTTGAAGTCAAAGAGGAGGGCAGGGCTGCCTGTAAGAGAGGGCTACAGAGCAGGCTGGAGCCCACAGTGGCTGGGGAGTCACGGGTGGGTGGTGGTGAGCTTGCCAGGTGCCGGGCAAACGAGGTGAGTTGCATTCTTCAGGCAGTGGGAGCTACAGGAGGTTCTTGAGCTAGGGAGAGGTATGATCCGTGCTTTGAGGGGAGGATGGTGACCGGGGAGGAGAGAAACCAGAGTGAGGCTAGCACTTGGGAGGCTGCTGCTTTGCACTGGGGACAGAGAGGAAGGGGAGGGGCCACAGAACCTCGGGGATGCGCCCGAGCACCCGAAGCGGAGCAATCGTGTAAGCCATGTGCTGGGGCTGCGGCTGTGGCCGGGAACATCACAGGATGACCACAGACGGACACCAGCTGTTCCCCAGGACTCACGGTGCAGCTTGGGACCCCCTTTGAAAAATGAGCACCCCCCGTCTCTTTAGAAGTCCCTGTCAGGGGCCAGCGTCGTGGCGCAGCGGGTTAAGCCACCACCTGCAATGCTGGCGTCCCATATTGGAGCGCCAGTTCCCAACCTCGCTGCTCCATTTCCAGGACAGCGCCCTCTGATGCACCTGGGGAGGCAGCAGAGATGGCCCAAGTGCTTGGGCCCCTGCCGCCCACGTGGGGCACTCGGATGGAGGTCCAGGCTCCCAGCTTCAGCCTGGCCCAGCCTGGGACCATTTTGGCCATTTGGGGAGTGAACTAGCTAATGGAAGTTCTCTCTCTGTTACTGTGACTTTCAAATAAATAAATACTTCTTAAAAACAAAATTGCTTACAGAGATGACACTGGCTGGACCTCTGCCATGGACTGGCCACCAAGCACCCAGGGGAAGCTACCACCACCCTCGGTTTCTATGAGGAAGCTAAGCTGGGAGAGATCGGGCCACCATGCTTGTGAGTGACCCTGGCCAGAGGCAAACTCAGATCCAAGTTCTCAGCCTGAACTTTAAATGTGACTTTAGAACCTCAGACCCTCCTCTGTGACAACTCTGCCAAGTTGGGGTTGGTTTGCTTGCTTGCTTGATTTTAGCCAAAATACTGCCAACCAGCTCATCGCCTTTCCCTGGGCGCTCTTCCTTAACTGTCCAAATTCTCTGCAGGGTTTCAAGCCCTAGGGTAAAGCCACCTCCCCTGGGAAGCCACCCTGGATTTTGTAAGCTTCTCCCAACATGTTGAACCTCCTGGTGGCACTTCCTCTGCTCTCCCCACTACGCTGGGTCCCCTGTGGACGGAAGGAGGCCCCCTGTGATTGTGCACGCTGCCCTGCCGGCTCCAGGGTGGGTGCAGTCCTCTCCAACAGAAAGACGGGCATCCTGGACGCCCCTCTTTGGGCCGTCCCCAGTGCCTCACATAAGGCTGGCCACGGCCTGGGCCGAGTCCCGCCCACCTGCCCGGCTACAGGAGACGCCTCTCCTTCATCACACGGGACTCAAGTGGCTCCTGGCTGTTCCCCCAAACTCAAGTTCGCCCGCTTGCAGGGAACATGGCTTTAGGCCGGGAGATCAGGAGACCTGAGCCGTTAGCTCTAAGATGAGCCCAAAGCGAGCATTTCGGGGAGGAGGGATTCCCGGTGAGCTCACTCTGAAGACCACATGCGGGCCGGCCCCCGCGTGACTCCGGGTGCTTTTATCAAAACCATCAGTGACATCTTGCGTTTTCCTTTCATTTGCCTTTATTTCCTCCAGCAGCGCTGGCCTCGTGCCCCAGAAGAAGAAAATGTGTCTTCGCATTTTCCACCCAGCTTGGGGGCCTTCGGTGGAGGCCGGCAGAGCTGTGGCGGGGGGAGGGTGTGGACAGAGGGGCCCCCTGTGCTTTGCCCCCATTAATGCACCCTGCGAGCCAGGGGTTGGAGACCCCACTACGGAGGGATCTAGATTTAGAGCAGGATTGGGAAGAGCTGCGGGGTCCGTGTGGGTGCCCTGGGCTGCGGGAGCAGGGCCACAGGATTGTCCTTGGAGCCGCTGGCTGTGCAGTGACTCCTCCCCCGGCTCAGCCGGGCGCGGCTCCTCATGCACCTCTGGGCCCCATCTCCTCCGTGTATGCGGAGGACAATTATGCCCGTTCTGCGTTAAGGTGGGCGCTGCTGGTTGGGCTTTGCCCCCCTGCCTGATGCCGCAGCCTCTCTGCCGGGCTTAAGGGACAGCAGGCACCTGCCGTGGGTACCTGTGCCACTGTCTCACAGCCGGGAGCCCTTCTCTCTGAGCAGCCGGGGGCTCAGTGCAGAGAGATGAGGACAAGCCAGGGGTCCCAGGGCCTACTCCTTCAGGATGCTCCTGGCCTCTGAGCTGTGCCGCCGGGCGCCCCAGCCTGACAAAAGGGGGCTTCAGTGGGGCCCGGTGGGGCAGGACACAGCCCCTCTGTGAACCGGAGCCAACTGCCAAGATGGTGAGCTTCGGAATATGCATTCCTCATTCCACAGTGGGGCAGGGCAGGCTGTCAGCGGTGGCGGGGGGTGGGGGCAGCCTTTGGCCCCTTGGCCTGGCCCTGACCCGAGGGGCTGTTGTCACTGGGGCTTGGACAAAAGTCCCCTCTTCCTGCTGGCTGTCATTCTGGTACCCACCCCAGGGAACCATGCCAACAGGGGCACTGTCCCAGCTCCTAGAGGAAGGCAGGCAACTGGGAGGCGGTGAGGGTCTCCTCCAGGTTTCAAGACGGCCCGCTGCCCCGCCCCAGTGCCGCTGGCTGAGGTGGAGGTGCTGGCAGGCCGCTGTCCAGGGAAAGAGTCTGGGGAATGGGTGGGGCCCCCCAACCCTGCACCCTCACTCCTCCCTGCCCCTCAGTCCTCAGCCCTCTGAGCCATCCCTGGGGTGGCAGCTCCAGCAGTCTCAAAATTCTCCTCCCCTCTCAGGCATCTTCCTGGGTTGGTCAGGGAGCACAGCTCCCCCAGGACTGAGTGAAGGGACGCCCACACCGCCCAGCCGCTCTGACCCCTCATCCACACCAGGGCCCAGGGACTTGGTCGCTAGGCTGCCTTCTTGAAGATAAAAGTCCGTAGCAGGAAGCCCACCCCCCTGGAAGGACACCGACGCCACTCCTGCTAGGGGAAGAACCGCTCACCTGCGCTGAGCCCTGCTGCCTGCGCCAGGCCTCTGCAGGCCTTAATTCCTCGCTCAATCCTTGTCTGAGGGACCGGCTCTGGCGCAGCTGGGTCAGGTGCCACCGTGTGCAACCCTGCATCCCCTATCAGAGTGCTGGTTCAAGTCCCAGCAGCTGCTCCGCTTCTGATCCAGCTTCCTGCTAATGTGCCTGGAAAGGCCGCAGAAGATGCTCCAAGTGCTTGGACTCTTGCACCCACGTGGGAGACCCGAAAGATATTCTAGACTCCTGGCTATGGCCTGGCCTAGACCCAGCTGCTGCAGCCATTTAGGGAGTGACCAGCAGATAGAAGATCTCTCTCTCTCTCCCTCTCTCTGTCATTCTGCCTTTCAAATAAATAAATCTTAAAAACAAAAAACAAACAAAAATACCACCTTGCCTCAGTCCAGCGAGGTACCCTTGTGGGAAATGGAGCTTTCTTGATGACACAAGGGGGACACAGGTGATAGGGGGCACAGTCAGGACTAGGGCCCAAGCAGTCTGACTCCTGAGAGTCATTTGCTGAAAACAGAAATGCAGGAAGCACACCCTGACCCCTGCCTCTCCATGTGAAGGGTCTCATCAGGGAGACAGACAGGGCCAGACGCAAGGCAGTAGGTGCTGAGAAGGGGGTCTGCTCACTGTGGGCTTCCCGGAGGCAGCGCCTTCTTCTAGGACTTGAAGAAGGAATAGGTTCCTAGCAGGCAGACAGGGAGAGGGAAGATAAACGGCAATTGCTCTGGTCCAAGGACACGTCCTCTAGGGAGTAGTACGTGCTTCAGTGCCAGGAGACGCTGGGTCTGACGCTGGTGCGGGTGTGGGGTGAACAGAGCGCAGGGTGAGGCTCTGGGCGTGGCCCTTTAAGGGCTTTGCATTGTATCCCAGAGACACATCCTATAGTGGAAGGCTTGGGGTAAAGGCAAAACACGGATTCTGTGCGAGATGCTCTCGGTGAAATGGATTCTGAGCGTTTGGATGGAGATCCTGAGAGTCTCTGACGGGTGGGGACACTGGGGATTTCTTACAGAGGAAATGCGCCTTGCGCTGATGTCGGAGGAGTAAGCGACTGCTCTTGGGTGGAAATGCAATCTGAGGGCTGGAAGTGGCTCCCAATAGGAGGGGAGCTGAGTTACAGTCGCAGCATTCCTTTCTGGGCCCTCCTCTGCCTGACCCGGACGTGGTGGACGGCCTGCCACGCCATGGGGCGAACCTGAGGGAAGGACCTGGACCTGGAGAGGTGAATCCCGCCACCCCAGAATCCATGCCCCTGGGTGACGCAGAGACAGAAGAGGGGGCACCGGAGCCCCTGGCTGCCCCAGGCAGACCGAGGCCCTTGGAAGTCCACAGCTGGAGTCCGGCTGGCGATGGCAGAAGGCTCTAGAACAGGCGCTCTCAAATTCAGCCTACACGGGAACGCCCTGAGGGTCTCGTTCAAGAGCACATCCTGGTTCTGCAGGCTGCGGTGCCCCCCCACCTCACCCCCCCCTCCCGTGCTGATGCCACCTGGAGATCACACGTCTTGGGGGTCGGATCTAGAGTGGTGGTCGTCCCCCTTCCTGGCTGCCCATGGAAGCCACCCAGGGAGACTTCTCAAAGAAAAGGTAGGGTGGAGGGCCTCACCCCCAGACCACACAGCAGAGAGGCCTGGGAGAGGAAGGCCAAGGCAGAAGGTGCCCATTCAGACCGGGGCCGCGGGTGCAGCCCTCCGCTCCCAGCGGAAGATCTAGAAATAGGAGGCAATTCACACACGGTCCCAGCCCGTGCCCTGTGCACAGCATTCCTGGTAACCCCAGAAGGGCAACCACAGGGTATCCATATCGGGAAGGGGAGGGGGCAGGAAGGGCAGCCTCCTCTCAGCTCTGTCCCCAGCCCCCTTGGAAGTGGCTTTGTCCAGTGTCTGAGGCGCTGGGCTAAATATAGCCTGGGCTGGGGTCTGAATTCAGGCTATTGAGGCCTCTTGATGGCCCTGCCCCAGCAGCAGAGAGAGGCCAGGAAAGCAGGGAAGAGGGCAGGGCAGGGGAGAGTTCACTTGGACAGTTGGAAGCGGGAATAGGGGAGTCCAAGCCAGCTCATCTCTAAAAGCAGGGGTGCAGGGGTGCAGGGGCGGGTGTTGTAGCACCAGGGCGGAGCCGGCACTTGAGACACCTGCATCCCATGTTGGAGTGCAGGTGCTGGTTCAAGTCCTGGCCCCTCGGTTTCCAATTTAGCTTCTTGCTAATGCACCTGGGAAGGCAGTGGATGTTGGCCCAAGTGCTTGGGTTCCTGCCATCCATGTGAGAGACCTGGGTGGAGTTCCTGGTTCCTGGCCTTGGCCTAGGCCAGCTCCAGCTGTCACAGGCATTTAGGGAGCGAACCAGCGGATGAAAGATCACTCCCTCTCTTTTTCCCCACATTTTAAGGAAGCATATATTAATATTTAAAAAAAATTAAAAGTAGGGATACAACGTGGGGGTGAAGAGGAGAGCGTGTCTTCCCCTGTGCTATCAACTGAACTGGGTCCCCCTCAAACGGATACATTAAAGCCCTAACTGACTGTATAGGGCCTTTGAGGAGTTCATTAAGTTAATGGGGTCATAGGATGGGGCTCTGACCTGGTAGGACTAGTGCTCTCTAGGAGAGGGAGGGATATCAGAGAGTGCCCCTCCAGTCCTCCGCCCCACCACAGGCACCACGGAGAGGCCATGGAGGACGCGGAGAGCAGGCAGCCGCCCGCAAGCCGGGGAGGGAACCCTCAGCACACACCCAATGGGCCAGGACCTTGATCCTGGACTTCTGGTCTCCAGAACGGTGAGGAAATAGATTTCTGTGGCGTACGCCATGGGGTCTACAGTGTTTTGCTGTGGCAGCCAGGGCTGAGGCTCCGTATAAGCATCCCCCCCCCCCATTCATTTAGCATGCTGTCATCCGGTTCTCCCCTTCCAGAAACTTCTTCAAAGGGGAAGCCCGTGATGGTTAATTTTATGTGACAACTTTGACTGGGCCTCAGGGCACTCAGCTATTTGGGTAAACATTATTCTGGGTATGCGCACATCTGTGAGGGTGTTTTAGATGAGACCAACATTTATGTCTGAGTAAACCGAGAGAAGCAGACGGCATCCCAGTGTGGGTGGGCCTCATGGGTCCCTTCATTTATCCACCCATCCATCCATCCACCCATCCATCAGAGGCCTGAACAGGACAAGAGCTGGAGGATGGGAGGAGTTGCTCTACCTGTCTGCACCTTCTCTCCTGACCCTGGGCTTGAACCTACACCATCAGACCTCCCCATTCCCAGCCATCCGGACTTGGACTGGAGCTGATCTCCTGACTTTGCTGGTTCAAGTGCTGGCCGTGGGACTGCTCAGCCTCCAGGATCGGAGGAGACAATCCCTCACCCTAAGTCTGTGGCGTGTGTGTTGGTGCGTGTGCACATGCATGTGTGCACACGTGTGTCTCCCGCTGGTTTTGCTCCTCCTCTGGAGCCCTGATTAACGCACCTTCACTTCCCTTGCTCATACTGGTCCTCTAGCCAGTGTGCATGAGGAAGTCCTCACAACCTAACCACCATCCCTACAGCTTCAGTGAGACATGGGGCTTAAGAAGAAGGGCACGGGGCTGGCGCTGTGGCGTAGCGGGTAAAGCCACCGCCTGCAGTGCTGGCATCCCATATGGGCACTGGTTTGAGACCTGGATGCTCCATTTCTGATCTAGCTCTCTTCTATGGCCTGGGAAAGCAGTAGAAGATGGCCCAGGTCCTTGGGCCCCTACACCTGTGTGGAAGACCTGGAAGAAGCTCCTGGCTCCTAGCTTCAGATTGTCCCAGATCCGGCCATTGCAGCCATTTGGGGAGTGAACCAATGTATAGAAGACCCCCCACCCCCCACCCCTGCCCCTCTGTAACTCTGCCTTTCAAATAAATAAATAAATAAATAAATAAATCTTTAAAAAAATGGAAGGATGCCCCAACCCCCACCTACAAAAGCCCATCTCCTTGCCACAGTGCCCACCAGAAGTGAGAGGCTCAGGGTGGTGCTAGGGCCAGACCCACCCCTCTCACACAAAGCCAAGCAGACGGACAGGCACCCCCAGAGAGCAGGCTGCCTTGCCCACACACAGCCTCCTGGGTACCGGGCACCCAACCCCACCCCAAGGAATGCGGGCTCCGCTCGCTTGTCCCTGTCGGCCCAGCCAGTCCTGCCGAGTGTTTAAGTGGTGAGTTTGCGCAGCAGCGAGGCCAGAGGCACATTAAGGATTAACTTCCTGGCTGCAACCCGCCTGGCTCAGCCTTCCTGTTAGAGGATTCTGCGGGCAGCCTCCGCCCAGAGACACAGCTAGGCAAAACCACAGCCCCCTCCCAGGCTGGGGCCCCCACCACCCACCGAGCCCCCTCTGGCGCCCAGGCAGGAGCTGTGCCTGCCCCTCCTGCTAGGTCCTCCCAGATGCCGGCCAGGGCACCCAGGGTCTCAGGTTCGGGGGAGCTGGGGGGAGCTGTCTCGCTCTGTGTCTCAGCTCCCAGCATGGTGGTTCACACAGTCTAAAGGGCTAATTGGTTGGAACACCTTTGGGAAGGCAGATCTCGCCCTGTGCAGTTCCCAGCTCTGGATTTGGGGGTCTCCCAGAGATGACTCACGGTTCCAGTGCCCCCACCACAAGGACCGGTCTCCACCCACAAGGGGGGCCCCAGCCTGATAGGGGAGACACAGCTGCTGTCCTCAGGGCTCCTAAACTGATGGGAGAGGTGGGTCCCCCAGACCTGGGGGAAGTGAGCGGGGACAGCATCCAGACAGGGAGACAGGCAGGGGATGCCTGGGCTGGGCTGGGACAGGTGCCGCAGGGCTGGAGATGAAGAGGATGTGGTGACAGACTTGAAGCTGGTGTCGCTGCAGAATTCTCTGAAGTCACCCGGACAGCCCCAAAGGGCAGCCGCTGTGGCTACCGCTTCCCGGAGGGCAGAGCCCTTGGCCTCCTGCACGCCAGGTCCTGGGTGCGGGGCCGCCCGCCCTGACCGCCAGGGGCTTCCTGTCTTCCGCAGCAGCCCCTCCGGTGGGGCTTGGGGTGTCGTCCCAGCCCCTCCCTTCTGCTCCTCTCCCCCATGTCCGCCTCCCAGTCCCAAGTAAGCCGGAGAAGCCGCCGGGGGCGGGGGTGGGAGGGAGCCATTAGGGAGCTGAGCTGTGCAGGCCTGGAGCTGCTAATCGATGGCTCATGTTATATTTATCAGCACAGTACTTAGGCGCTGCCCGGAGGAGGACTAATGTCCTCCCCACTGGAGACGCCATTACAGGAAGTGCAGGGGGAGGGCCGAGGGGCTGAGAGGAGATGGGGACCTGGCAGAGCCTGCTCCTGCCGGTGCACCCTCGCCCCCAGCTCCGGCTTCCAGGGCCACAGGCCCTCTGGTTGCCGGCGTGGGAAGAGGTGGTCATGGGGCACAGGCCCCATGGCTCTCCTCCTGCCTGCCGCGGGTCTGGGGGCAATCACCCAGAAAGTCAGCCCAGGCACCCTCTGTTCCCCTCCCCTGCAGCCTTTTCCTTCACCCTTTTCTGGTTCCCTTGACTGAAGCCACACCCTCTCCACCCTCCACTCTCTGAATGACAGCCCTGTGGGCCAAGCAAGTAGATCAGCCTGTGCTGGGGCGGAGCCACTGGTGGTTGCCATGGTGATCTTTCGGGGTGGTGGGCTGGTGGGGGGTCTGGAGCCTTCCTGTAACAGTCTTAATTGCTCATTTATTTAGGGCAATTAGTCCCTGGCGACCCTCCCTTCCCTGACCCTCACAGCATTCCTGGTGTCGCATGAATGGGGCAAGGACGCCGGGAGGCCCAGTGTTGGGGCAGAAACTCTGAAGTCTGAGATGGCCCGCTAGGGCTGGCCTGGTCCGACTGCCCCTCCTCCCAGCATCCCCCTGGCACTCTCTTGGTCCATGCAACCCACGCTCCCAATACCGGTGGCCCCTGCACTCCCGCCAACAGCACCGCTGTCCTCCTTGGCCAGCCCCGCTCACCACTGACCCCTGCAAGCAGCTTTCCCCGTCTCTCTTGGCTGCGGAAGCTGGGCGGGGCGGGGGAGCCCTTCCCTGTCCTGCCAGGTCCCACGTGTCTCAGCAGGCTTCCAGTTGGGCCCTGCACCATGCACCTCTGTTCTGCCTGGAGCTGTGGAGCCTACACTGTTCTGGGAGGGTCCCATTGCACAGGTGGGGGAAACTGAGGCCCAGGGAGAGGAAACAAGACCAGGCCAGGACCAGAGTCTCGCCTTCCACGCCCAGACCAGTGCTTAGTGGTGCCGCAGGGACACCTGCAACCTCCCCGTGGACAGCCCCGCCCCTTCTCCATCCTCAGCCCGTCCTGGGGCTGACGCCCTCCTGGCGGCCCCCGGCATCTCGGCATCTCTCTCGGCTCTTCAGCCTGGCTCAGGCTTCCCGCTGGACCACCTGCTGGTCCTTCACGGTCCTGCTGTGGGGAGCCCTCAGCCTCTGGGCTGCCTCTGCGGAGGGAGTGCTGTGTCATCACTTCCTATGTCTGTGGGGACTCTCCCTTCACCCACCTCTCCCCCAGGCCGTGTGGTCTAAAATGGAGCTGAGGGGCAGGTGTGCAGCACAGGTGCTGAGCCCTGGGAGCCGCCTGGGTGTCTCGAGCCCCTTGTGGGACGGGTCACCCACTGAGCTGGGATCCTCCCCTCAGCTCCCTTCTCTGCCTCCTCTGTCCTCACCGGTCCCCTCCTCACTCTGCCCAGGCCTTCCTGGAAGGTTTTCTCCCCGCCTTCCTGGGAACCCCGGGTGGCCCTTCATGGTGGGGGGCCAGGGAGCAGTGCCACAGGCTTGGGCAGAGAGGATGGCGGGAGGCTGCCTGGTGTCTCCCTGGCTCTGGGACAGAGAGCGGGCTGGGGCTGACCTCACCCTTTGGGCATCCTCCTGTTGGACAAAGGACCGATTGTTCCCCAGTCCGGAGGGGGGAGGCAGGGACGACATCCCGGGCCCCTGGCCCTCTCAGAGACCCCATGCTTGTGCCTGATGTAGCTTGCATGGGGTGGCCAGGCCTGCCTGGGGGAGGCTGGGCCCCACGGGGAGGGCCAGGGGGATGCCTGGGCACCTGCCGGGAAGTCCCTGCGAGGGCCGGGCCTCCATGCTGGGGTGTCGCAGCCCACTGCCCTGAAGCCACAGACAGACCCCCTGCCTCCTGCCCTCCTGTCTCCCCAGACTGCAGCTGGCGCCACTGTCTGGGAGCAAAGCTCTCCCTTGCAAGGAATCCAAGAACTGCCTGCAACAGCAGCCGTTTTCCTGGGGTTTTCTTCTCCCCCCATTGTATTTATGTTGGGACCCTTCAAATAAAATCTTGCTAGAAGTCGGTCGGCAAGGCAGACGGAAGTGGACGCTGCTTCAGTGGAGGCGGCAGCAGTGGCCGGGAAGGAGGCCGAGGGCCTTTCCCCAGCCCTCGTCCCCCTGCCCCCTTTGGGCTTGCGATTTGATTTCCTGTTGGGGTCAGGTGAAGCTGCGAGCCTCTTTGTCCCCTGTTCTGTCCCCGGGTACATGGACCCTGCTCCTACCTCTTCCTGAAATCCACTCGATACCCATGCTCTCCTCATCTACATTGCACTGCATGCTCATAATCCCCCTCTTCCAGGAAGCCCTCCCTGACTGCCACTCTATGTCACTACCGCTGCCTCCTCTCTCCTAGCTGACTTCTGTCAAGGGCCTCTTGATCTGTTGCTAACATCTTTTCTCTTAGAAGCCCCTCGAGGATAGGGACCCTTCCTTTTCATCCCAGTGGGCCTTGGGGCAAGGAGGTTGGGAGTGACCCAGAGGGAAGCATTCAATTTGGGGTGCGGCATGGCTGGTAAACCCTCCAGACCATCAAACCTGCCCCCTGCCAATGCACACAGGCCCCTACTGTCCCCCCCAGCCACCCCGCTCTCACAGGCGAGTCTGTATGGGATAGGGGAGAGTTGGGGGCGGGGCAGTGGTCCAGATGTTGAAGGAAATCCAACACGTCCCCTCCACCCCTCCCCACTTCCCACTCCTTTCCCCCTAAATATTTACTGATTTTTATTTACATTCTTTGCCCGAGGTGCCCGGCTCCTGTCAGGTCCCATTTGCTGGCCCCGACCCCTCCTGCCAGCTCCCCCTCCTCCTCCCTCAAATCCGGAGCCAGGAGTTGTGTGTGGTTGGCCCAGGGGGGTGGGGGTGGTGAAGCCAGGGGCAGGGCTGGGCGGGGCGGGGGCGGGGGGCAGGGGGTATGCCCTCCGCCTGCCCCAATCTGAGATCATTTCAGTCACCCGCCTTTGTTTCACAGGGATTCCTGCAGGGGCCTGATGGATGCCAGATGCCAGGGCACCCGTACCTAGCGAGGACCCCTAAGGGCGGGAGGAGAGGGGCAGCAGGACCCCGAGGCGTGCGGGGTGGCTGCCGCCCACTCTGCCTGCTTTTCCGAAGCTCACCAAGGAGCCGGGCAGCAGGAGTTCCCTCTCTCTGTGTGCGGTTCCCAAGCCCCTTTCACCCTCTGCCCCTCTCAGTTCCCCAGCTAGGGCCTGGGCGTGCCAGGCACTGTCCCAGGTGCTGATGAGATGCTGGCCAGCCTGCCGACCACACTGCGGAGTGAGAGGTGTGCGTCTGGAGAATGCGAGTTCCTAGCCAGTGGGGAGCTGAGCCAGTGGAGCGGGGAGAGCGGGGCTGGGCAGGGGGAGCCTGCTTTCCACCAAGTCTTGCAGGAGTGAGGAGTGAGCTTGAGTCGGGGTAGGGAGCCTGGTTCCCGGCAGGGGGAATGGCGGGAGGGGCACAGGACCAGGACGGAGGCTGGGAGCAGCAGGTGAGAGCAGGGAGGAGGCGCTTGGGTTAGGAGTGGAGAGTGACTAGCCTACCCACGTTAACGCAGCAGGGCGACCCCTGCCTCCCTGGTGCCCTCCCCGACCCTTCCGGACACATTGCCTTTCCTTGCCCAGCTGCCTCCTGCTTCTCCGCTATCCTGGGATGTGGTCCATTCTCCCTGTGACCCAGGGCTTGGGTTATCTCCCTCCCAGGTAGCCTGTGCTGTCTACTCCAGGAAGCCCACCAGGACTGCTCAGCCCAACAGCCTGGCTCTCTTCCCTTCCCATGGGAGGGATGCTGAAGAAGGAGACTTCTTCGATGTGACACTCCCCCCTTAGGCAGCCCTGGGGGTGGTGCAGGGAGGTTTTCTCTGGGTGTGTCCCGGGAACCAACATCCCACCTCCCATGAGCCACTTTCCTGTCCCCCTGTGTTTTCCACAGATGCTCTGTCTTCCTTTTCCTTCCTCTTAATCCTGCTGCTTCCCGCCAGTTCTCCCCTTTTCAACCTGAAGGACTCCATCTCTCTTCTCTGGGACAAACCTGACAGGCCCATTTCAAAGGTAAGGGGTAGGGGTAGGGGAGCAGGTCCTGGGCTCCCAAAGCCCCAGGCCCAGACCCCTGCTGCTCTCACTGACAGCCTCCACACCCAGGCCCTCGGGGGCTGCCTGCTAGTTAGCCAGCTCTGCAAATAGCCACTCATTACTGGCCCAAGCACAGGGATGGGGCGGGGACTGTGGCTTCCCCCACTGCCCCCTGGGAGTTAACTGTCTTCCCGGCCCTGGGAGCCCAGGGCTCAGGGCTCCTGCTCCTGGCTTGGTTAAGGTCGCACCATGTGGTTCCCATCAGGTGTCTCACTCATCCGGGCCTCCCTCATTCATACAACTGTTAAATGAGCACCTGCTACCTGCCTGGCACTGTGCCAGCCTGGTGGTACAGAGACGGTCAAGCAGACTGCACTCCTCCCCTCGTGGCGCCTACAGCTTATGAGGAAGCTGACATACATCAAATAACCACACAGATGCAGTCAGAATGACCACCGTGGCCGTGGGAAGGGGAGGAAGAAGAGGGTATACGGGGGTGGGGACCACCCTGAGCTGAAGCCCGAGAGCACGACGAGCAGCTGGGGCGGAGCGGACAGTATGTGCAGAGGTCCTGTGGTACAAGGGAGCACAGCCACGCTGCTGGGAGAAGGCACATGAGGCCAGAGTGCAGAGAGCAAGCGGGGCGAGGGGCACTAAAGGTGGGCGGAGATGGCCCATGCGTGTCAGGTTTGAAACCTTGATCTAAGCAGTGGCAGCCACCTACTGCTCTGGAGTTTCCTTGGGTAGGGTGGGGGTGACATGGTCCTCTCCAAGCAGGGGTGACAATGGAGGTGGGAGACCTGTTAGGAGGCCATGGCCACAGTCATGGCTTGAACCAGGAACTGGCTGGGATGAGATAAAGAAAGGGTCACACCTGGGCTCCTGTTTGCAGGGCTTCCCACCTGTGAAGAGGGCAGTAGCAGCTCTACTTTCCCCTGGCAGCAAACGAATTGATGGGGCCCCGAGTTCTCCTGGGAAGGCACTGGGGGAGCAGTAAGAGCACCCCAAGTGCTTCAGGCTGTCCATCCCCCTCCCAGACTCTGGGAGACAGAATAGCCCGAGGCTAGCTGACAGGCTGGGGGTGGCAGGGTGAGGGGGTGGGTGGGAGAGAGCCGATCCAGGTGGAGGGCCGTGTGGTGAGAGGCTGTAAACACCCAGGCTGCAGGTCAGGGTCTGGTGGTGCCGGCACCGGCCTGGGAGCGGGGAGAGCCCAAGTGGAGGCGCTTCAAAGGAGACTCCCTACCCGGCGCCTTCAGCTCAATCCACGGTCTCTGGAGTGATGGTGGAGACTGAGCATGCGCAGGGTGCAAGGTGCAGGTGCTGGAGCCGGGCGGACCCTCAGGGGATGCTCCTGTGGGGTGGAGATGATGGGAGAAGTCTCCTGGAGGGGGAAGTGGAGGAGGAGGTGATAAGGGGAAGGGGAGGGAGACCCAGGAACCCACATTCAGATGAAGATGCTGAACCTAGGAGGGGAGCTACTGGCGGAGTCTCCGGCCCATGGGTCTCTGTTGTACCCCATAGCACCCGCGTCTCCTGATCAGCTCCCAGGGCCAGGGCTGCCGGAGCCCAGGCAGAGAGGCACCTGGGAGTGGAGTGGACAGCCAGGTAGGAGGCGCGGGGCCAGACCAGGCTTTCCATCCTCAGAGAATTGCAGTCCAGCCGGAGAGGCTGAGGCCCTCCCAGCACCCTCCCCCAGGCCCGAGGGAAGCCCCACGTGCTGACCAGGACTCAGCGATGACTCCCTCATCTGGCGCCATGCAGCTCTGGCTGGCTTCCTCCCATTCCTCTGCTCAGGAATCAATAAATGAGTTGAGTTGAAGTCCGGTGGCGCTTGGCTGGTTTTAAGCCCTTGTCGATGGCGCTGATGGCGTCAGCGTGCACCCCCAAAAGTCTGCTCACTGAGGCCCAGTAGGTCAAGCGGGGAGACCAAGGCCCCTGGGGCTGGGCCTCGATTATTTTGAGTCTCTAGTGTGTGTGCTCCAAGGTCCCGTCCCTGGTGCTGAGAACAGCATAGGTTCAGCCCGGCTGAGAGGCAGTCCCTGCCTGTAGCCCAGCTCAGCTGTGGATCACGGGGGACAGGGGCAGCTCCTCCATCTCCTCAGGCAAATCAGGGCCCAGCCCTGGCTGCCACGGGCATTCGGGGGAAGGACCCAGCAGATGGGGGCCCTCTGTCTTGAATACATTTGAGAGGCCTCCTGCGTTTGCGTGGCTGTAGTCCCCCTTGGCTGGACGCTCCCTGGAGCTGGGGTGGTGAGGACTCACTCGGTGCCTGCCCTACAACATGTGTGCAATTGGTGCTGGGTATGTAAGGGCGAAAGGATGCAGAGGGCAAATCTCGCCAGGGTGCCATGAACCCACAGGGCCTCTCACCCCAAAGCCTTGCGTCATTTGTAATCTGTCCGTAACTACTTGCCTATCGCCAAAGATTTAGCCCCACACACAGTAAATTGAGCTCAGTGGGCAAGCAGGGCGGGTGCCCCTGGAAGGGGGAATCTGTGTCCTCACCTTTGCCCCAGTCCCCTGGCTCCGGCCCATCCCCCACAGCACACCAACCTGCACCTCTGTTGTCCCAGCCTGTGGCGCTCCTGCCTTGCTCTTTTCCTCATCAGGAAGGTTAGGTGGGGTCCCCACCTGAATAAGCCAGGATCACCTCCGCCTCCCAGACCGCTCCACTCCCCCACACTTGCAGGCTCCCTTCTCCCCTCCTTCTGGGGCAGGCATCCGGTGCAGCTCACTGGAGATGCCACTTGGGGTGCCTACATCCCATAGCAAAGTGCCGGGATTTGAGTTCCGACTCCGCTTCCAATTCCAGCTTCCGGCTCATGGGCACCCTGGGAGGCAGCGGGTGCTGGCCCAAGCATTTAGGTCCCTGTCACCCATGTGGGAGACCTGGATTGGGTCCTAGGCTCCTGGCTTCAGCTTGATCCAGCTGTGGCTGCTGCAGGCATTTGGGGAGTGAGCCAGCAGATGGAAAATCTCTGTCTGTCTCTCTGCCTTTCAAAAAAGAACATGGGGTTATTATTATTTGCCCTTCACACTCGGGAGGCTGAGAACTGGGAAGGATGGAAGATAGTTGGAGTTTCAAGTGAACCCCCTGTCTGGTCTCAGTAATCAGACAGGCGAGACTGTGGGACCCCTGAAGTCCTCAGAGGGAACGCTCTGGGAGTCTGGGAGTTATCTGTGCAGGGAGGGGACCATATCCTTCCCTGCCACAGGCTACCTGTCCACTGCAACCCCAGCTTCAGCTGAAGCCCCCTCGCCCTGCACCGGGCTGCAGCCCCACTGCTCCTGAGACCAAGGCTGCTGCCAGGGCTCCAGGGACCCCTCCCTCCTTGTTGCCCACTCGAGGGCGGGACAGGCGACCCCACCCACAGAGCACTGCCAGCATGGCTCAGTGAGGGCGCAGGACCCCCGAGTCCTTAGGTGCCTTCAGGAAAAGATGAGGCAGCAAAAGGGGTGGGGGTGCTGGGGTGGGCATTGTGACCCCCTCTTGGGACCCCTCATCTCGTAAAGGAGTGCTGGTTTGAGTCCCAGCTCTCTGCTTCTGATTCCAGTTTCTTACTAACGAGCACCCTGGGAGGCAGCAGGTGATAGCCCACCACATGGGAGACCTGGATGGAGTTCTGGGCTCCTGGCTTCAACCTGGCCCACCCATGGCCTCTGTGGGCATTTGGGGGAGTGAGCCAGCAGATGGAAGATCTCTCTCTCTGTCTCTGTCGCTCTGCCTTTCAAGTAGATAAACGATTTTTTTAAAAAAAGCAAATTGGCTAGAATTTTGGGAAAGGAAACTGGAGAATCCATCGCGGGGCAGCCCCTGGAGGAAGAGGAGCGGAGGCCTCCAGGAGGGGCCACGCTGAGGAGTTGAGTGAGAAAGCAGGTGTGTGTAGGGGGCAGCCAGAGCGAGGGAAACGCGCGGAGATGAATGGCCAAGCTGGGCTGAAGGAGGCCTGGGGGGGGGGGGGGGAGGATGCGCCGCGGCCCCGCCCCCAGCTGCCCCGCCCCCGCCCGTCCTGGCCTCTGCTGGCTCTTCCTTCAGAGGCTCACCAGGAACTCTGGCGGGAGAGGCGGATGTTGGATGTTTCTGGATGAGGCCAGATGATGAGGAACGTGGAGGGGCTGGCCCAGCGGGCTTGCAGGGGATGGGGAGAGGACGGCAGGACAGGAAATGAGGGAGAAGAGAGTGTGGTCTCCAGCCAGAGGCCTGGGGAATGCTCACAGCCACGGGGCAGGCAGGTGCCAGGCCCATCTTACGGATGAATCAACTGAGGCTTGGCACCGCGATCCACCTCGGCCTCTGAGGTCGTCCACCTCCTTCCCATCCCACCTCTTCCCCACCCTGGCTCTGCTTTCTGCTTCAGATGGACAAACCCACCTGGCTGTCTCCCACAGGACCCCCTCCCTCTCCCAGGCTCACGTAGACCCTGCCCTCTTCCTTGGCTTTGTTCCCCTGGTGCCTCGTTGCCTCCTCTTCCAGGAAGCCCACACACCAGGCCCTCTCCCAGCTGTGTCCTGCTAGACGGTCTCTTCCACATGTCAGCATCTGCCGAGAAAGTGTTGCACGCGCCCCCAGGAGCCCAGGCTGCTCACTTACGGCCTGGGGGGGCAGGCAGGTTGGCCCCTGGCAGGCGCCGGGCATGGGGAGTACAAAGGCAGCCGCCTGGGGGGGCTCCAGATGAGGTGAGAGTCTTGGCTTCCTCCCAGCCCCATAAAGCAGGATGTTAACAGCCTCTGAGGGAGCTGGCGAGGGCGATCAAAGGGGTGGGCTCACTGCTCCTTCCCCAGCAGGGTCAATGCTGGCACCTCCCTCTCCCCCCACCCCCCAGATGAGCCCCTAGGACTAGGGCCTATTCCAGCTGCCTCCTTCTTCCCCTCCTACTGCCCCACCCCCACCCCATCCTCAGGGGCTGCTCTTCCCCCTCCTCAGGACACCCTGAGCCTCTGTTTCTTTCCTCCTGTGGAATGGAGGGGGACTGGGATGATAGCCTGAGCTCCCCCCAGCCAAAGCCAGGAAGCCTGCCTGGAAGAGGGGGGCTGGGCGGCAGGGGCGGACAAGGATGGCTTCAGAGGGAAAGAACAAACAAAAACAGAGAAAGCCAGCAAAGTGTGGAAGGAAGCCAGGCGTGGTGCTGGACACCAGGTGGCGAGGTCAGAGGTGGGCAGACGCTGGGGCTGGCGGGATGCTCAGTGGAGCGCCACAGCGGCCGTGGGACATGACCAAGAAGAGTGTGTTATCTTACAGCCTTGGGAGCAGAGGGGGCCTTGCCCCCAGTCACACGGCAGTGAGCCAGTAGCAGAGCAGGACGGGAACCCGAGTCCAGACGGACCCCGGGGTGCGGTGCGCGTGGGGGTGTCGCTGGCACTAGGTGTCCCTGTAAACATCTGCAGAGGAGTTCTCTCTCTCTCTCTCTTTTTTTTTTTTTTTTTTTGACAGGCAGAGTGGACAGTGAGAGAGAGAGACAGAGAGAAAGGTCTTCCTTTGCCGTTGGTTCACCCTCCAATGGCCGCCGTGGCCAGCGCGCTGTGACAGGCGCACCGCGCTGATCTGATGGCAGGAGCCAGGTGCTTCTCCTGGTCTTCCATGGGGTGCAGGGCCCAAGCACTTGGGCCATCCTCCACTGCACTCCCAGGCCACAGCAGAGAGCTGGACTGGAAGAGGGGTAACTGGGACAGAATCCGGCGCCCCGACTGGGACTAGAACCCGGTGTGCCGGCGCCACAAGCGGAGGATTAGCCTAGTGAGCCATGGCGCCAGCCAAAGGAGTTCTCTTTGGTTTGCAACCATGGGTCTTTTCACTGCTCCCAGATCCTCCTGGTCTTTCCCCTCCAGGATTCGAACACCAGACTTTTCCTCTGGCGCGGCTCCTTGCCTGAGTCCCAGTCCTCCTGGGCCTGGCTCCACACCAGCCCTGGGAGAAGATGCAGGAGAATGCCCCACCCCATCCAAGTCTTCCCCCCAGGAGTCTCCATCCCCCCCGGGCTTTCCCCGTCTGCTGCCTCCGGCCACATCATCGATCTTCACAATTAACTGGCCGCCCTCTTAGTGCGCGCCTGCCCCGACCTGCCACCTCTGGGGACAGCCCACCTCCGGGATGCCAGGCCGACTGTCCAGAGAATTCTTCACCCGTCAGAAGTGTCATCCGCCCTCCAGCTCACGCAGCAGAAAAGCACACTGAGACCCACGGGAGACAGTGAGTTGTTCACGGTTCAGAACACGGCGAATCCCCCGACTGCCATCTGTGTTGTCCACGGGGTGAATCCAGATCAGGTACTGCTGGGGCCAGGGGTCAAAGAGACCTTGGCCAGCTCCCAGGATTGCTTTCTAGCGAGACTCATTGCACTGGCGGGTTTCAGGTCTGGAGAGAGGCCAGAGCAGGAAGTTGGAGGAGAAAGGAGGAGAGAGAGGGCAGTCCATCCATCAAATCTTTATTGAGCGGCTCTAACGTGCCAAACCTGAGCACGGAAGCAGAGACGAGCGAGTCACGGCCCCGGCCTCTGGCCCCGGAGCCCTGACTGCATTGTTCTGCGTGGCGGTGCTGGGCCAGCAGTTTGAGCAAAGTGCTTGTGGGGCACGGAGGTGGTGGCAGCTTCAGCGAGGAGATGGCGATTAGCTGATGATGGAAGGAAAGGAAGTGCTGAGCAGGCAGGGATGGGAAAAGGCAGCCCCAGCAGAGCGGGCAGCAGGAGCAAAGGCTAAGGGGAGTGAAAATATCTTGAAGTGGGCGTTGTGGTGCAGCAGGTTAAGTTGCCACTTGGGATGATCGCATCCTATATGAGTGCCTGGTTCGAGCCCCAGCTACGTCACTTCTGGCTTAACTTCCCGTGTAATGCATCCTGGGAGTCAGGAGTGATGGTGCAAGAGCTTGGGCCCCTGCCACTCATGTGGGAGACCCGGGTGGAGTTCCAGGCTCCTGACTTCCGCTTGGCCCAGCCCTGGCTGTTGTGGCCAATGGATGAAGGATATTCCTCTCTCTTTGTCACTCTTCCTTTTAAATAGATTAATTGAAAAAAAGAAAAGAAAAAAAGGGGCAGGCATTGTGGCATAGGGAGTTGAGCCACCACCTGTGATGCCAGCATCCTATCTGAGCACTGGTTGCAGGCCCGGCTGTTCTACTTCCCATCCAGCTCCTTGCTAATGTGCCTGGGAAAGCAGTGGAAGATGGCCCAAGTCCTTGGGTCCCTGCACCCATGTAGGAGAATGGAAAGAAGCTCCTGACTCCTGGCTTCAGCCTGGCCCAAACTGGGTCATTGCAGCCATATGGGGAGTGAACCAACAGATGGAAGATCTTTCTTCTCTACTCTGTCTCTCAAATAAATAAACTAATCCTTACAAAACAAAACAAAGCAAAAAAGAAAACATCTTGGTCCATTGTGGGCCAACGCCCTAGGGCCAATGGCCTACTGGATACTGAAGGGGAAGTGGCCAGAGGTGGGTTTACGGGTGTAGAAAAGCTACTCTGGCCCCAAGCGTGAAGGTCCCTTAATGCTCTATTTTGAGAGTAGGGGCAGGCATTTGACCTTGCAGTTCAGATGCTGCTTGGAACACTGCATCTCACATCAGAGCATCAGATCTCCACTTCCAGCCCAGCTCCTGCTGATGGACGTCCTGGGGAGCGGCAGGTGACGGCTCGAGTCCTCGGGTCCCTGCCAGGCATGTGGGAGGCCCACTCTAAATCCCAGGCTCTGGCCTCTGCCTGGTGGAGCCCTGGTTGTTGTGGGCATTTGAGGAGTGAGCCAGCAAATGGGAGATCTCTGTCTGTCTTTCAAATAAATAATTTTTTTTAAAGGCTCTTTTAAAGATTAGAAGGTGAGGGAGAGCCACAGTAGGAAAGTAGGAATGAAGGATTGGGTTGCATTGCAGGAAGGCATTGGTATGGAGAACAGGCGACAGAGGGGGGATGGCGAAAGAACACCTTGCAGGATTGGGGGTTGGGGAGCGCTGGGATTGTCCAGGGGAGAGACCCGGGCCTGGATCACACACACCACTGCCATACAGCTGGTGCCTGGGGCCCCAGAGGGGAAGCTCCCCAGGTTGCACACCCACAGGCGTGGTGGGCTGTGGAGGAGGCACCGGAAGAGGGAGCGACAGCTGCTCACTTGGGTAGTCAGTGGCCAGCTGAAGATGGGGACAGTGAGATCAGAGGTCCCTGTGGCACAGCGGGCTGGGTGTCAGGTAGGCAGTTGGGTATGCTGGGGCCAAGTTCAGGACAGGATCATTCAGGTGGCTCAGAGATCACCCACTGGAGCGCTGAGGTCACACACCCTTGAGTCCAAGTCCAGCTGCTCTGTTCTTGCTCAGGGATTTTGGACAAGGCTTCCTACCTGGGCTTGATGCCAACCGTGACCCGCCACTGAAGGCCAGCTCAGGAAGGCTTCCGGCACTGGCCGGGCTGCCGGTGCGCTGCTGTCTGTTCTATAGTTGGGCTTGCCCTCCTAGGAGCCCCTCTCGGCTAGAGGAGGTGGCAGATTAGGGTGATCCCTACAGCCTGGTGCAACTGCCTTGCCCTCTGCCCCGCTCCCTAGCCCTGCTAAGGGGTTACTGGGCACGCAGCCAGGTCTTTGCCGGGGTGGACCCAGAGGGGCAGGGTGGGTGGGCTGGTGCCCCAGAGTGTTCAAGGCCCTCGCGCCATGCAAATGACATGCAAATGCCATGAGTCCAGCCCTGCCCACAGCAGTTTCCGCAAGGCAGGGTGAGGTGGGGGGAGTTGGAGATCTTCTCAACTGTGCTGGAGGGAGGGGTCGGAGGAGGCCATCAGAGAGAAGAATCTCCCCACCCCCGCCAGGACAGGACCCCACTTTGCGGAGGAAGGGCGAGCCGGCCCCACTAATGGGTCCATGATTCATTGCTGGGCTCTTGTCTCGCTAATTGGCTCTGCCAGGCGACTGATTCACAGCAGGGAGTCAGGCTCTGGGGGACCCCCGTGTCCCTCCCCCACCTCCCGCCCAGGATGGCTGCGTGAGGCTTTTAGATCCAGGATCCGTTCCAAGGGATTGCTGCCCGGCATCCATCACTGCTGACAGACTGGGGCTCGGGTGGGGGCGGGGACGCCCACTTGGAGCTGCCCTCGTAGCCACCAGGGGTGTCGCCAGCAGTGTGGGCTTGCCGGCCGGGGCTGGGTCCAGGTGAGGGGTGGTTTCCTACTGGAAGGGGAGATGAGGGGGGCAGTGGGAAAATGGGTGGAGCCTTGGGGGCGGGGGAAGGCTTGAGCACAGACTCGGGAGCCATGAGGGTGGGCGCAGAGATCTGTCACGTCCTGCCGTGAAACCTCATCTCAATTTGCCCATCCACAAGGGGCCCGTGGCTTTGAGAAGCTGCTGTGACCTGAGTAAGTCACCAGCCAGTCCGAGCTTGCGTGTGGCTGGAGGAAGACCATCGCCCACAGACACGGCATGCTGACCACCTGCCTTGGGCGGAGTCGTGTTCCAGGCACCCAGGAGCCCCGTGTGATCTGACACTCCACAATGGGAAAAGGTGTCCGCTGGTGCCTGCCCTGCAGCGTACCTGGATGGTGGGACTCCCTGTTCCCTGGCCAGGCCCACCCCCTCTCCTCCAAAGAATCTCAACACACAGAAATTTTCGAGCTCTCCAAGGACCCCACTGGGCTGGAGGCAGAGGGCGGCTGCCCGTCCCACTGTCAGAGCGAAGGCAGACCCGGAGCAGATGCTCCAGAAATACCTCCCTCTGGAATCCATGAATGAACGACTCTGCTGCCTGCGCCCCGGGGAGGCCGGGGCTGGCAGAGGGAGATGAATGGAGACTACTATCCACAGCCAGCCACCGCCGGCCTCCCGGCAGCTCCGGCCAAAAGCGCAGGCGGCGTCTCCACTGCCTGCTTTGACCTCAGCCATATCGGTTGCCAGCAGGGCCTGCTGGCTCTGGGTCCACACCAACCAACCCCCTCTGCCCTCCCCCGTCAGGCTCTGCTCTGTGTCCACGGCCACCAGGGGCCCTCGGCTGGACACCGCCCCGCAGCTTGGGGCTGGTCTCCCGTCCCAGCCTGCGCGCTGGCACCTCCCATCCGCCCTCCCCACGGCAGCCGGAAGGATCTCTTAAAGACGTACGTCAGGCCTTGTCACTGCGCTCCATCACATTCAGCTTCCTTGCTTTACCTGACGATGCCCTGTGTGGTCCAGCCCCTGGCTCCCTCTCTGACCTCATTTCGGACTCGTCACTCACTCTGCTCCTTGCTGCTTTGCCTCTAAATCTGAAAATCCTGAACAGGCATGTCAGGGCCTTTCTCATGTCACGGCCTTTGCACCTGCTGATACTTCTTCCCAGAATGCTCTTCCTCTACCAGTTCTGCACCCAACTGGCTCTTTGTTGGCTTCAAGTGTCAGCCCAGACACCACCTCCTCAGAGAAGCCCTCCCTGACCACACCCTCTGTCAGTCTTCAGGCGCTCTGTCATACCAACCTGTTCTATTGTCTTCGCAGCCTTAAAACTATGTGATAAATTCCCATTGTTTTGATTTCGAATTTGCAAAGCCCCCCCCCCCCCCCCGGCCAGTCCTGTCTGCTGAGCCCTCCCTGTATTGGCTGCTGCTTTGCAGGATGTCTGGGTTTCTCCTGGCATTGAGGGCTGATTGGAGGGCTCAAAGGGCTGGCATTGCCACTGGTTTTCCGTGATGGAAGGTTTCTCTTCTTTCTTCAGGGGGACACTTTGCCTTCTCCACGCTGCCTGCTCCCTGCTCTGTTGGGCAGCTACCCTATTCCACATCTAGCCCTTTCCCTCCACAGCTGCCTCCTCTCCCACCCCTGTCCCACCCACTGTGTCTCCCAGGCAGGAAGCCTAGGGCCAGAGCTGTGGTGGTTGCATGGGCATCATAGCTAGCCCCTGCTTGTTAGGGGTCTCCGCAGGTTTGTAATGGGACAGGTGGCTTGTGGGACCATGAAGCTGGTGGGGGTGGTCCCCCCAGGGTGCCCCCCCACCTCATAGCACCCAGTCCCTGGCGCCCAGCGATGAGGTGGCCCCACTCGGCCAGGAAGTGCCTCTGCTGCTCCCTCTACTCTGCTGCCATTTGAGCTCTCAAGTGACCTGAGTGACCCAGATCCTCCCCATAGGATTTCTTTCCCTTCCTCTTACCCCACCACAGAGGAAACTGGGGGTCAGGGCTCAGGAGGGAAGAGGCCAAGTTCAAGTCCTCAGTGTTTAGAGGCCAAGCAAGCAGGAAAAGGTACAGATCTACAGCTGGCAGTGGGGCGCAGGACTGGAGGAACAAACCCCTGTATTCTGGAAGGAGACACTGAGGCCGGAGGGGTGGTTCCACCTGTGCCTAAAGCCACCATGGACCAGGTGCTTCCTGCTGCTCCTGCCTTCTCCCTCCCTCAGGAGGCTCCAGATCCCTCAGGCTTCTCCCAGGACCTCTCCTCACCACGGGGGTCCCCCAGAGATGCTCCCTGTGCCTCCCCTCAGGAGGCTGGGCTTCCTGTAGGAAAGGAAAATCAAGGGACCTTTGATCTCAATGGTGGCCCCTGTGGCCCTGCCCGGTGCCCACACCTGGGGGAGGCTGCTGGCTTCTGTAGCAGACTCAGAGGGCACCCAGAGGCAAATTGTTGTTGCTTCTTTGGGCCTCAGTTTCTCTATTTGCACAGTGAGCCCAAGGATCCCTTCCAGGTCTGCAGGTTTTGCTCTGTGAAGCCCACCCAGCTGGGGATAGGGAGAGACCAGTGAGACTCGAGGGGTTGAGGAGTGAGGGGCGTGCACTGTGGCACAGAGGGTTTAGCCGCTGCCTGCAACGACAGCATCCTATATGGGCACTGGTGGGAGTCCTGGCTGCTCCACTTCCAGTCCAGCTCCCTGCTAATGTACCTGGGAAAGGCAGTAGAAGGAGAAGATGGCCCAAATGCTTGGGCTCCTGCATCCAGGTGGGATACCAGATGAAGCTCCTGGTACCTGGCTTCAGCCTGGCCCAGCCCTGGCTGTTGCGGCCATTTGAGGAGTGAACCAGTGGATGGAAGACTCTCTCTCTCTCTCTCTCTCTTTCTGCCTCTGCCTCTGCCTCTCCCTCCCTCTCTGTAACTCCACCTTTCAAATAAATAAATACATCTTTAAAAAAAAATGGGGGGAGGGATGAGGAGTGGCCACGAGGGGCGTGGGGCTGGAGCCTGCAGTCCTTGGCTCAACCCCACTTGGGTCTTCCTCGTTTTGTTTCTTCACTGGCTGCCTGGCCCTTAACCGGGAGAAGGGATGGTGCGCCGAGGGCTATAGAGGAAAGGTCAGAGGGAACGAGGGGCTCCTTAGCCACTTGCTCACGTCTTGCTGGCGCCCAGTGTCAAGGGGGAGGCCCTGTGGAAGCAAAGGTCTCTCTGACTCAAGGTCACTTCCCCCCAAGATCTCCTGACACCAAGACATGAAGAGCGCTCTCTCCTGCTGCCAGAGAAATCTGGCGGCTGCCCCAGGTCCTGGGGGATCAGAGCGGGTGAGACCTGGGCCTGGGCCTGAGACCACCCTGTGCGTGAGCCACGATTGTTATCGGGGGCGGGCATGTGGCCCCTTCCAAGGGCACCAGAAAAGACACTCAACAGGTTGAATTTCCAAAAAATGCACCGGGATCAAGCATATTTTCTCAGCCGTGGCGAGCGCGGTTTCAAATGGAAAACACAAGTCGTCCAGGCAGACGCGTGTTTAGATGAAGAGGGTCTCGCCCTCCCCCCTTGCCTGGGAGCTTACTTTTCTGCAAAGGCAAACATGTGATTATATTTATTTCGCAGGCCTGGGAGGCCTGCTTGTCGCCGTTCCCCTCCTCCCAGCTGGGGTCATGCAGATCTGGGCCTCACCACCAGTGGTTTCTGCCCCCACTCCCGGGGTGGTAGGGGAGTTGCTGGGCTTCAAGAGGGGGAGGACCAGGGTCCCTGCCTGCTTTGGGTGGCCTGGAGTGACGGGGAGGGGGGCCCAGGTTTCTTTATCTGCAGAGTAGAGATGGCCCAGGCACCTCCTGTGGTAGCCCCCCTCCAGCACGGCCCCCTGGGCCACCTTGCCTCTGGGCCTCTGAGATTTGTGTCCCCTCCCACAGTGCACAGAAAGAACGTGCGTAACTGATAGGAGACTGCAGAAGTGACAACGTGTGACTGCTGCATTACCAGGGAGCTGGGTCGGAAATGGAGCAGCCAGGACTTGAACGGTGCCCATATGGGATGCGGGTGTCACAGGTGGAGGCTTAACCCACAGTGCCACAATGCTGGTCCGGAGAGACAGCCTTGTTAGAAGTCCAGTGTCCTCAGGGTGGGCACTGCTTGGGATGCTTGCATCCTGGGTTCGAGTCCAGGGCCCCCTCCTGATTTCAACAGGGGTCCCTGCCCCCACAAGGGAGACCTGGGTTGGGTTCCTGGATCTTGGCTTTGCTTTGGTCCAGCTGGCTGGTCCGGGCATTTGAGGAGTGCATGAGAGAGTAGAAGATTTCTCTATCTCTCTGCCTCTCAAATAAATAAAATAAAACAAAATAAATACAAAGTAAAAAGATCCAGAGTCCCCTCTGGACATCTGAGTCACTCCCGTGAGTCTCGTGACCCAGCAAGTGGAAGCTCTCTGTGGCAGCCTCTTGCACAGCTCCAGAACATAAGAGTTGCCCAGTACTTGTTTCTTGGGGCCCGTGTGGTGGGGAAGTGGGTTATGCATCCACTTGCAAAGCTGATATCCTGTATCAGAGCGCCGGTTCGAGTCCCAGCTGCTCTGCTTCTGTCCAGCTTCCTGCTAATGCGCCTGGAAAGCAGTGGGAGGTAGCCCATCACCACATAAAGAGATCTGGATGCACAGTGGGCCTGGTGCCTGGCCTAGCCCCAGCCCCAGCGGCCCTCTGGAGAGTGCACCAGCGGGTGGAAGATCTCTCCTCTCTTTCTCTCTCTCTCTGTCTCTCTCCCTTTCTCTCTATCACTCTGCCTCTCAAATACATAGATAAACCTTTTAAAAAAGTTTCTCTTTTTTTTTTCTCCAAAAGCTGTTTCCTCCCCACAAATTGAGCACCAGTTTCCAGGGACTGCACGAGATAGGAGCTTCTTTCTTCCCCTTCCTCCTCCAAGGTGCTCAGGGCTGGATGCTGTGAGGCCAGGACTGGAAACCAACTCCTCCCCTCCACTTCCCACGCCCCGCCCCGAGACTGAAGCCCCATGGACACTCCAGTGTCCCCTCCAGGAGCCTTCAGCTCCTCCCCTCACCGTCACCCCCCGCCCACCCCACTGCGGCCCACTCCGCCCCCACACACAGCTCTAGCTCCTTCCTTCTGCAGCTGGGCTCTCCCCGCCTCCCAGCCAAGCCCTTCTCCAGCGTCCACACCGGCCATTCCCCGCCTCCATGCCTCCTCTGCATCCCAGCCACATTCCCTGACCCCTGCCAGGGAGCCCCCTTCAGTCTCACCCCTGCCTCTCTGTCCCTGAATTTATGGGTGCCCAGCCCACCCACCTGCCTCAGCCCCAAGGGTCCCCAGGGCGCTCAGACTCTGGACACGGGGGACTCAGTACAGACGCAGCCCTGGCAGCAGCTGTGGCACGTCTCAGTCTCCTCATTCCTGCCATGGCACCTAAACCCTGCGTCCCCTGGCTGTGGCGAGAGTCCGATGAGTCGGTGACGCTGTCACAGGCTGTCTCCATGGGAAGGCTCAGTGGAGGCGAGCCTCTTCCAGTGCCTCCTCCCACACGCACGCCCTTTGCTGCAGCCCAGGACTTGCCCTCATTCTTCCCAGCCAGCCCAGGACTTGGTTCATGCTGCTTCCTCCTCCTGGAGGACCCTGGCCTCGCCTCTGCCTGGCTTGCTCCTGTTGATCCTTCTCAGCCCAGCTGAAATCACTGCCTCCGGGAAGCCCTCCACTCCTTCTCTTGGCATAATTGATGCCTTCCGTCCTCTGTGTGGGTGCCTTTATCGTCCTTGCCACCTTCCTTCATCTGCTTATATTCCCACCTCTCCCAGTGCACTCACTCACCTCCATACGTATGCATGTAGTCGGCACTTCTTAAATGCATGTTGGCTTTGCTTTCCCTGCTATACATTCCAGTCCTACTCAGGAGTAGCTTGCTGCTTCTCCTTGCCATAGCCAGATTCTTCCTTTTTCAAATACGTCTTCAAGATTCGCTCCCCTCCCCCCTAAAAAAAAATCTCCATCAATTACCTGCCCCCTGCAAAAACACAACCAGAACGAGGCGTGACTGTGGTCTGGCGCTCAGCCTGACTCCCAGGGCCTGGGACAGACAAGAAAGGCCCCGGGGAGGGTGCAGGCGGGCAGGCGGCTCCAGCACGCCACCCCCACCCAGGAGGAATTGACTTTGGTTCCACTCTTGTGGGGACGGAGGGGGCTGTGTCGGGGTTCCGTTTTCCTGGCATCTCGGTTATGCCTTGGAAGCTGGCTTGGGCTGTCGGGGAATCTGGGGAGGGGAGCAGGGCTGGTGGCAAGGATGGGGGTGTGTGTCTCTCCAAACAGTCCCTGATATCCCATTGGCTTTCGTCTTGTGCCCAGGGCGAAATCAAACATCAACCGGCCCGACGGGTGCCTGGGCTGACGGAGCTGGGCAAGCCTCTTCCAGATGTGTGCAGCTGCTTCCTCCCACTCCCCACACAGGAGCCCCATGTCAGCTGCTCCCCAGGTTTGGGGCCAAGGAAGCTCGCTGGCCCTCACCCGTGACCGTGACCACGGTTTTCCACGGAGGAGACCCGCCCCCACCCTGCTCCCACCCAGTGTTCTTTTCACATGCCATCCCTGGAAGTCCTTCCTGCTCCAGGAGAAACAGGAGGGGCGACTGTGTGGCAGACAGAAAGACAGAGGGGCCGGGGGTTATTTGACAGAGGAGAATGTGGGGAGATCATGAAATACATGGAGCTCGAGTTAATGTGAAAATGGGAGCACTTCACTTCCAGGCATTCAGCCTCTCAGCCGCCCAAGTTCCTCTTCCCAAATGCTATCAGCTTCTAATAAGGATGGAAGACAATTGGATTTATTGCAAACTTAATTGTTTATAGAAATTTACCCGGCTGCAGACATGGACTGGGAGGATGGACCCAGTGGAAAGATGGGCGAGCTGGAGACACAGATGAGGAGGAGGGAGGGGGTGGGCACATGGAGGGGGCACCCAAAGGGGAGGGGCAGGACCCAAGGAAGAGGAGGAGGGCGGGAGGAGCTGGGAGAGGAGGCGGAAAGGAGGGGGGGATGGGCTGAGCAGGAAGCAACTTCATGCAGACTGCAGGCAGGGGCAAGAGCGTGGTGGAGAGAGGACCAGAGGGGAGAAAGAAGGCAGGACCGGGGGGTGGAGGGAGCCCGGAGACAGGAGGGGACCCCTGGGGCTGCCCCCAGAGGATGGCCTCGGTTAGGGACAGAGCCCCAGGTGGGGCACCCAGGCTGCTCAGAGGAGTGGAGGTGAGGGCAGAGCGCAGGGGTGTGTGTGTGTGTGTGTGTGTGTAAGAACGCCTAGGGGAGGGTGTTCCTAGAGGGAGGAGTGTGGGCTCTGGAGGGAGGCCCCAAGGCTGGACACTTAACTGCTGCTCACCCTCCTCCAGGGTGGCAGCCCCTGCCCCCAAGGGAGCAAGGGAGGAGGCCTCTCCAGAAAGCCCTGGGGCAGTCACAGACTCACAGACTCCATGCCGGGGGTCACTGGGATGGAGTGGGGTGGGTGGCCTCCGTCTGTGAGATGCGGAGGTCAGCTGTGCCCTCCTCTGTCTCCCAGGAGCAGTGTGGGATTGGGAGCAGCAGCATCCTAGCCCAGTCCATGCTGCCCCTGTTTCCAGATGGTCCCTTTGGCCCAGGGAAGGGGGAGATTGGAACTCTGGTCACCTTACTCCCCCAAGTGCTGCCGACAGACAGTGCTGCCGGGTCAGCAAGGGACTTTGGTGCAGAAGAGCCAGAGACACGGTGGGATTTTTCACTCACTTGACGTCTGGCCGTGGCAGCCCACCATCGCCCCGTCTCTGTGTCCCCTGCGGGCCCCGTCACCATGTCCGTGAAGAATGAGCAGTTAGCCTGGGCAGAAGAGGCTAGGCTGAGCCTTCACCCAGGTCCAGGCAGTGGTCACATGGGACACTCTAGGTGAGGCTTGGAGTGGGGCAGAACGTCCAGAGGCGGCCTTTCCAGATGTGTACAGATGTGTGCTTCTGACTGGGCCCTAGATGGGTCTAGGACCTTCCAGGACCCTCTGCCCTGCTAGGGGCTCTCCATCATATTGTCCTCCTTCTGACTCACCAGCACACACAAACCCACAAACCCACACTCATTCATTCAACAAACACAAAGAATGAGCGGGCCTCAGCGGATTCACCCACATGGTGCTCATCCTCAAAGGACCTCCCAGTCCAAGAGGCAGAGCCAGACACATCTTGGGACACTAGGACAATGGGAGGGGCCGCCGAGCCTGGCGTATACATAGAAGCCACCGAGGGTTTGTTGAGTGACTTCTGCAAACAGGCTGTTGGTGAGCAGAGAGGAGGGGCTCACAGTCAGTGGGAGCTGGGCTCCTAAGGAGCCGCGTTTGGAAGGCATAGCAGGCTGGGTCCTTGAGGGCAGGGGCTGTGGAGTTCACGCCCCCAGCACAGTGCCTGACCCAGGGCAGGACATGGGAGGTACATGAACGATGTGTTAGGGGCTTTGGGGTTGCTGGTGAAAGAAACCTGTCCCAAACTGGCTAAAGCAAAGCAGGAGAGTTTACGGCTCAAGGTAACTTAATTCCTGTATGGGGTCAGGGTCCAGGTCCAGGTTCAGGGGACAGGTGCTGACGGCTGAGCACCTCTTGGCTCTGCTTTCTTCTTCTTCTTTTTTAAAGATTTATTTATTTATTTGAAAGTCAGAGTTACACAGAGAGAGGAGAGGCAGGGAGAGAGAGAGAGAGAGAGAGAGAGGGAGAGAGAGGTCTTCCATCCGCTGATTCACTCCCAATTGGCCGCAATGGCCAGATCTGCGCAGATCTGAAGCCAGGAGCCAGGTGCTTCCTCCTGGTCTCCCACATAGGTGCGGGGGTCCAAGCACTGGGCCATCCTCCACTGCCTTCCCAGGCCACAGCAGAGAGCTGGATTGGAAGTGGAGCAGCCAGGACTAGAACCGGTGCCCATATGGGATGCCGGCGCTTCAGGCCAGGGCGTTAACCTGCTGTGCCACAGCACCGGCCCCTTGGCTCTGCTTTCTTCTTGTGTTGGCTTTAACCTCAGCGAGTCCCAGGCCTGCCTCTCACTGGGCACATTTGAGTGATGCGCCTGTCCCCTAACTGTTCACATGGACAGGAGTGTTGTATATGCTAATGCGCCACACTTTGGTCACGTGACCCCTCCCAGAATGGGCAGAGAGGGGAAGGTGAAGTCAAAGTCAGCTTCTCCTTGTGAAAGAGCTGGAGAGAGGAGCTTTCCCCAAAGCAAAAATAAAATAAAAACGTGACGGAGTGGTTGCTGGGCAACAGATGTCCAAGACAAATGAAATCCACAAATGATTGGATAAATGAACTGGGCCTTGCAGGGTGAATAGAAGTTCATCAGGTAGAGAGAAGACGGAGGGTCCCTTCGCATGCCTGTGTGCACACACGGAGTCTGGCTTCACATTCTGTTTTCTTCTCGTCCTTGCCTGCCCGTCCGTGTCTGTCCCCATGTGTGTGTCTGGATTGTCCTGGAAGCCCCAGAGGGCAGGACGGCGTCTACCACAGTCCATCTGGGCACTGCCCAGGCCTGTCCACTTAGACGTTTAATCAGGGCTGTTTGGGCCCGCCAGCTGCCCTCCCCGGCACGCAGGGTCCTCTCTCCCTCCGCGCAGCAGCTGCGGGCCAGGCCAGGCCACTGTCCAGCTCTGGGGAGGAGACGTGGGAAGGGAGTGACGGGGAGCCCCCTGCCCACACCCTCTCCCCTTTATCTGAGGACCCCTCCCTGCCCTGGCTGGCATCAGAAAGTCCTGCCAAAGCCCCCGTGAACTGTAAACATAACACTCTGACATGGAAGCGAAGTTTCTGTTTTTTCTCTTTTTTCTTTTTTAAAGGGAAAGCACACAATTGCTCCCTTCTGGCCCTCGAGCGCATGGCATAATGAGTTTACCCGGAGTTGCACCTCCACTTTTTCCTCCACGTGCCTGTTCCCAAGCTGCCCCCGGCTTCCCAATCTTCGCTGCCCATGGCGGTGCACTGTGCACGGAGGGCGCACCTGCCTTTGCATCTGGACTTTGTGGCTCCTTCCTTCCTTTGTCCATACGTTCACTTACCCACGGATTTCATGCTTTGCAGGCCTGCGCTAGGTGAGGAAGCCCCAAGGGGGCACAGCATCCAGACAGAGAGGGAAGGAAGGGACCCCCCCCCCAGGCCACTGTGTGCTGGGGACAGGCAGGGAAGCGCAGCGTGCCCCAGAAAGGGGAGCTTGCTGGAGGAGGCGATGCCTGTGTGCGGTTGTTGAGGGTGAGTGGGATGCAGCAGTCCCCAAGGGGGCCCTGGGGAGGGTGAGGCTGGAGAAACAGGCAGTTGCGATGACAGCATCGTTGGCTGCAGTTCTGTTTGGCTGAGTTCTTTCCTTTCCCTGTGGCCGCGACTCCGTTCATTTGCCTGCTGCCTGCTCAGCCGGCTCCGTGGTGCCTCCCTGCCTCCCTGAGCCGCAGGCCGAGTGGGCGCCATGGGGCCTGACAAGGGCCTTCTGTGGGGACCCAGCAGAGTAGCCCGCCGCCCTGTCCCCCAGACGCTGGGGGTGTCTGCTGGAAGTGGAGGTGAAATGGGACGGGGCGGAGCAGAGTGAGTCCCTATTGAGGGGGATGCAGGTGGGCAGAGCTGACCACCAGGGCTGGCCCCCTGCAGGAGGGACCTCCAAGGAAGGACCTCAAAAGGCAGAGGAAGGAGAGAAGAGCGGCTGGGGCAATCGCACGTTTCCAAAGCTACGAGGGCTGTAGTAACGAGAAACAGAGAAAGGACCAGTGGAGAGTTCTCCCCGGCCCAGGGGCTGGCTCCCGGCAGCCGCTCCCCAGCACCGACGGGAGAGACCGGGGACAGATGGAGGTGGCAAGGGGCCTCTCTCGCACCTGGTCTGGCCCTGGATCTCAGCTGCAGTCCAGGAAGTGGAAGCTGAGGAGGAGGAGCAGGTGGACTGCCCCAGTGGGAGGCAGCCAGCGGCGGGGAGAGAGTGCGGAAGCTGAGAACCTGATAACCAGGCCCCCAGGCCTTGGGTCCACAGATGGCCACGCCAGCGTGGGTGGACAGTGGGCTCGGTGCACAGGACCCTCTAGCCATGAAGGGGTGGGGTGGGGGCAGTCGCAGGGAGAAGTAAACCTGGGCTGTGCCCCCAGGAGAGTCCCCGCTGTATGGGAACTCCCAGCCTGCAATGGGGGACGCGGTGAACAAAGTGGCGGGTGCCAGGGGGAGGGGAAAGCGGTCCCACTTCGAGCTCACCTGCTGGCACTGCTGGCGGTGCAGCCACAGCCACCGAACTGTGAGCGCTCCTTTCCTGCCAGCCCCCCCAGGGGCAGAGTTCTCACTGACTCTTCAGAGCCGCCTTAGGGTGTGAGGAGGGCAGAAGGAGGGGCCAAAGCTCAGAGGGGAGGCGCCACCTGCCCCAGGTCACAGCCCCAAAGACAGTCCACTGAACACAGGCCCGGCAGCCCCCAGCGCCCGCGGGCCCTGAGACCTGGACGCTGAGGACAGGGGCCATGGAGCCAGGGCCATCTCCTCTTCCCTGTCTTTCTCTAGCCCACCTCCCAGCCTCTGCCTCTCTCCTTCCTCCGTTCTGGGCCTCAGTCCCCCTCTCCCCCCACCCCTTTCCTGTCTCTCCCTCCCCTCTCTCTGACTCAGTCTCTGCGCCCTACTCTCCTCCCCAAGCCCACGGTCCAGGAGGCTACTTGATCCACGGTGACAATGAGCAGACCCCGTGGGAGGCTTGCCCGCTCTTGGCCTGAGTCCCTTCCCCTGAGTCTGGGAGCCAGGAGTCCAGGCCTGGCTGCTGGGGCCTGGAGTGCGGGCGGGGGAGGGCATAAGGCTTTGAGAAGGATGGGCACGGCCTGGGTGCAGGAGACAGGCAGGGTGCAGGCGCGGGCACGAGGCGGGTCTCCCTGGGCAGCTCACAGGGTCTCCTGGCCCTGGTCACTGCCAGGCCAGGTGGGGCTGTGAGAATCCTCTCCCCCTTTCTCCTCACCACCCCTCCTGCCTCTTGCCCTCTCTCTTTCCCTCCTTTCTCCTCTCCCCCTTTCCGCACTCCCCCTCTTACCCCTTCCCCGTGCCTCCTCCTCCTCCTCCATCGATCGGTCTCCTCGGCTCTGGCCAACACGGAGGCCTTGCACGGTACTCACAGTTTTGCTTTCAAATTTATGGCCCAGTAAAGGAGGCAGCAGATGGAGGTCTCTGCCACCCCGCCCCCACCCTCTCCATCTCCTCGTCCCAACGAAAGCCAATCTAGACAGGGCTGCCGTCCATCAGCAGCGCCCGTGGTGGTGGTGGAGGGGTGAGAGGCTGCCCCCTGCCAAGGAAGTGCACGTCCTTCCCTCCCCTCTCATTTCTCGAGCTTTCCATGTCGGAGGTTTCCCATCCCTCAGATTCTAGGGTAGGGGGGCGTACAAGTGTCTTGATTGGAAACGAATTAATTAGAAGTGAGGCTCTTCAAGTCTCTGGGTTGGGTTATTTATAGTGTTCGGTTAATTTTGATAATTAACACTGGGGAGGAATTGCGAGTTCCGGGCAATGCGGTGCCCGCCAACAGAGACCCGCTTCCCGCCCCGTCGGCTGCCCCTCCCCCCGTCGCTGTTCCACTTGCACTTGGTCAAAATAGGCTATTTCCTGCTCTGAGTCCCTGGGCTTTGTAAAAGTAGAGTGAGGGAGGGAAGGCCACGGTAGGGGCCTCAGGCTGTCGGGGGTCCACATCTCTGGCCTCCCATCCATCTAGTATCAGGCCCCAGCCCCTCTCCCCTCGGGGCCAAATGTTCTTCCTGGAGAAGCTGGTGCCAGGCTGCCAGGCTGGGTGGCATTCTGCAGGGTGGCCACTTGGACCACTGGAGGTAGAGGGGTGGCACCCACCATCTGGGCAGAGATGCTCCTTCTACCAAGGCAGCAGGGGAGAGAGGAGGGACCCACCAGGGTGAGCTGTGCAAGAGACAGCGGGACCGGGGTTGGAAGGACAGAGCAGACAGACCTGGGAGGGATTCGAAGAGAAGCAGGAACTTGTGGCTTGGAGACCGCTGCCTGTCCCAGGGGCAGGAGAGAGATCCGTCACCTACAAGCAACTGGGGTCTTTGGAGTGTGTTCCCAGCATGGCCAGCTCCCCATGCACTTGCTCCCCCACTCACTAGGTTGCCCCAAGCTGATTGGTGGGCATTTCCACTCTCCCCAGCCGGCTGTGTTCCTGCACCCCAGGTTCACATTGGCAGCCTGCTGTGAGGGGCTGCTGCTCTGAGCCTCCCACGTGGCTGCCTTCCCCTCGTCGTGCTGGTGGAAGTCTCGCTGGTGGCTGGAGACCTGGTGGGGGACAGGACAGGAAGGGCACGGGGTGGGGGAGTGGCCTCTAAGGGCGAGCTGCAGGAGATGGGGCACTGCCCCCACGCTGGGAGCTGGACACTGGGCTGAGTTCAAGGCCACCCTCTGACACCAGGGTGGTTCACCCTGCAAAGATCACTTTTCTTCCTGGGATAAGGACCAGCTCCCCACCCCCGGAGGAGGGCAGGTGGGACCACCCCAGTGAAGGCACAGGAAGTGGTGGGAGGCCTATCTCTCTGGGCCCCGGTGGCCGTTTCTGCCTCTGCCTCTTCCTCTCCCACCGGAGCACAGAGGCGGGTCCGAGAGGATCTTCAAACGCAACCGTCCTGTCTTACTCTCTTGGAGGGACGCCCCATTCCAGGGCTGCCAAGGGCTGGAGCCAGACCGGAAATGGGATCTGTTGTTCCTGCAGTCGGTGCCAGCCCCCCACCCCCGCCCCACTCCCTCCTCCCCCTGCGGATATTCTCAGGTGTCCCGGGCCAAATCCCTTCCCTGGTCACTGCCCTCTCCTTCCCTGGTCCCCAGAGGAGGGGGAGGGGGAGAGGAAGGCAGAGCGCTTCCCCTGCTGGCTTCAGCCAGCTCCCCACCTCCCGTCTGTTGGACAAGGCGTGTTCTGTCTGCACATCAAGCCTTGCCCCAGCTTTCCCGGATGCCCTGGCCCAGCTACCTCTCAGGGCTTGCTTTCTCTGGGGTCCTCCTGAGGCTACCTGCTGAGGCCCACCCCCTGCCCTCCCCCAGGCACACCCCTCTCTCAGCCTCCATGTGCTGCACCCTGGCACCTGTGGGTGTTCTGGGAGTTACTCACCCATTTCTCTCCTGCATTCTCTGTGCCAGGCTCCAGTCCTCTTTCTTTCTTTCTTTTTTTTTTTTTTTTTAACTGATTTTGTTATTTATTTGAAAGACAGAGACAGGAACAGAGATCTTCCATCTGTTGGTTCACTCCTCAAATGGCTGCAAGAGCTAGGGCAGGACCAGGCCAAAGCCAGGAGTCAGGAACTCCACCCAGGTCTCTCACACGGGGAGCAGGGACCCAAGCACTTGGGGCATCATCTCCTGCTTCCCCAGGCACATTAGCAGGAAGCTCCATTGGAACTGGAGTAGCTGGGACTCGAATCCGTGCTCTGAAACTGGATGCCAGTGTCCCAGGCAGCAGCTTAGCCCGCTGGGCCACAACGCCTGCCTCTCTGGCCCCCTCTTGATGACAGTGACTTGGTCCCCCTCTCCCCAAACTGGTGGCTCCCTAATAGTGTGGTGTGAAAAAGCGGGATCTTTTCTGTCCTCCCCCAGGTCCAGGGCAGCACTGACCTGCCTGTGCCCCTGCTCTGTCCCCAGTGCCCAGTGGCCTCGGGCCTCTGCTCCCTGCCCAGGCTTGGTGGCAGCTCCCAGCCAGGCGGCAGCTGACCCAGGCAGCCTCAGGCCAGCCCTCAGACACCTCTGTGCGTCTCTCCCTCGCCTTCCAGCCCAGGGACCTTTGGGGGAGCGGCTGTTTCGTCTCCAGCTGCCTCTGAACAGAGAGCACATTTTTAATTAAAGTGGAAAAAGAGATGAAAATCTGTTCGCATTTAATCATCCTGACGACCTTTTTGCTTAAGAGTTTCCAGCTGGGGAGGGGTCTTAGGGAGGGGAGGCAAAAACATGGCTGGAGGCTGGGCTGGGGTGGGAAGGAGGAGGGAGGGCTTCTCCCAGGGATGAATAATGGAGGAGCAGCGGAGGTGGCTGGGGCTCTGAGTGCCGACTCAGCACTTCCCCCGGCCTCTCTGGCTCCTCCAGCAGGTGCCCCCACCCCCAAACCCCTCCCTTCCGGGGCACCCCGTTGGGGCTGGGCTGGAAAAGAACCTGGCCTCAGGCTCACAGAGGAGGAGCAGGAGCTGGGGGGGGGGGGGGGACGGGCAGGTGCGCTCCCAGCACTAGGCCTGCAGAGGCAGGAGTCTCAGTGACCTGGGGGTGTGGTGGTACTGAGGGGAGGGCCCCCATGGCCAGCCGCCCATCCAGGGGCTTCTTCACCACCCCAAGTCGAAGCGGTAGAAACCGGCGGGAGAGACCTTGATTGAGCTCCCGGCTCCTGGCTTTGGTCCCCGGCCCAGCTTGCAATGGCATTTAGAGATCAGCACTCTGTCTGTCTCTGTCTCTCGGCCTCCCAGAGAGATAAAATAAATAGGAAATGATTAAAAACAAAAGACACATGCTCTGTCATCCCCGTCCCTGCAGCTGCCCCTTCCAGCGACCTGGAACACGGGACGCCCCTCTGGCCTCAGTTTCCCCGACTGTAGCTGACCTCCAGGTTGCCTTCTGTGTCCGAAATCCGATTGCCAGCCTAGCATGTGCGCCTGGGAACTGTTGTGTTCCTGTGAAACGCTCCAGTTTGACAGGGCACCCCTTAGGCGAAGCTCCCCGGGGCCGTAGCTGGCTGCCCCCTTCCGAGAGGTCACCTCTGTGCCCCCTGCATAGAGTCTGTGTCTCCAGGGGACCCCAGGGCAAAGGCTCTGCCTCCCCCTCTGGCTGGACTCTCCCTGGGCAGGGCTGGGTTTTCTCCCCTGCCCGGAGGAGAATGATCTGGAATAACTGGAGCTGAGGGAAAATTGGTGACTGCGCCTTCTGTTCTCCCACTTCCAGCTCTTTCTCGGGGCGGGGGTAACGAAGATGACAGGACCTAGTGCAGGCCGTGCATCCCAGGCCATTCACTCTCCCGTGCTGGAACCCAACCCAGACAATTGCACTTGACCCCACTTCCCAGACATGCTGGAGTGAAGATAAGCTGGGGCCTGGGACTCCTCCGCCCCCAGTGATTCCCGTGGGAATCTCGCTGGAGCCCCGGGGCCTGGTTCTTATCTGCAGCAGGAAAGACCCGGGCCCAGTCTCCAGCACTGCCGAAATGTCATCTCACCCTTCATCCGGTCTCCAGCCGCACAGGCCAGAAGCCACGGGCAGCCGCACAGAGAACGAGACAGATTGAAAGCTCTGCGGCTCCTGCGACTTTCAAAGCACATTTGGCTCTTCCTAGATTCCTCAAAGGAACCCTGTGAGATCGGTATCTCGGGCCACCGATGGTGCAGATGAGGAGACGGAGGGTCAGAGGAAGGGAGGGACTAGCCCAAGGCCACTAAATGGTGATTGACACCCAGGGTTTGCGGTGGCTCATCCTCTGCCCTTCCCGCCTGCAGAACTGCACACTGCTCCCACCACAGTCTGGTCCTACTGGGCATTTCTTTAAGGCATTAAAAAGAAAAAGACATTAGGCTGGCGCTGCAGCTCACTAGGCTAATCCTCCACCTAGCGGCACCGGCACACCGGGTTCTAGTCCCAGTCGGGGCGCCGGATTCTGTCCCGGTTGCCCCTCTTCCAGGCCAGTTCTCTGCTGTGGCCTGGGAGTGCAGTGGAGGATGGCCCAGGTGCTTGGGCCCTGCACCCCATGGGAGACCAGGATAAGTACCTGGCTCCTGCCATCGGATCAGCGCGGTGCGCCGGCCGCAGTGCGCCAACTGTGGCAGCCATTGGAGGGTGAACCAACGGCAAAAGGAAGACCTTTCTTTCTGTCTCTCTCTCTCACTATCCACTCTGCCTGTCAAAAAAAAAAAAAAAAAAAAAAAGACATTAATTTATTGTACTACTTGAAAGGCAGACAGAGAGAGAGAAGACAGGGAGATCTTCCATCTGCTGGTTCGCTCCCCAAATGGCCACATGGCTGGGGCTGGGCCAGGCCAAAACTAGGAGCCTGGACTCCACCCAGCTCTCTTACACAGGGGACAGTGGCCCAAGCGCCTGGGCCATCCTCTGCTGCCTCCCAGGTGCATCAGCAGGATGTTGGAATAGGAAGCAAAGCAGCCTTGAACTGGCATCCTGCTACGGGATGCTGGCGTCACTAGTGACTGCTTAAGCCACTGTGCCACGTCGCTGGCCCCTCTTTGAAGCATTTTGCCTGTCCTCAGATGCAGGAGAATGTGAGAAACATGCAGGAGAATGTGAGAAAACAGAACCACAGGCAGCCCTGTGACCCTCCAGGGCTGGAAGGGACCACAGTCGGGGGTCAGGAGGAACCCCAGAGAGGCAACTGGAGGAGGAGGGTAGGGTGTGCTGCAGAGATGAGGAGAGAGGCTGGACCCAAATGCAGGGAGCGGTGGCCCCGGGGTTCAACAAGGAAGCCACAAGTGAGGGGCACCTACTTCTCTCCCCTGTGCCCCACCACAGGGCCCGGAACTCTCCATTCAAACACCTGGGCATAGCACTGCCCACTTTGGGCACTCCTGCTCCAAGCCACAAAGCCTGGGGAAAATGAAGTCTCTGCCATCCATGTGTGAATGAATTGACTGGAACTTGGGGTTCCTTAACAGGCCTGGGTGTGACACTGGGTGGGGGGCAGGGTGGAGGAAGGCTGAAGTCCCCGGCCAGCTCCACCATGAAAGGAGGAGAGACGATTCTCACGGGTGGGCAGAGGTGGGGGCGACTGGTGCCTGTGGGGCAGGTGAGGGTCCTCCCAGGGCAGCATGGAGACCACCCCCTCCCACACCTCCAAAACTGGGACAGACCCGGGGGGAGGGCCCTGGGCTGTTGGCCCGCCAGCACTAACTGGACTCCTCAGTCGCTCACTTTTCCCCTCCTCTCACTGCTCATACAGCTCCAGAATCAAAACTTGTTGACCCCCAACCCATCCCTGGGCCCCTGACTGGACAGGGCCCCCCTTGTGGCCCAGGAGGAGTCGGCGCAATCACTGCATCACGCTTCAAAGCCACTGAGCCGGCTCCTGGCGGGGCAGCGGGTTTCTCTTACCTTGCCTGGCCGCCTGCCCGGGGCAGATGGGACGCAGCTGGGGAGGCCCGGCACCGCCTCCTCCTCCTGCCCGCTCTCCCCCTCGCCTGCCTCCGCCCCTCGCCCCTGCTGTGGTTGGACATCGGAACTGGGGAATAAGGGAAGTGGTTCCCCCAAAGCAAGAAAAGCAGAAGCTGGCGGGCTCACCCCCTCCACTTGCTCTGAGCATCCTTCCCCCCACGAGCCAGGTCTGTAAATGCACCTGTGAGGAGTGAGCCGCAGAGGTGCCGGGAAGGGCAGAGTCGGGGCCGTGAGGGTGGAGGGTCCGTCTCCCCGACCCACGGGTGGGGTGAAGGCTGGGGGGGGGTGTGCTGGGGTGGAGGGGAGGGGCGACCTGGGAATTGGCAGTGAGAAGTATGACTGTGGAGGGCCGCCAGCTGACAGCTGCAGGGCCGCTGCTTCCTGCGGGGACCTGCGCCTGTGCGTCTCCTCTTTCCCCCTCACTTTCTCCATCTGTAAAATGGTCACACCGGTGCTCCCTACATGGGATTGCAGAGGGGTGGAGGGAGATGATCCTGGCTCTCCTGCCCCACAGGAGGGCTTGGGAGTGCGGGTTTGCGTTGTGTGCTCTCCTGTTTCTGCAGGCTGGCTCCCTGGGACTGCTTGGTGCTCGGGGAGCTGGAAGCTGGGCTTGGCTGAGAGGCCAAAGTAGGGGCCTGAGTGGACCAGGAGGACAGGGGGTTGTATTGGGGAGCTTGCCTTCCTGGAGGGGCAGGGTGGGAGAGGGTGCCAGGAGGAGTCTCTCCCATCTTGATGCCTGAAATTGCAGTTTGACCCATGGCTGCCACTCCCAGCTCCGAGCAGGACTGCAAGGTGTTCTCCTCTGTCTGCCTGGGCATTACTGTAAGTCCAGGAAGCCTGGGGCGGGGAAGAGGGGAGAGTGGGTGGGAGAAGGGCCTGCCCTATGTGCAGCTCCATGGTGGGAAATGGTTCGGGAGGACCCTCCAGGAAAACTGCCGCCCCCTTGGTGTGCGCTGGCTGAGCCCACTTGCCCATCAGCTCCCGAGAGCCCTCGCTCCACATCCCCTCCCACAGCTGTGCCTGTAAGTGCTGGGGATTAGGAGAAAGCAGGCTGGGGAGAGAGAGCGCGTGGCTAAACGGGCCAGGGAGATGTTTGGAAGACCACTCACACAGGGCCAGGACACATGACCGCTAGGGAGTTAGGCTCGGGCAGCTGTGGCTCCGTGGGTTCCTGGGAGAGAGAGAGCTGGGAGAGCCTGGCTCTCGTTAGAGCCAGGAGTCCCTGCTGCCTGCGGGGGTGCACATGTAGGGATGTGGGCGCTGGGGACCGTGACCGTGGCAGTCATGGTGATGATGATGGCTGTGGTAGCCAGAGGACGAGAGTGCGGTGGCTCTGGTAGTGACGTTGATGGTGGTGGTAACTGGTGACAGTGGCCATGTTGGTCCTGGGGCTGGTACAGATGGCTGTGGTCACAGTGATGGCAAAAATATCTTGACTTTTGGGATAGTCAAGCCAAGTGTCCCATTATAAAATAACCCTTCAATGGCTTCTCGGCCTATTGGTTAAGATCAAGTGTAAAATAACCTTGCAAGGGCAGATGTCTGGCCCAGTAGCTAAGCCAGTGGTCAGGATGCCCGCAACCTATACAGAATGTCCTGGGTGCCACACCTGCTCTGGCTCCTGCTCACACACACCCTGGGAGGCAGCAGGTGATGGTTCAAGTGATTGGGTCTCTGCCACCCACACAGGAGACTTAGAACTCCCTGCTCCTTTGTGGGCAACTGGCGAGTGAACTTCATATGGGGACTCTCTCTCAAGTAAAAAAAAAATAATAATAATAAAAAAAAAAACACCTTCTCCTCCAATCACTAACACAAGGGAACTCCAGGAGGAGGGCTGTTATTGTTCTCTGCTGAGTTCCCAGTGCCCTGGCCAGTGGCTTATAACAGCTGCTCAGGAAAAAACCAGAGTAGAAGGGGCCTGAGTCTCTCCTTGTGATGCACACTAAGCCACCTCACTTGATTCTCACCACGCCCCTTCAACTTTCCCATTTTATAGATGAGCAAACTGAGGCCAAGAGAGATGACATAACCTGCCTAAGACCACGCAGGAGAACGGCCGTGGGGCAGGGGGGTGCAGGCATCCTCCCTCACCCTGTTCTTTTTGCCACACCCATCACAGCCACTCTCCCCACCAGCACTCAGCATAACATCGTGGTCTTGGGCTCAGGCTTAATCATAGAAGCACTCCTAATAATAGTAACAATTGCTGTTTGTAATTGTTCAAGTAAGGCTTAAATGGTCAAGCCTGTGGAAATTATTAATAACCCAGCCCCAGCCGTGGTGGTGTGGGTCATATTAAATTGTGTTGAGATGGATACCTTGGCAATAATAGCGACTGGGGTCATAAATTAATAACAGGAATATTTAAATTAATGCCACGCCATCGCTACCCCGGGTAGTAAGCAGCCCGATGCTGCTGTTAGCGTAATGTGGCCCCTTCCTGCACTTCACGGATTCAGCGGAGAGCAAGGCAGGTCCATCAGCACTGTGGAGGAGGAGGTGTCCTAGAAGCAAGTGGTGGCTGTCTGGGGGAAGTGAATCCTTGGGGACTTCTGGAGAGGTGCTCGCTGCCTGGCCTCTCTGCCCAGCCCTGGCAGCTGATGCACACCAGTGTTCAAAGCCACAGGGACAGTTACCTGTGCTTTCCAGGGCTGCCCCTGGCCTTGGGCGGCTACACAGGAAAGAAATTCACAGGACATAAATGAAAGAATTAGCTGCAGCAGAAGCAGGCAATGGCCTGCCATGCTCCGCTCATCCCGGCCTTCCCCTTGGTCTTCTGACGTGCGAGGGTTGCACTGAGTTCCAGGCACACCCAAAGATCTGGAAGCCAGCATGGGTTTCAGAGACTTTCCCTTCCCCCTTGCCCAGCACCTGTGCCTCAGGGCCTGCATGGCTGGGAACCAGGAAAGATAGGGACTGGCAGGAGGTGAGCACTGTCGTGGGGAGGGGGTGTCACTCTCCCTGGATTGGACCTACCAGGGTTTGCAGAGCGTGGTGAGTGTGGTCCTGGGAACACTGTACATGGATGGGTACGTCGATGTGAGTCCACTCAAGCACTTTTCCCTTTCTTCTCTTCTACGGAACTCTGCTGAGCACCTCCTGGGTACCACCCAGATAGCAGGGAGCTTGCCAGCTCGCAGAAGCCCTCACAGGCTAGAGAGGTCAGTTGCCAGGGATGCATCTGTGTGCTTGTGCGTGGGTGTGTGCGTGTGTCCGTGACCAGGTCACATGTCCATGTGCACTGTGTGTAGGCATATGTGTGTCTGAATGTCACACCTGTGCAGGAGCGCATGTATCCCTGTGTTTTGTGTGCACACCTGTGAGTCCTACAAACCCATGATCTGAGAATTCAAATGATGTGGGCATGGACTCCGCCTTGAATGTCCCTGCTACATCTCGTCATGGTCAGGTTACCTGCACTTCTCTCCCCCGAGGTCTTCGCCCAGAGATTCCCCCGCACGGAAGGGGAGCGGACGGAGTGGGGAACGGACCTGGAGATGAAGAGCAGGGAGGCCGCGGGCACTGTGGCTGATAAGGACTGGGTAAGAAGCAGGACACTGGGCAGAAGCTGAAGCCAGAGGAGGAGACAGATGGGAAAGAGAGTGAACCCTGCGGCGGGCCGCAGCCGGGGAGGAGCCGGAGCCGCGGCGCGGACGCCCTGGCCCCTGGGCCCACAGCATCCGGGACCGCCGCGCAGCCCCTGGGTACCGGGGCGGGGCGGGTGAGAGGCTCCGCGGACCAGGGCGCGCGGGAGCGGCTCCCCGCAGCCTCCACCCCCTCAACCCCGAGGCGGCGGGGCGGGCGGGCGCGGTTCCGGGGGTGGGCGGGCTGGGCGGGGAGGAGGCGGGGCCGCCGCACTGGCTTCACCCAGCCCCTTAGCCCGCAGCCAGAGCGAGCGGAGCGTCGGCTAGCTCCAGCGGGCGCGGGAGCGCAGCGCAAAGCAGTCCTATCCGTCCGCAGAGCGGACCGAGCTGGAAGCCGAGCGCTGCCGCGGAAGGCGGGCAACGGAGGCAGGTGCTGCTGGCCGCGCCATGGACGGGCCGCGCCTGCTGCTGCTGCCGCTGCTGCTACTGGGGGTGAGTGTCAGCCGGAGCGAAGCCCGCTCCCTTCCCCGGGATCCGAACCCCGTGGGGATCCGGGCGCCACCTCCAACGAGAAAACTGGACAGAGCGCTGGGGTCCCAGATGCTGGGGTGGGTGGAGGGAGGGCAGCTCCGGTGCCGGATCCGCGGGGGAGCGTCGAGGGTTCTCCCGGCGCAGAGGCGACCCTGGGTCCCCAGGTAGAGGTGTGGGCAAGACTGGTGCACAGATTCTGGTCCTCGGGAGGGGTCTCAGGAAGGGGTCATGGGGCTCTCGCACCCCTGGATTCTTCGGGAGAGGGCACTTAGGTGCGGGAATCCCGAGGGGACCCGCCCCCGCCGGCATCTTGGTCTCTCAAGTGTTGCGGGACAGAACCAGAGCGAGACCAGGAAGGGGAACGAGACCGGGACTGGAGATAAGGGGCGAGCGGGGCTGGGCGGGGACCGATGGCGAGGGCATGGAACAATGGGGAGGAGGCTGGACGGACTGGAGGCAGAGGGGACTGGGCACGGACAATGAGGACCGGCCAGACAATGGGGGGGAGGGGCGTCGTTAGGACGGGTCGGGGAGCGGGAGAGCCCGTTGGAGAGGGACTTGAGGTGGGCAGCGGCGAGGGAGGTGGAGAGATGGGAACGAAAGCAAAGTGGACGGAGCCGGGGATGCCGACGCGAAAGCAGTCAGGGCAGTGGGGCGAGAAGGGAGCGAAGGACTTGTCCCAGGTCTGCCCGGCTCTCTCCCTCGCAGCTTTGCCCGTCCGGGAATTGGGACCGAAGATGCGGCGCTAGGAAGGGAGCGTCCACTTCGCCGGGACGAGCCCGCTCCCCAGGTTCCCCCGCGGCGGGCGGGATCCTCTCCCAGTTCCAAGTGGTGCGGAGAAAGGGCAGGGCGCAGCGGGCGTCCGGCGATCGCGCCTGGCCGCAGCCGAGCCGGGTGCGGAGCGCGCCGGGATGCCCTAGGCGGGGACCGTCCCGGCAGCGCGCAGCTCCGGGCCGTGCGGACAGGAGGCAGCCCGCAGGGGGCGCTGCGGGGCGAGGGCTTGCGGTAGCCAGCGTTGTGCCTGACCGGAGCAGCACACCTCCCCTCAACCCCGCCATTAAGTTGCGGGACCCCGGCACCCCATCGGCTTTCGGCAGAAGCTTCTGGACTGCAAACGAGAGGGGCGCAGTCGGGACATAGCGAATCCGGCGTGCCGGTTGGCAAGGCTCCACCAAGTCAGCGAGCTGGTGCTCCTGTGGGTGTTCTGGGTAGTTCCGGCACGACTTTCAGGGGCAGGGCCCCCGCAGGTGGCCGCGAACTGAACGCCCCGAAAGGTTTCTCAGTGGAGGGGGCGCGTTCCTTCTCCCTGGCGACTCCATCTTTCACCTGAGACTTGTGCCCTCCAACCCCCCACTTTACGGATAAGGAGACTGAGGCTCTGAGAGCTGAAACGACTAGACCAAGGTCCCACACTCCTGGCGCCCCCCCGCCCCCACGGCTGGGCTGCCTCTCATCTGCTGCCCAGCCCCGCGCCGCCCGGGCCTCCTAAGGGGGTCGCGGGGCGTCCCAGCTCCGAATGACAGCGGAGCTTCAGGGTCCGGTGGGGTTGACGCCACCCTCTCAGAGGCCAGCCGGCCAGCGGCGGAACAGAAGGGTGAGGCGGGCAGAACCCCTCTGGCGCGCTGGCGAATCCCCGAAGCTCGGCCCTATCCATGGGGCTGTCAGTACCTGTGGCTCAGGCCGGGGCTGGGGATGCGCGCAGGCACGTGCTGACCGACGCCGCTGGCGAGGGCTGCCTCTTGGCCGGGGTGGGGTGGGAGGCGGCCAGGGTGGGGGTTGGGGCGGCCTGCGTCCTGTCTCAGAAGGTGCGAGGGCGTGGGCGCCGCATCTGGCGAAAGCAGCTGTCCCGGAGCAGAGAAGAGGCGAGGAAGGAGGGGAGCCGAGCCTGGGGCCGGCGGGCTCGGGACGGTGCAACCTGCGCGGAATCAGCGCTGCAGCCCCTGCGGCTCCGCGCACCGCCGCGGTCCGACTTTCTTCCCGAGAGCGCGCGTCCCGGCGGGTAGGCCGGGGAGTCGCGCCCGTAATGGAGGCACTTTGTCATTCAGACGTCTGTAACCGGAGCCGCGGGGCTGGCTAATGCGCCTAATAGGGACGCAGCCTGGGCAGCAAAGGAGCGTGTGAGGGGCCGGGGCTGCATGGGAGGGAAGGGACCCCACCCCACCGCACCAGCCCAGGCTGGCTGGAGCGCCTAGCTTCTCCCCTCAGAGGGCGGGACGGGGAGTCGGGAACCCTAAACTGTGTTGAGTGCCTACTATGTGCGTCGCGCGCCCCCGGTATGCTCCTGGCTTACTCCTTGTAAGGTCGCAGGAAGTCAGTGTGGCCGAACCTCCCGGGCGTGCAGGCGCGAGACCCGGCTCTCCAGGTTAGCAAGTGGCTGCGCCCCTGTTGGAACCCGGGGTTCTGGATTCAAAGCTGACTTCCCTGCGTGTGCGGCGCGCCCCTCCTCCCTCTTCTAGCTCTCGCGAGGAGGCGTGGCCTGAACGCCCCCAGCCGGCGAGGATGGTTCCGGCGCCCTAAACCTTTGGGACAACGCATTTAGCACATGGCATCTTCTCTCCTGCCGGACACCCCTGCCCCGCCCTGCTCTGGGCAATTAGCTGCAGTGCCCCGCTCCCAACCCAACCTGTATTCAAAGGGGTGGGGGGCATGTGCCAGTAGCCCTTCCCCAGTATTTGCATTTGTAAATCTCTCCGACTAAGGAGCCCTTTGCTGAAGCGGCTTTGAGCGGTCAGCACCCACCACAGTGAATGCTCATAGCTTCACACACTGCCCACTCTTTGGGGGTGTGTTCCACTCTGTCCAATTTTTTTTTTTTTCAAAAAGTTAAGATCCCTAAAAATTAAAAAATTTAAAAAGCTAAATATTTTGGGCCGGCGCCGCGGCTCACTAGGCTAATCCTCCGCCAAGCGGCGCCGGCACACCGGGTTCTAGTCCCGGTTGGGGCGCCGGATTCTGTCCCGGTTGCCCCTCTTCCAGGCCAGCTCTCTGCTGTGGCCCGGGAGTGCAGTGGAGGATGGCCCAGGTGCTTGGGCCCTGCACCCCATGGGAGACCAGGAAAAGCACCTGGCTCCTGGCTCCTGCCATCGGATCAGCGCGGTGCGCCGGCCGCAGCGCGCCGGCCGCGGCAGCCATTGGAGGGTGAACCAACGGCAAAGGAAGACCTTTCTCTCTGTTTCTCTCTCTCACTGTCCACTCTGCCTGTCAAAAAATTAAAAAAAAAAAAAAAAAGCTAAATATTTTTAAAAATTAAAAACCCTAAAATTCACCTAAGGGTATATCCACTCTAGTTCCTTGAAAGCCTTGAAATGGCAAAAGTAAGACGATGGCACACCATCTCAAAGACGGTGACATCATTCTGCCGGATTTGAAATGGGCACGTGTGGAATATTCAAACTCAGGCAAACACATGTGTCATTGTGACACAGTGGTCACATTAGCCTGAACTGTAGTCACCCCCTCCCTGCTTGGTTGACCTCGACCCTCCCACTACGGCCTGCCTGGGGTCAGCGGCTCATAGTCCCCAGGACAAGATCCTCCCTTGATCACTGGCATTGCCTGTATCTTCATAAACTGTTGCACATTTAACTCTCACAACAGCCTCGTGCAGTGCATGCTACCAACCCAGAGTTTTTGGTGGGAAAGCTGAGGTTTAGGGAGGTTTAAGTAATTGGCCCAAAGTACTTTCTATCAAATTCATAGCTCCAGGACTTTATGGTACAGGGAAACATGCAACAAGCACAGCACACACACGGTGACTAATCATGTGGCCTACACAGCAGAGGTGAGTCCTGAGAGCAGAGAGAGGGCTGGGGGCTGCAGCAGGGACAGCAGGCTTCTAACAAGGGGCCTGCACAGGCTACCGCCCCACCCACCACCACCAAACACAGACACCCCACCCCCACCCCCAGCTGTCCAGAACCCAGGTCTCCACTGACCTCACTTAACTGGAATACAGCCATGAGTCACGAAGGCATCCAGGAAGACCTTGGAGAACAGAAGAGGGTCCCCAGGTGTCTTAGCCCCTGACTCATCCACGAGGCAGGTACTGTCGTGACCACCTGAAAGGAGGAGACTGAGACACAGAGGAATTCAGAGCCCGTCCCAGCTCAGCTGCAGGGCGGTGAGCGGAGGGGGCAGCCGAGGAGGAGGGCACTGGAGCGCACACATCCGCCGCCTCTGGGGCCCAGGACACACCTTTCTGGCAACGCTGCCTACTTGATCCCTAGAGATCCCATTAGACCTCCCCAGTGAGTCTGGGTGTGGGGCAGGGGCTGTCCCAGGTTGCACTCTGCCAGCAGTGGTGAGAAGTGACAGCTGACACCGTTACAGGAAGGGAGGAGATTGAGAAACTACAAAAGCCGACAGGAGAACTCAGAAAGACAAAAACACGGTCATTTGGGATATGGAACACAAAGTTTCATCCCTGGCAGCTCAGAAAAACTGCAGCACACGCCATATCACCGAGACTCGGGGACACCGCGCAGGTGTGTCCCAGGGACAGACAAGGGTGCAGCCGCTACACGGAAAACAAAACAAAACAAAACAAAAATAGTGAGGAGGTTCCCCCAGTTAGTGCTGACTGGAAAACTCAGTTATCCACAGTCACCGGACCGGCACTCCAGTTAGTTGAGGCCACACAGTATGTTCCTGTTCTTAAATTCTGCACCAGGGAGCCGACCGTGCCATGAGGGATCCGAATAGTGCCAGGCTGGACACGAAGGGGTGGGGCACTAGGGGGCAGGCAGGACCTGTAACACCTCATCCCGGAGGGCTGGGAACAACAGGACGGCTTCCTTGCGGAAGTGACATTTCAGCAGAGCCCTGTAGGATGACAATCAATCAGAACAGACCCTTCTGGACTCTCGCCTGCTGGGGGGAAGCCGGCATCTGCGACCCCAGACTCCCGATCTGCAGATGTTCCGAGCACTTGCTGCCTCCGTCATCTGGGAGATGGCAACCACAGGCTGCCTCCTAGGTTGGCCCAACTGTCCATTCCCGCTGCTTCCTCATTTTTCTTCCCCACCAGACCCCGGTGAGAATGCAGGATGTCTTAAAAGACTTGCAAGGCAGGAGTGTCCTGCCGTGATCTGGCCAATGTGGAAGCAGGGGAATGCCCCAAATGACCTTGCAAACTCCCCCGCGGTTCTATGGCCCAAGCGCCCATACTTCTCAACATCAAATGGGATGGTGGGGGCACTGCACGGTCTGGAGCCAGCAAAACAGGCTTTGGAGTTTTATTAGACATAAAGTGTTTTTTTTTTTTTTAAAGGAACAGAAATATAAAGCAAGCCTCCAGCAGCCCCTGCCTCTAGGGAATCAGGCGCTAAATCGTTCCATCCATGAGTAAAGACGCTTCAGTGGCAGGAATCCGACCCCCTTTCCCCTCATTCCGCAAGGGGGAGGGGCTGGTGGCAGGAAATCAAACCCTAGAGTGGCAGGGCTGCTGGGTGGTGAGAGCAGACACTGCCTCACATCGCTAGCAGGCGTCTCTTTCTCCCTATCTTGGCGCCAGGCTCTTGCTGATCGGCTGGTCCTTTGCCTTGGCACCAAGCGGTCTCCATCGCTTTCTGTGTGGAGAGGGAAGGCGGGGCCGGCCGGACTTCCCAGTGCGGAGTCAGGATTAGAACCCAGCCCCCAGCCCTCCTCCTGGTGCTCTTGGGCCCAGATACATCCTGTTTGATATTTTGTCTTTAGAATGAAGGGCCTGGAGGAGGACTTCTCTGGGTAGATGCAGCTCTGCAGGTGTGAAGCTTAGCGAGTGGAGTTTGGGCTAGATTTCAGCTCTGTTCGCCCCCTCGGCTGGGGGCCTGTGCAGGCTGCAACCTGCGCAGGTGTATCCTGTGGGCTCCAGGGGTGGCTGTAACCCCAACATGAACTTTGCAGAAGGTCAGCATCCCAGGCTCTGACCTGGTCCCGCCTCACGGCCTGCAGGGTGCACTGTCCCCCACTGTCTTACTTCCCCACTGGCTTTGATGTGCCTAATGCCTGCCTGGTGAGCTCATCCTGGCCCAGGTGGTTCCAATAGAAGGCGTTGGGGGGGGGGGGAGCGTCTGATCCCTTCCAAGACATCCCCCGTCTTTCTCTCCAGCCTGACCCTCTGATCTTGCCACACCCAGGTGTCCCTCGGAGGTGCCAAGGAAGCATGCCCCACGGGTCTGTACACCCACAGTGGCGAGTGCTGCAAAGCCTGCAACCTGGGCGAGGGCGTGGCCCAGCCCTGTGGAGCCAATCAGACCGTGTGTGAGCCCTGCCTGGACAGTGAGTAGAGGGTGGCTGGCGGGGAGAGGAGGGAGGAGTGGAAGGGAGGTGGAAGGGGGGGGGGCTAAAGGGGGGAGCATGCCCATTAGAGGCCTTCTAAGTGCTCTGCCTCAGGGCAGGAACTCCTGCCTCCCCTATAGCATGGTCACCAGAAGTGGGGCTGCTCCAGTATGGGAGGCAGAGAGAAGCCGAGAATGAGAATGTGTGAGGGATGGGTGCAGAGGGAGGAGGGGGACCTGGTGGGGGATCCCCCCAGGGGTTGCTCCTTCCCAGCTCCCAAGCAAAGAAGCATGGGGTAGGAGAGCATGGCCAAGCACAGGAGGAGAAGCTGATGCCAAGCCCAGCTAAAAATAGCCACTGCAAAATCAATGGCTGCCACTGACCTTCCGTGAGCTTGGGGGAGGGGCAAGAGGATCCAATCCGGGCTGCCCTGGAGACTGACCTTGGGGGATCCTGGGAGGTTGAGGCCACCCCTCCCCCCAGCTCCGGCCAGGGCAGCAGGGACATCCTTACCATGGGCTGACATGGGGGGCAGGGGACAGGGGGACTGTTGCCACTGCTGCCTGAAGAGGGGTGAACCCTGCCTTCCAGAGCGGGAGGATGAGGGAGGCAGAGGGACAGCGGGTCCGGGCCCCTCGGCTCCAGCCTTGTCCAGAGTTCCGTGCGTTTCCAGTCATGAGTCTCAGTCCACGTTGGACGCCCCAGTCTTCAGTTGCTGCCTTAGGCGAGGGGCTTTTTCCTGCCTGCTTGGAGGCCGGTGGGAAGCATAGGCCCACTGGGAATGAGGGTGTAGGCCTGGGGAGTCTAAACCCATCCGCTGGCCTGGTCTCAGGTCCAGACGTGGCCCCCTCAGTCCGCCTGTCCCTTGGGCAACCCCCTCTCCTTGGTGTACCCCAGGCACGCTCTTCCCCTCCCCGTACTGTGGGTGCTTATCTCACCACCCAGCAGACGGAGGAAGCCTGGGCCTGGGGCAGGGGTGGGACGGGGGAGGCTTTGCTCCCTACACTGGCTCTGGCCTCATGGGGTTTGCATCGGTGGCGGGTAGAAGGTCCATCAACCATAAGCATCATAGAAGCTCCACAGCCTGCTGTTCTCACCACCCAAATGTGGCTGGGGAAATTTCCCTCCTGCTCCCTCACTCGCTCGCTCACTCGCTCACTCGCTCTCCTCCTCCCCTCTCTGCTGCTCCCCCTCCCCACCTCCAGCTGGGTTAACAAGCCTTTACAAGCCCACTTTATGGCACAGAGACCCCAGTGGTCGTTCCCTCTACCCTCAAAATGTTTCCACAAGGAAACCTATTAAGCTCTTGCCTTCATTCTCTGCCAAAAACGACCGCATTTTTCACACCACCTAAAACTCTCTCCCAGGAGCTTTCTGTCCATTTGCTCTATTTTCCCACGGGCAGGGCTTGCCTCTCTGGCTCCCGTGTGACGAGACCCACTCCTCTGCTACGGGCCAGCCAGCCAGGCCCTTCTGGTTCATACAGATCCAATTCCAGCCTCAGCTGTTTGTTTGGAAGTCCCTTGTGCTGTCTGACCATGTCCCCAACCCGAGTCCTCTGCACTCACCATTGCACTGTTCCAGGCCCAGACTCTGTGGGATCCCTGCCATGTACCAAGTGCTTTTTAGTTTTTAAGATTTATTTTTTTTTTCATTTATTTATTTATTTGAAAGGCAGAGTGATGGGGGTGCGGGTAGGGGAAAGATCAAGAAATCTTCCATCCACTGGCTCAATCCCCAAATGGCCATAACAGCCAGGGCTGGGCCAGGCTGAAGCTATGAGTCGTGAACTCCATCCAGGTCTCCCACAAGGGTGGCAGGAACCCAAGTGCTTGGGCCGTCATCTGCTGCTTCCTGGGTGTATTAGATCAGAAGGTGCTGGGACTCGATCCCAGGCCCTCTGATATGGATGTGAGTGTCCCAAGCTGTGGTTTAACCCTCTGAACCACAATGTCCACCCCAGTGCCCAGGGTTAATTATGCTAATTACGACGTTGTGGCGTAGTGGGTAAACCCACTGCCTGCTGCTCCAGCATTCCATGTGGGCACTGGTTCAAGTCCCAGCTGTTCTGCTTCCAATCCAGATCCCTGTTAATGCAGCTGGGAAAGCAGGAGAAGATGGCCCAATTGCTTGGGTCCCTGCACCCACATGGGGGACCCAGAAGAAGCTCCCGGCTCCTGGCCCCTGGCTTTGTCCTGGCTCCGCCCCAGTCGTTGGGACTATTTGGAGAGTAAACCAGCAGATGGAAGCTCTCTCTCTCTGTCTCCCACCTCTCTCCCTGTAACTCTGCCTTTCAAATAAAAATCTTAAAAAGAAAATTACAGCCAAATTTCTTCTTTTTTAAAGAGTTATTTATTTGAAAGTCAGAATTACAAGAGAGAGAAGGAGAGGCAGAGAAAGAGGTCCTCCATCTGCTGGTTTACTCCCTAATGGCCGCAACGGCTGGAGCTGGGCCGATCCGAAGCCAGGAGCCAGGAGCTTCTTCTGGGTCTCCCATGTGGGTGCAGGGGCCCAAGCACCTGGGCCATCTTCTACTGCTTTCTCAGGCCACAGCAGAGAGCTGGATCAGAAGTAGAGCAGCCGGGCCTCAAACTGGTACCCATATGGGATGCCGGCACTGCATGCATTGGCTTTACCCACTACGCTACAGCGCCGGCCACACAGCCAAATTTCATTCATTCCTCCCCACCAGCCTGCGAATGGAGATATTATTCCCCATTTTCTAGAAAAAGAAAAAATCTCAGAGAGGTCAATAAGGCACTCAGGGTCACACAGCGAATAAAGGATGGAAGTGGGTTTTGAATTCAGAGCTGCTGGCTCCCTGGGAAGAGAAGCCAGGGTCTCTGTCAGAGCTGGCTGGAAGCCGCAATCCCCCCCAGGCCCCCCTGCCTCAGCCTTCCCTTCTCTCATCCCCTGCCCCCTTCTGCCCCTTTCTCTCTGGTGGCTCCTCTCCTCTGCCTTCCATGCCTGCCCCAGGCTCCACGACAGCAACCCTGTGTCCATCTTGTCTCTTGATGCTTTTAGTTAAGGGAGAGACCTGACCCCATGGCTGCCTCAGTTTCCCTCGGCTGGGCTCCTCCCTCCCACCCCCTCCATGCTCCAGACAGCCCAGCCTTCCCTGGTCCTCAGGTTTCTAAATCCAAGCTCTGACTGCCCTGGGAGCAAGGGTGGGACCGTGTTCCCCACCCTGGGCTGCAGAGGGGAGGAAGGCCTGGCCCCGCCCCCGGCTCCCTCGCACCCCGGCATCTCCACTCTCTCCGCTGATTGCCGAGCTCACCTCCCTTCATTAAGAGCGTGAGTCAAGAGGAAGCTTGCAAATCTCCCCTTTGTGCCACTCGCTGACTGCACGCAAGTCCTGGCTTTCCAGCCTCAGCCCTCCTGCTGTACCTGAACTCTCCTGGCCTGGACTCCGGTCCCCACCCTCCCAGGCCGAGCCCTGGAGCAGGGTGGGGAGGCGCCCTGGGTGGGAGCCTGAGTGACTCCCAGGCGGAGGCTCCCTAGGGGCAGGCTGGCCTGCCCAGGCTGGGTTCACAGCCCTGCTCAGGCCCCCGGAAGGGCTGGGTAGGCTGGGTGGGGACTGGGCTCAGTTCTCTCCCTAATCACCCAGGCAGCAAGAGAATTCTCAAAAAGAACTTGCCAAGAGATTTGCCGGCACCAGCTGGGCTACCCCCGGGAGCCTGGGGGCCTGTGCTTCTTGGGAATTGGACAATGGGGCCCTTAGCTACCTTCCCAGGGCAGCTGGCACCAGGGATCCCGGAGCCGCGGGGGCGGGAGAGATCACAGGTGCACCCTGTACTCGAGTGCTCAAGGTGCAGGCCACTGCCCGGCTGTCCCTGTGCCCGCAGGCGTGACGTTCTCCGACGTGGTGAGCGCCACCGAGCCGTGCAAGCCTTGCACCGAGTGCGTGGGCCTGCAGAGCATGTCAGCACCCTGCGTGGAGGCGGACGACGCCGTGTGCCGCTGTGCCTACGGCTACTACCAGGACGAGACGACTGGACGCTGCGAGGCGTGCCGCGTGTGCGAGGCGGGCTCTGGCCTGGTGTTCTCGTGCCAGGACAAGCAGAACACGGTGTGTGAGGAGTGCCCCGACGGCACCTACTCTGACGAGGCCAACCACGTGGACCCGTGCCTGCCGTGCACCGTGTGCGAGGACACCGAGCGCCAGCTGCGCGAGTGCTCGCGCTGGGCCGATGCTGAGTGCGAGGGTGAGAGCAGTGGCGGGGTCGGGGGTGGGGGCGACAGGGGTTGGCCCGGGTGCCCTCTGGGCAGCGAGGTGGGGAGGAGTGGAAGGGGCACTGACCAGAAGGCCCTGTCCTAGCCCGGGAACCCCAGGGAGGACAATGTTCCCAAGCCCATCCCACCGAAGGACCCCTCCTCTCACTGTTGGCGTCCTGGGGCTCCCCATCGGGGAAAAGCCAACTGTATCACCAACTCGGAGTGCAGCTACTGCGTCCCAGCTCGCTCCCCGGGACTTCATTCACCCATGGCTGCCAGCTGGAGATTGGACGGGTCACAGGTGGTGGCCGGAAGATGGCCGCAGGGCACAGAGTGGGACATGCAAGACCCTTGTGGTGGGCTTCGTGAGCTGGAAAAGGGCTGGAGGACTCAGGGGCAGGGACTCTTTGGCTCTGAGACCTCATCTAGGTCCCTGGTGGCTCTGCTGCCTGGGATGGGCTCCACCCTGTCGCTGCTGAGTGATGTTAGAGGGGTCACCTCTGTCTCTGGATCTGTCCCCAGGGTGGTTGTGTCATGTGGTTCCCATGGTTCCTGGGGTAGGGAACACACAGTGCGGCTGGCAACAGGAGGGCGCGCAGCTTCCAGAGTGGATGAGAGTGCTTAGCCAGGCACAGGGGTCCGGGAGATAGGGTGGCTCCCGGATGAGAGGAACAGACACGGTGGGAGCTGGGGCATAGCTGTTTTGGGCTCTGCTGGATGATGTCCATCTTGGGCGAGGCGGATGGGCTTCTCGCCTGCAGGGGAGATGACTTTATGTTCTGTCCATCACCCATTGGCCAAGGCCTCCATTGAGCCATTTCTCTGAGCAGGGAGCACAGCGCCCCCTTCAGGACAGAGACCGTCTTGGCTCCAGTCTGATGAGGGAGACTTGGCCCCAGCACTTATCCCAGCCCTGGGAACTTGGGAGACCTCCCACTCCGATGGAGGCAACACAGCCTCTGCCTTCCATCAGCCCCCTCCTTCCACACATCCCCGGCCCCTGGAGGGCCCCCCAGCTGGAAAGAGGCCCCCCCACACCCATCCCTGCCTTCCAAGTCCTGTAATCCTGGCCCTGGGTGCTCAGGTGCCGGGCGGGCTCTGAAGCGGGGCTGAGGCCAGGTGTGTGCTTGAAGCTTGTTGCATTAGAAAAGGGTGGAGGGGGGAAGGAGGGAAGAACGGGGAGGTGCTGGTGCCATTGCCTGGGGCCAGGGGGCAGGCAGCGGGCAGAGCCGGGAGGGAGCCTCCAGAGCCAGCCAGCACACAAGGGGCAGTGCAGTTCATGGGGCAAGACTGGACTAGCCAGCGGGGGCCTTAGTCAGGGGCGTGGTTAGAGGCGAAGAGGGTGGCTGCGGGGGAGGGGGAGGCAGGCTCTGCCTTTGCGGGGGTTTACGGATGCCTCCCAGGTACCACCCCACTTTCCCAGCACCTCCCAAGGAGGAGTGTGCCCCCGGAGGATGTGTTTGCTCCTGCCCCTACTCCCCTTTCAGCTCCAGCCTCCGAAGCTGGGGGGTGGAGGGAGTGGGGACGAGGGACCACTTCAGGAAATGGAATCTGAGTCTTGGTTTGGTGCACCCCCAGCTTGCCTGCGTATACATTTCAGGTGTCAACAGGGTGACTCACCCACCTCCCCACCCCTCATGAGATTCAGGTTTAGGAGGGGTGACCCGGTCCCTCCTCCCAACGCAGGTCTAACAGCTCCTATTCCGGAAATGGCTGTCAGGGCTGGCCAAGGGCTTAGCGGGTTGGAATGTGAGTGGACGCGGCCACATCTGGGTCTCATCCTGGCCCACATCAGAAGGGGGAGGTGAGGTGAGGCTGCGCGCCTGGGCAGCGGCTCAGTCTTCAGTCTGACTTGTCCCCAGAGCCCTTTCTCGTTTTCCTTCGCCAGGGCTCTCTTCTGTAATGGCCGGATTCACCCCACCCACACTCCTTCAGTCTCTGGGCCAGAGCGGGTCTGAGCTGAGCTGTATCTTCAGCCTCCCGGCTCCAGCTGCCCCCAGCTTGCCCAGTCCCCTCTCAGGACCCCCAAAGACCCTCCCTAGTCTGAGGCTGCGGGAGACAGGGCTGTGTCTTCTCCACTTCCCACCTGACCCCCTCCCAGGACTGAGATGGCGGAGGGGAGGATGGGCAACAGATGGCAGCCCCCTCCCCACTGCCATACAGGTGGAGTCCAGATTCACATCTGGGGGCCTTTCCCCTTGGAAGGTGTGAAAACGGGGGCCTTTGAAGCATTTTCACCTTGAGCCCCGAAGACCGGTGGGCAGCTCGGACTCCCACTTGGGTGGGCAAGCTGAGGCCCGGGCAGGGCAGAGCTGGGGAGCCCGGTGCCCTCGCTGTCACCTCGTTGGCATGTCCTGTCTGCTGTCCCTGCCTGCACCAGGCGTGGGAAGCGAAGACGGATGGAATAGGCAACTTTGCCCAGACAAGCACCCCCAGGCTGGCCAGAGCCCACAGCCCCAGCGCTGGCCTCAGAACGGAAAATCCCACCTGCTGGTGCCAGGAGGTGTCAGGCCCTGCCAGGGAGACTGGCAATGCCCAGCTGGCACCAGAGGGTCCAGGTGGGTGGCCAGGCACAGTCTCCCTTCCCCTGAGGCCGTGGGCAGTGCCTGCCTCGTGGGCCCTCTCTCAGCCAGCTGTCTGCTTCCTCCGAGGAGGGCTTAGCTGCCTGCCCCCGTGTTCTCCAGGTGGCAGGATCAGGCATGGCCGCTGTCTGAAGACGGGCTGGAGGGAGGCAAGCTGGCTACCCCTGCACTCCCTGCCCATGCCCAGAGCCCAGGACGTCAGAGACGGACAGGGGCTGGGTCAGCTCTCAGGGAGGTGGTGTGGGGGAAGCACCCCCCCTTCCTCCGGACAGGGCCAGGTGTGGCCAACCAGACTTTTCCCCCAGAGTGATTCCAACTCGGGGCTTCTTGGAGGCCCGAGATGTTTACCGCCAGGCCAGGCTTCTGGATTCCCGGGGAAGCAGAATAGAATCTAGGACCGCAGCCGGAGATGGAGGGGCACTTAGAGACCCTGTCTTAATATCCCCGTTGTATATTTGGGGACATGGAGGTCCTGTTGGTGCAGGCCTCCTTGTTCTTCTCCACTGTCCTCATGTCACACACACAGTCCCGCCCCCACCTGAGTGTCCCTGTTGAACCCTGACGCACCCAGGGCCAAGAGGCTCAGGAAGAGGCTCTGGAGGGGGCTGGCCAGTAGGGGAGGGGCGTCCAGGGGCGCAGGCACTCACACCCATGGCCTTTCTTCCAGCCATCCCTGGCCGTTGGACGACACGATCCCCAGCCCCAGAGGGCTCGGACAGCACGGCCCCCAGCACGCAGGCGCCTGAGGGACCTCCAGAGCAAGAGCTGCCGGCCAGCACGGCGGCAGACGTGGTGACCACAGTGATGGGCAGCTCCCAGCCCGTGGCGACCCGGGGCACCGCTGACAGCCTCATCCCAGTCTACTGCTCCATTCTGGCGGCTGTGGTTGTGGGCCTTGTGGCCTACATCGCCTTCAAGAGGTGAGAAGAGGGTGCAGTGGGGGCTGGGGAGGGCTGTGCTCTGACCTTGACCTGAAAACCCGCATGCCCTTTGAACTTCACCCCAAACCAAGCTCATGTCTCTGCTATCTCCAGGGTGTGGCGGGTCAGCAGGAGGTGAGGGAAGGGGAGCACCTGCCCGGTCCTGTCCTGTCCTAGCTCAGCCCTTCCCTGCCCCCATGTGCCCTCCCCTCCCTGACTCCCCCCACACCCACTGCTTGTGTCCTCAACCCTCCCCCCCCATTCCCTCCCCTTCCCGTGTCACACTTGGGATCCCTGGACCTCCACATCCAGGAATCCAGAGCACGCAGGAACTCTCTGTTTTAACGTGCACTTTCAAGTTTTAAATGCATCTTCCATTATAATTTTTTTAAATCATCAAAGTAATCCAGGCTTGTTTAGGAAAACGCAAACAAGACGATGTCTTCTAAAGCAAAACGTAAAAGTCCCTTTTATCCCCCTCCCACATCCTACCCCTCTCCTCATTGGAAAAATCTGTTTGGCCTTTCCCAAGTATTTGCTGTGCATTCTTGAAATACACGCATGCGTATAAAAGCTTTCTAGAAGTATACATAAACACGCAGGGGTTCAGCGAAGCACCGCCCGGCTCCCACCCTACAGCTTCACTCCTGCTTCACCTCCCCCTCGGGAGCTTTGCTGAGGGGGTCAGCTGAGCTCTGGGGGCTGCTCATTCAGTGATGTGGGTACACCGTCAGTCCCCTACTGATGGACATTTGGTTTGTTTTCAGCTCTTTGTTATTGCTTATAATTGCAGCGGAAATCCTTGCTTATATCGCTGCCCACATGTGGGAGTGCTTTAGACGGTAGACTGGGGAGAGTGGCGGTCCTGGGAAGTCATTTATTTCTGCCCTCTTCGTCCCCGTAAACGGTTCGAGAGCGCAGGTGGGGCGCCCCTCTGCTCCCCCAGCGATTTCAGGCCAGATGGGGGCCTTTGATAGTGTGCTGGGGTGCGAGTGAGGCCCCTCCCACGTGCCGTCAGCGCTGAGCTCACACAGCAGCAGGGACCCCGGCCCCCAGCCCCTGTTGTGTTCTGCTCCAGGTGGAACAGCTGTAAGCAGAACAAGCAAGGAGCCGACAGCCGCCCGGTGAACCAGACGCCCCCGCCCGAGGGAGAAAAACTCCATAGTGACAGCGGCATCTCTGTGGACAGCCAGAGCCTGCATGACCAGCAGCCCCACACACAGACTGCCTCGGGCCAGGGTGAGCGGCTGGGGGTGGCGCTGGAGTGACCAGGGTAGGCTTGGAGGAAGAGGCTGGCTCCCCTGGAGTCTAGGGGAGGCTGGGGGGAGGGGCTGGGGAGGACAGGTCCTTTCCCGGGGAATGTGGGGAAGTGGAGGCTTTTACAGACTCATCAAGCTAATTGTCCTCCCTGGGGGCTAATTACTGCCCAGAGTGGCTGCAATTGGCCTCCTGCCCCGGACTTCTGGGGACCAAGCGGTGACGTCTGTGCCCTAATCAACGGCCCACAACCCGGCTGCTGGGACACTTGTGGCAGGTGTCTGGCCCTCGGGGAGCCCGTCTCCTCCTCTGCCTTGATTAATTGCTGGGGGCCCCAGTGGTGGGGACAGTGCCAGTGAGGAAGGGACAGTGAGTCAGCATGCCCCGGCTGTGGGGGAAGGGGCCCGGGGCAGGTGCTGACACCCTCTGGGTTCCCGGCAGCCCTGAAGGGCGACGGGGGCCTCTACAGCAGCCTGCCCCCTGCCAAGCGCGAGGAGGTGGAGAAGCTGCTGAACGGCTCCGCGGGGGACACCTGGCGGCACCTGGCGGGCGAGCTGGGCTACCAGCCGGAACACATAGACTCCTTCACCCACGAGGCCTGCCCCGCCCGCGCCCTGCTGGCCAGCTGGGCCGCCCAGGACAGCGCCACGCTCGACGCCCTCTTGGCCGCACTGCGCCGCATCCAGCGAGCTGACATCGTCGAGAGCCTGTGCAGCGAGTCCACGGCCACGTCCCCGGTGTGAGCCTCTAACCTGGGGAGCCCCTGCCCTGCCCCCACATGCCGATGACAGATGCTCCAGCCAGCCCTCAGGGGCCCGTCCCCCTGGTGGCGGGGGGCGGCCACCAGAGCTGAGCTCCCCTGGGCAGGGCCTCAGAGGCCGGGCCCCCAGACCACAGCCCTGCTACTTCCCTTGTGTGGCCCCTTGTTTCTGATCCCACTCCCTGTGCAGCGGGAGAAGCATCTCCTCGCTGCTGCCTGCCCCACCCCGTGTCATCCCGGGCCACCTCTCCCCTTCTCCCCACACTGCTGGTGTCATTTCTGAGGGCTGACACCAGGAATGCCTTGGGGGGGGGGGTGGTTGGTGACAAGGTCCCGAGACTGAGAAGGAGGTACTGAGGAACAGAGCCATGGACTCTACACTGTGAACCTGGGGCCGAGGGAGCGTGGCTCGAAGGGGCCCAAGCCTCCCTCCGTCCCCGCTCCGCCCCTCCGCCGAAGCTGGAGAGGAGCAGAGGCCTGAGTGGCAAAGGGGTTTGAAAACCCAGTCCACCCAGTCTGCAGGGCCCAGAGAGAGGCTGTGATTTGCCCAAAGCTGCCCACAGTGGAGAGGTCCATCGTGGGCTGGTGCCTTCCTCCTCGTGTGAGGGCTGGGGAGGAGGGCAAGGTGCCCTCTGAGGCGATGCCACCCTCCACCACCATCTCCAGGCCCCTGCAGAGGCCGGATGCTTGCCCAAGGCCTGCTCCATCCATCCGTTATGATGGGGTCAGGTTTGGGGTTTGGGCAAAGGGGCGCTGCTTCGCTCTGCCTGTCCCCTTCTGTTGGACACGTCAGTGTGACACCTGTGGCCCCAGTCTGTGGGTGTCCTCTTGTCCCAGCACTGACCTGGAGCCAACACTGGCCCCTAGAATCAGCCCTAGGGGTCAGGGACTAAGGACCCTTCCACTCAATCTTGCAAAACACACACACGCACACACACACACACACACACACACACACAGGATGAGAAACCTTGCTTTTCTTCATGAGGTCCTTCTCGGGGGCTGCCCAGGACAGCCGCCAGGGAAGCATGGGAGGGAACCGAGCTCTCCGCCGGCCGGCCGCCCTCACCCCCCGGGTTTGGCAGGCCAGGGACTGCTGGGGCTTGAGCCGGAGGCGGCTGTCTGTGCTCCGAGGACCTGCACGTGGAGGAATGCTGCCCCCCCTCTCCCCTCCCCTGCAGGCATGAGTCTGGCTGGGCCCACAAGGCTGAAGAAGCCCAGGCCAGTGTGGGAAGGCAGCAGGAAGGGGCGGAGTTGGACACGTGGCACGGAGCAGGTTCCGGCCATCGCTAGGGCAGCTTCAAAGGACTGCTTTTCCCTTAGCTTGGCCTGAGAGGGACCAGGAGGGCTTGGTGGCAACGCCACCTTCCCCCAGCCTGGTCTGTTTTGCTTGATGTTGGAATGAGTGTGGCTCCCCCTGTATTTAGCATGAAGGAGCTCCGGGCAGGGCGTGCACGCGCCCTGCACAAGGGCCCAGCAGCATTGTATGTAGATGGCATTTCTTTGACCTCAACCTAGGATGAGAGGAGGAGACGCACCTGCTGGCCCCTCCCCTGTGCACCTGGGGAGTGGGACAGAGCGTGAGTCTATTTATTTTCCTCCCCAGCACGTGGGGCGCGGGTTGGTGGGGGCTGCAAGTATGTCTGAGCATGTGTTCTGTTCTGGGGCCCCTCCCGCCTCCCTTTGGGCTGAGACGGAACCCTCTCAGCTCTCCAACTGGGGGCTGCAAGCTCCAGACCCCTGGGCCCCTCCCCAAACCCCCTCCCTTGCATCCTGTGTAATCATTTCTTGGGCCCTCCTGAAACCTACACATAAAACATAAGTGATGAACATTAAATAGCAAAGAAAGACAAATTGTGCCAAGAGATTTTTTTGGAAATCTACACCTGACTTGAGTTGGTTGAGAGTGTGTGTGTGTGTGTGTGTGTGTAACTCACATGCAATTTCCAACTTCGCAAGTTCCTGTCCTATTTTTTTTCCCCTCTGAAACAAGGACATTTTTAACAGAAAACCAGCAAGCCCACGTGTGTGGCCACGGATTGCTGGGGCAGGAAAGAAGCAGGGGTGCTTTGCCCCCAGATCTTGGAGAGGGAAAGTGAAAACGGCAGTGCAGGAAGCTGGCCATCTGTGAACTTGACCGGATGTCAGAAGTGAAACTGACCACAGGGGCGCCAGAGGCTTGCTGGGAGGGCCAGGTCACAACCCCGCAGCTTGCAGCCACCCACATGGCCTGGGACACACACACACACACACACACACACACACACACACACAGAGTCTGGCTAGCCCGGCCTGCAGTCAGGCAGACAGGAGGCCCCTCCCACGAAGTTCTCGTGAGAAGGTCCCAACCCAGGCTCCTGCCAGCCTGAATTTGAGGCCTTGCCTGGCCCAGACCTGGGAGTTCCCAGGCCAGACTGGTGGTCTGAGCTACTTAGCCCTGCTGGTGGCTGGCTCAGGTCCTCTGGTGGGACTGCCCTGTAGCCGGGGGTGGCTGGAAGAGGCTTGTTTTCCCCAGGAAGAGCAACCCCCCAAGCCTGCCCGAGTGCCAGATCCAAGGAGAGGGGCCAGTGGGGCCCCAGCCAAGAGTTAGACGACCGCTGGAAAGGAGACTGCTTGTCCTCTCTCTCCCCCTCCTCCCCCCCAGACTGCGAGGGCTGTGGGAAGACAGGGGAGAGAGCCATGATCCCGGAGCCTGGAAAACACCCTGAGTGGTGGGGAAGCCAGTCTGCATTGCAGCAACCCCGCTTCTGATGGGGGCGACAGGGCCGGGCTTGGGCATCCTTCTAATCTGCCGGGGGAGGCACAACTCCTGGCTAAGGGAGCCCCGACTCTGATGGGAAGTGGGGTCTTTGCCCTAAGACAGCCTCAGGCCAGGCTGGGGAACAGCCTGTGCTGGCCTCAGAGACTATGGGAGACGCACAGGCCTGCTGGCGAGGGCAGTCTCGAGGGAAAGAGGACCCCACAGGCCCTGTGCGGTGTGCACAGCCAGACAGCGTGGAGGGTGTCCAGGTGCAGACTCCCCCATGCCAGGGGCCAGGGAAGGGACAGTGAAACTGAGCCCCTGGGATGAGTGGAATTAACAGCCTAGGGGGAGGCGCATTTGGCTGAGGAATCCACCTGAGCAGGGGCCCCTTGGCGGGGGTGGGGGGATTTGGGGGTGGTAGGTAGAGGACTGAGCACTGGGCGGGGAGGCAAGGGAGGGAGCTCAGCCGAGTGGGGCAGGGGGAGGGGCTTAGGAGAAGCCTGGCTGGAGGTTGGGGCTACCTTCAGAAGTTTGGGTACTATCGGTACAGTTGCCTGTTGGGCAGCACCAGCTCTGGCTGCAGAACAGAGGGTGGGGGTGGGGCCAGATAGGCTGAGCCATGGAATGGTGAGAAGAGGGAACTCCAAGGTGCTCCCCAGCAGGTGCGACACTCTGCGGGGGTCGGGAAGTGACTCACACAGGCCCAGGGATCCTGGGAGCTGGGACGGAGACTTGAGGACCTTTCTCAGAGGGTTCCTCTGCACCCCTCCCCCCAGCACACGGAGACCCTCTGCCTGACCTCTCTAACTCCCCCTCAAGAGCCCCAGTCCTTCCACCGGTTTTCTTTTCTTTTCTTTTCTTTTCTTTTCTTTTCTTTTCTTTTCTTTTCTTTTCTTTTCTTTTCTCTTCTCTTCTCTTCTCTTCTCTTCTCTTCTCTTCTCTTCTCTTCTTTTCTTTTCTTTTCTTTTCTTTTCAAGATTTATTTGAAAAGCAGAGTTATAGAGAGGCAGAGACAGAGAGAGAGGTCTTCCATCCGCTGGTTCACTCCGCAAATGGCCTCAATGGCCGGAGCTGATCCAAAGCCAGGAGCCAGGAGCTTCTTCCGGGTCTCCCACGTGAGTGCAGAGGCCCAAGGACTTGGGCCATTTTCCAGTGCTTTCCCAGGCCACAGCAGAGAGCTGGATCAGAAGTGGAGCAGCCAGGACTCTGGCACCCATTTGGGATGGCAGCACTGTAGGTGGAGGCTTTACCTGCTACGCCACAGCTCTGGCCCCCCATTTCCCATTCTTAATGTGGCCTCGGAGAGCTGTGCAAGCGCCTTGCCATCCTCCTCCTCTCTGTGCACCCTCAAACCTGCCTTCTTATAATTCTGTTTTTAAAAAAGATTTGTTTATCTTACTTGAAAGGCAGAATTGCGGAGAGACAGAGAGAGAGATCGATCTTCCACCTGCTGATTCACGCCCCAAACAGCTGCAACAGCTGGAGCTGGCCAGGCCAAAGCAAGGAGTCAGGAGCTTCTTCTGGGTCTCCCCTGTGGGAGCAGAGGCCCAAGCATTTGGGCCATCCTCTGCTGCTTTTCTAGGCCATTAGCAGAGAGCTGGAGCAGAAGTAGAGCAGCTGGGACTTGAACCAGCGCCCATATGGGATGCTGGCGCCGCAGGCCACGCTTTTAACCTGCTGGGCCACAGCGCCGTTCGGGGGAGCACTCCTTCTCAAGTCACCGGGATCTAGTGCTTTTGGGGCAGCCTGGGCCCAAGTCGGGTTTCCCAGTTGCAGCTTCAGCAACATCTGCCCCACTCCTTTGCTTCAGACCACTTAATCTCTCTTTGCAATTAGACTGCCATCTGAGAGATCATTTGATTACTGTGAAACCAGAGACAGGCTCTGGTTTTGCTCACCTTCTAATCCTCAGCACCTTGGCTGGCATGTAGCTGGCACTCAGTAAAAATTAGGCTGAATAAATGCGCGAGGGAGCCCTGAAGCCCCCTGCACCATGGAAGTGCAACACCAGTGCCATTGCAGTTCTGATGGTTTTTGGCAGACATATTATACAAGTAAAAGTAACAGGTGAGCTTACTAATTTTTTTATTTGTGAGGCAGAGTTATGGGGGTGAGGCGTGTGGTAGAGACCATCTTGTATCCACCGGTTCACTCCTCAAATGGCCACAATAGCCAGGGCTGGGCCAGGCTGATGCCAGGAATCTGGGACTCCATCCGGGTCCCCCATAGGGGTGGCAGGGGCCCAAGCACTTGGGTCATTCTCTGTTGCCTTCCTAGGCACATTAGCAGGGAGCTGGATTGAAAGTGCAGCAGCCTGGACTTGAACCAAAACTCATATGGGGTGCTGGGGTTGCAGACAGGAGCTTAACCCACAGCACCATAACGCCAGCCCCGCTTGTTAACATACTTTATTTAACCTGCCCCCTGCAGATCATCCATCTCATGGGCCGGACGCCTGTAGTACCCCCCACTCCCCACTGCCACCCCCATGGCCTCTGCTTTTAGGTCAGACCCCAGCCTCTCTGCCCTCTCTCCCATGTGCCTCCCTCCCTGCTTTTCTGCAGGGCAGTGAAGCTGAGACTGGGCATGGAGCAAAGTGATGGCGTCTTCATTCATTGAGGAGGAGCCTGGTGCCCCTCTTCCCAGCCTGCGACCCCTTGCTCCTTGGAGGAAGGGGCGGGGCCAGCACTGGGGTCAAGAGAAGACACTTCCCATGATGCTCCAGGCTGGGGTCTGCTGACCATATGTGGGGGGGGGGTGCGGCAGCTCCTCTGATAACGCAAAGCAGATTCCTCCCATCTTGGTGGCAGCTGGTGGGCAGAAGGCCAGGGGACATGGCTGAGCCCCGGGCGTCTGGCTACAAGAGAGCTGAAGGCAGGCAGGCCTCTGTTTCAGCCTCCTGCTCTGCCCTCCTGCACCCCCACATCCTCCCCCGCCTCCCATCACCCCTGTTTCCCTGCTAAAGCTCCCACTCTCCCTAGGCTCCTCTGAGCTGTCCTCCTGCTCTGGCTGCCCCTGCGCTCTGTCGGGGTGGGAGTGGGTGTTCACAGGACACCCCTCTTCCATGGAGTCCCTGGTACTATGCCCCAATGAGAGCCTGACCAGCCCTCACTGTCGCCACAGCCGAGGCGATGACCCCAGACACAGTTAGCAGTCAGTGTTTTCCACCATCATTCCCATGTCCCTTGATGCTCCTATTCCAGCCCCACCAGAACGTTCAGGAACATTCCGGTTCCCGCCCTTCCTCCCTCCCAGGGCACTCCTTGCTGCCCTCTTCCCACAGCATGCCGGCACTCCCCGATCCCTAGGCTCCCTTCCCGGCAATCCCTGCTGTAGTTGTTCCAGCAACATTCCCAAAAGGCTCCTGGGAGAGATGTGCTGGGACTGTTCCCATCTCCCCTCTCACATTCTAGTGACTCATAGAATTTGGGGGTCCTTTTGAGTCATCTAGTGAGAGTGTGGAGCCCCCTGGAGAAGCCCTTGGGCTGGGGTTCAGCATCTGCATCCCAGGGCCTAGGCACCCCTGGGCAGGCCAGGTGGTTCTCTCCCTGACCCTGCGGACGCCTGCACAGGTGGCACTGGCCAGTGGCAGAGCAGCCCAGCTCCCACTCCTCGGTGCTGGTTGGGAGTCTGTGCTGTGAGAGAGAGAAAACCCACCGTACGGTGGTGTGAGGGAACTTCGGATTTGTGGGAAGCAAACAATTCAGAGTAGGGTTCATGCCAGGCATGGCTTGACCCGGAGGTCAAAGTATGTTTCCAGGACTGGGTTTCCTCGGTCGTCACCTGCTGCTTCACGTCTGCAGGTAGGCCCTTAGAGTGGCAAGACAGCTGCACAGCTTCACGTTCAAGACCATGGGAAAGAGCCCGCCCTGGCCCCGGTAATCCCGCAGCAGTCTCCGGGTGTCCTTGGTTCTGACCAGCCCATCCCTGTGGCCAGGGAATGTGACGGCCAACTGGCCGCAGTGTCACCCACAGCATGAGGATTGAGTTGGGGGAAAGCGAGCTCCGGTTACTAAAAGTGTCCCCTCCCCAAAACGGCGAATGTAGCCCCCGTTCCCGTCCCACACCTGGGCCCCCTTGTCTTCACCAAGTAACCCAAGCAAGACCTAGCCCCGGACCGACGTGTGCATTTCCAGTAAGAATCATTGGGGAACAAGGTGGATATTGGGGTGCAAGAGCACCCAGGAGGCGCTGGGGTTCCCTGAAGGAGGAACTCTCCATGGTTGCAGGGACCCAGGGAGGGTCCTGAAGGGGGAGCCCCTTGAGTTGAGCCCAGAAGGGCAGGCAGGGCTGGGTTGTGGGGACGGAGACGAGCTGGGTAGGAAATGGCTGGTGCTCCGGTCCTCACCACGGAGCCGGGAGGGCCACCAGTGGCCAGCATCAGCAACAAGATACTGGGAAGAGGCCGGGTCCAGCCAGGACCCTGATGCCAGCTGAGGAATCTGGACTGAACAGGGAGCTACTGAGGTCTGAGCAAGAGAGAGTGGAGGCGGAAGGCAGGCGAGGAGGCTGTTGGTGGTGCAGACTCAGGGAGGGAAGCCAGAAGCACGGAAGGCCGCGCTGGCCACGCTCGGGTCAGAGGGGTCAGGATGATGCCCGGCCCAGCCTTGGTGAGTGAGTTGGTGGCAGAGACATACGCAGAGGGCGGGCTCCGGGGCGGGAGGCCAAGAATTCCATGCTGAGTTGGAGGAGCCCGCGCCGCATCCGGCGAGAAAGTCAGGAGGCATTCGGACGTAGGTGTCAGGAGCTCAGGGACATGCCAGGGTTAGCATGGGCTCTTCCTAAGCACCCACTGGCCACCGGGTGAGACCTCCATGGCACAGGGAAGAGGGGTGCCCTTGGCCCAGGAGGCAGAGGAGGCTGGTGACCGAGGACGGCTGGGCAGTGACTGAGAGGTCTGGGTCTTGTAGCCTTGAGGAAGCTTAAGAGAGGAACAAGTTTTCAAGAGGACAGAGCAGGTGGTCCCCAGCCCAGGGGCTGTGGTGGGCCCCGGGAGGGAGAAGGCTGGGAGGAGCCAATGGATTGGCCATGATGAGGGAGACAGATGGCAGTGGTCAGACAAGAGGGTGGCAGGAGAGACGGTGGAGACGCCCCTGAACAATCTCCCTTTGAGAAGTTTCTCTGAGAAGGGAAGGAGAGGGAGGGGGAGGAAGGGTGTTGCTGAGGGGCGGTAGATGTGGTCACTTCCAGTGTCACAGAGTTTAGATTCTAGAGCCGCCCCGCGCTCCCTGGGCTCCACAGCCCAGGCCCCTACTTTCTTCCTCCCAGGACACGCCCCCAGCCTCTGCAGTGGGTGTGTGGTGCCCATCTCCTCCCAGGACACGCCCCCCAGCCTCTGCAGTGGGTGTGTGGTGCCCATCTCCTCCCAGGACACGCCGCCCCCAGCCTCTGCAGTGGGTGTGTGGTACCCATCTCCTCCCAGGACACGCCCCCCCAGCCTCTGCAGTGGGTGTGTGGTGCCCATCTCCTCCCAGGACACGCTCCCCAGCCTCTGCAGTGGGTGTGCGGTGCCCATCTCCCAGGACACGCCCCCCAGCCTCTGCAGTGGGTGTGTGGTGCCCATCTCCTCCCAGGACACGCCCCCCAGCCTCTGCAGTGGGTGTGTGGTGCCCATCTCCCAGGACACGCCCCCCAGCCTCTGCAGTGGGTGTGTGGTGCCCATCTCCTCCCAGGACACGCCCCCCCAGCCTCTGCAGTGGGTGTGTGGTGCCCATCTCCCAGGACACGCCCCCCAGCCTCTGCAGTGGGTGTGTGGTGCCCATCTCCCAGGACACGCCCCCCAGCCTCTGCAGTGGGTGTGTGGTGCCCATCTCCTCCCAGGACACGCCCCCCAGCCTCTGCAGTGGGCGTGTGGTGCCATGGTGAAGACACTGCTTTAGACACTCACATCTCACATCTGCTACCTGGGTCCCTGTGCCATCTGCTCTGCTTCCAGCCCCGCTTCCTGCTAACGCATCCCCTGGGGAGCAGCAGAGAATGGCCCAAGTACTTGGGTCCCTGCCACCCAGGTGGGAGACTCAGATGGAGTCCTGAGCTCCTCGTTTTGGCCAGGCCCAGCCCCAGCTGTTGCTGTAGGCAATTGGGGAGTGATCCAGCAGATGGCAAAGTCTTTCCCTGTCTGTATGTCTGTTTGTCCGCCTTCCAAATAAAATGAAAGAAAAAACAATTTTTTTAAAGAACCCCCCAGGGGCCGGCGCCGTGGCTCACTAGGCTAATCCTCCGCCTTGTGGCGCCGGCACACCGGGTTCTAGTCCCAATCGGGGCGCCGGATTCTGTCCCGGTTGCCCCTCTTCCAGGCCAGTTCTCTGCTGTGGCCAGGGAGTGCAGTGGAGGATGGCCCAAGTGCTTGGGTCCTGCACCCGCATGGGAGACCAGGAGAAGCACCTGGCTCCTGCCTTTGGATCAGCACGGTGCGCCGGCTGCAGCACTCCGGCCGCAGCAGCCATTGGAGGGTGAACCAATGGCAAAGGAAGACCTTTCTCTCTGTCTCTCTCTCTCACTGTCCACTCTGCCTGTCAAAAAATATAAAAAAAAAAAAGAACCCCCCAGCCTCCTGCCTCCAGTAGGCCCCAAGAGCCAGGTCCCCACGCCCTGCCTTCCAGGGGAGTCATTGGCTGAATGCCGGGGCAGGTCTGACAAAGCTGCCAGAGCCGCATGTGACCCACGCAGTAACCACCTTTTCCCGAGGGAACACATGGGCCAGGCATGTGCCCAGAGGCTGCCACAGGCCTGGCAGGCTGTGGCCTGCCTCGCGCCTCTCTGGGGAGGCCTCCAGAAGCCCTGGGGCCGGGCAAACCTGGACCGGTGACTCAGGTCTGGGGAGGGAAGGCGGCTGTTCGGGCTGGAGGGTGGCAGCAGGTGCCAGGCCTGCCAGGGCCGCGGCCACGCTGCCCTCTAGGAGTACGGCGGGAGGCAGATGGCAGACCAGGACTCAAAGTCACTGCCCTGACGCCAGGTGGCGCTTCATCAACCAGGACCTGCCGTCGAGGACAAAGGGGCAGCCGCAGTCTGGGCCTGTGGGCCTGGACTCTGAGCCCGCGGTCTGGCCTCAAGGTCGGGGGGAGGGCTGGAGACCCTAGGGGACAAGGAGCTAGCCAGACGGCTGCAGTGGCGGATCCCAGCAACACTGCTGCCTGTTAGCGGGGGCTTCTGGAGTCACTGTGGGATGACAACGGGTGGCATTCGTCCAGCACCGGAGATTTGCCCAGCACCACTGAGAGCCATGTCCACCCCTAGCGCCCCGTCTCCTGTTCTGTCTCCCGCTCCAGCTGAGGGTGGGGGAGTTGGGAGTGGGGGTGGGGTGGGAGTCTGGGGGATGTGGGGAGCCTGGAATTCAGAGACAGGCATGGAGATTGAAGAGAAATTGACCCACTCCACTTTTCCCAAAGTTTCATTCCCCTTCCCCCGTCCCCTCCCACAGAGAGTGGCAGGGACAGCTGGAGCCCACGAGGGGAAGGAGAAAGGGGATCCCAGCGCAGAGCTTGTCTTCTTAACCTTGATGCCGCCACCAGCACCCCCTCCCCTCGGCGCCCAGCCCCCTCCCCAGGCTGCAGGAGGCTGGCGCCCCCGGGGGCCTGGCCCCTGGCCAGGCTGGTGGGAATGGGCAGGAGACAGCACGACCACACTGCAGACACCATTTGCACCCTGGGAGTGGGGGTGGGGGTGGGGGGGCCTGCCTGGACCCTGCGCCCATCCCCAAGTACCCAGCCTTATCTGTCCAGGGTGTGCTGATCCCACTAGGCTGCCACGCCCGGCGCTCCCAGGCCCCTGGACACAAGTCTCCTGGGCCCATATGCAAGAACTCACTTTCCCCCTTTGCAGCCAGCTATTTGGGGCCCTGTTCCTCCAAGGGACACACACGAGGAGAGGCTGTGGACTCCCGAGGCACACAGACCTGGCCTCAGAGCCAGTCCCTGCCACCGCCAGCCCTGGGTTCCCCGCACGGTGGGCACGCACCCTCCCCAGCCTGGTTTCCTTGTAGCCACTTTGGAAATTTGCTGTACAACTTAAAGCTGACACGTGGGGAGCTGGAACTGGCTGCTGAGTCGCAGGGGGACTTGAGTCATCATCAACCCTCACCCGCAGCCTTGGAGGCCCCCACAGGAACCCCACTCTGCTGTCCTTATATCTTTTCTGCACCCTGCGGTCCCTGAGTACAGCCCAGACTTTTCTCATTGCGGGCCTGCTGCACCTGCTGCCTGCTGGGTGCCTTCTCTCCAGCTCTACCTGGAGCCACATCCCTTCGCCAGCTCCTCCTGGGAGCCTTCCTGGATCTCCCTTTCATGTCACCTCTGGGACCTCCTTAACCGATGCTGCTCGGGGCGGGCACTTGGTGCCTCTGTTGAGACACTTACCTCCCACATTGGAGTCCCTGGTTTGCAACTTGGCTGCTCCACTGCCCCTCCAGCCTTCTGCTAATGCACACCTTGGGAGGCAGCAGATGATGGCTCACGTCCTTGGGTCCCTGCCATCCACATGGGAGACCTCAATGGAGTTTCCGGTTCCTGGCTTCAGTCTGGTCCAGTCCTAGCTGTTGGGGCATTTGGGATGAACCAGTATATGAAAGATATCTCTCTCTCTCTGTCTCTCTCTCTCTCTTTTTTTTCAGCCTTTCAAATGGAATGAAAATAAAAACTTTCTTAAAAGAAAAAAGGACTTTGGGTTCTTGTCTTACATCATTTATTAAATTATAAGCCAACCCATGTCTGTAGCCCTCCCTCGTCCCCACCGCCCACCACCCCGTGCTGATCCCATTCGTCTTCCACGGAGAGCGAGCTCAGCTCACCGGTCTCCTGCCTGTTTGAACTTCCACCTGCTCCTCTTCCACACAGAGTCTTCAAGGGGAGCCCAGAGCCCACCTGTGCCCAGACGGGCAGATGAGAGGCAGGGAGAGAGACACACATCTGTGGGGCCAGCCCTGTGCCTTAATTCAGCCTGACAGGGTTTGGCAAAAGCCATTCGCGGTTGTCCCTCAGGCTCCAGGCAGGCTTCCACCGTTCTAGGCCTCTGTGGAGAAGGAGATGCCACCCACAGGCACCAATTTGTGAGACAGACACAGCGTGGGCCTCTGGGCTGGAGCTGGAGGAAGACTGCGGGGTGGGATCAAGTGCGGGGTGACGATTGCCGAGCTCGGCTGCTGCTACCCAGGGCCAGAGATCAAGGCATGGGGTGCCTGTGCGCCCCGTGGGCTCTGCTGCCTGCACCCAGCCTGCTCCAGGCCCTTTGCCATCTGTAGCGAAGTCCCTTCCGCATTGTGCCAGAACCGCAAACTCCTGGGGAGCGAGAGACCGGCTCTGCCCAATGAGCCGCCCGTCCCTAGTGCTAGGCTAATGGATGGCAGTTATACAGTCACCCCATGGTACAGGTGCAAAAATGAGCCCTGAAGAGGCACAGCGCTCTCGCAAGGTCACAGCAGGGATGCGCAGTGGAAGTGGGGTCCCGTCTGAAACATGGGGGTCTCTGAATAGCCTGAACTTTGCTCACAGTCCCCTGGGCCAGGTGCGGGGGGTCTCACGGGCAGGATGCTCTCTACCAATGAGGCTCGGTGACTTCTGGAAGCTTTTTCCCCACCCCAGCACCTCCGGGGTGCCTCAAGGTGACTCCCAGCTTAAAGGGCCCCGAGCCGAGTCGCTGAGCTGCTCTCTCGCTCTGGGTTTCATGGAAGCCTCTGACCTCCGCCACCTGTCTTTGCTGCCCTGGTGCAGTCAGAGAGACCCCAGAGCGCTGGCGGTGCAGGGAGCTGGCCTGCACATGCAGCCTGGAAGGCAGCTGCCGGCTCCAGCTCCCAGGTTTCCAGTCTTCGGCACTCGGAGCCGTCTGTGGAGGAATAACCGTGCTCTGCACCCTGCCTCCTGCCTGCCTTGAGTCTAACCCGCGATGCCTCCTGCTGTTCACAGCAGACAGAAATTCTGGGCGCAACCTTGGAGAAGCCCCCCACACACAGATGGAAAGTCAACTCCCAGTCTGAGGGTGACAATGGGTCACATGTGGGTGACAGGAGAGAGACAGAGCAGTGGACATCAGGCAGGCAAGGGGCTGGGGGCAGAGTGAGGCCATGAGCATGGGCTGGGAGAGTGGGGGAAGGAAGGTTGGATGCTCTCGCGGCTTTGGCTGGAGCCAGGGCTCGGGGAGACGGGGAGGTTTGTGTGGGTGGGGGACGGCGGCTGCAGCCAGCGCTAGAGTGGCAGCCCGGAGGGCTGGGGAGGAAGTGGAGGGCAGGACCCTGGGCGCTGGAGGCCCCAGTCCTGGACCTGGCTGAGGCCGAGAAATCTTAGCCTGCGGACCCTCCCCCTTCCCGATCCCCCTGGTGCTAAAAAGCCCACGACATTTACGACTTGAGGAGGGGAGAGAGCCTGAGAACAGCACTGTGGGCCATATGGATTTGTTTCCTGGGGTGAAGAAAAACTCCCTCTAATTAGGCCGGGAAAAGCCATCGGCCCAGGCCCCTGGATTCAATTACTGCCCAGCCTCCTCCCTGTGCACGGGGAGGGTCGGGATGGGCTTCCGAGAAAGGGTGGCCTGAGGAAGAGCTGGGGAGGGAGCTGTGGGGACAGTCAGCCCCCTGGCGAGTCCTTGACCCCCAGCCCGGACCTTGCCCACCCCAGGACTGGGGCTGCCCTCTCTGGATTTTGTTCGTCTCTCTGCCAGAAAAGACTTTTAGGCCCCACAGAGAACAGAACTGTTGGGCAGGCTGCGAGATGGAATTGTGGGGGTTCTCAGTTTCTTAAATAAGGTGACACATTTGCTACAAGAAATCGAAGCAGCCCCTGAGAATGTCCCTCTGCCCCTGCACCTGCGTGCTGGCCACTCCCTCCTCTCAGTCTGTAAACACCTCCCTCGCACCCTGCACCCTCTCGCACTTCTGCCCTCCCCGCCTTCCTTCCAGGCCTCCTCGGCCCTCCCACCGGCAGTTGGCAGCACCTGCCCCCCCCCCCGCCTACCCCTTCCTGCCCCACGCTGGCCTCGCTCCTTGTGAGATGGCATGCAGCCTGTGCCCGAGGGCCTCATGGTCCTTGAAAAGGCCTCCCGGAGTCTCCCAGACCCAGAACAGACGTTTGCACCTGCTCCTCTGCTTAAGGCCTGTTTCTTGGCATTTTACTCTCTCCAAACCGTGGTGCTTTGCTGGGGAGCATAACCCACTGCCCTGCGCCCCCCGCCCACTCTCCGTGGCTCCCAGGTCTGTGGCTTTGGCGCTGCCTCTCTCCTGATGGTTTTCTGCTTGCCTCATAAGCACAGCATATTGTATGTCCACCAACACTGCAAACCCATTCGCTCTGTATTTGCATCACTCTTCTGAAAACAGAACAATAGCAAGACTTCCTCTCTCGGTACTCTGCGGTTGTTTTTTCTTAATAAACTGTATTTTGTAGAGCAGTTTTAGGTTAACAGCAAGACTGAGCCAAAAGCACAAGAATAAGGTTTCCATATGCCTCCTGCCTCCCCTACCTACAACCTCCACCGCTATGGACACCCTGTACCACCCTGTACCATCCTCATTATGCGTGATGACCTGCAGGTGGCGCTATGCTCATCACCCCACATCTGCAGGGATCACTCTCTATAGAGCTGACAAATGTCTAGTGGCCGAGATCCACCATGTGGTAACGTACAGAGCAGTTTTACTGCCTTAAAAAAATCCGGTGCTTTGGGGCGGGTGTTCAGCGCAGCAGTTAGAAAGCTGCATGAGACACCTGCAGCCCACATTTGAGTGCCCGCCCTTGAGTCCCGGCTCGGCTTCGGCTGCCAGCTTCCCGCTAACGTGCCCCCTGGGAGGCAGCAAGGTGATGACCCAAGCGCTTAGGTCCCTGCCACCCATGTGGGAGACGTGGGTGGAATTCCAGGCTCCGGGCTCCCTCCCGGCCCCACCCCAGATGTTGCAGGCATTTGAAGAGAGATCCAGCAGATGGAAGATCTCTCTGTGTCTGTCTCTGGATGTCTCTGTCTCTCTGCCTTTCAGATAAATAAAAACGTTAAGAAGAGTCCTCTGTGCTCTGCCCAGGCAGCCTTTCATCACCCTGCCTCCTGGCAACCTCGGATCTTTTTACCGTCTCCGTAGTTTTGTGTTTTCTAGAATGGAGTTGGAATCAACCGGCATGTAGCCTTTGCATATTGGTTTCTTTCACTCTGATATGCATTTCAGTTACCGTTAGCTTTTTTCATGGCTTGATGGTTCACTTCTCTTTAGCAGTGACTAAGAGTCCGGTGTTTGGATGCAACATTGTTTATTACTCATTCAGCTGCTGATGGACATCTTTGGTTGCTTCCAAGTTTTGGGCAGGATTTCATGTGGACATCCGTTTTCAATTCATTTCCAATCATGGAGCACACATGCTTGATTCTATGGTAAGAGAATGCTTAGTGTTTTTGTTTTTATTCTTTTTTTTTTTTTAAGATAGATTTATTGGCCGGTGCCACGGCTCAATAGGCTTATCCTCCGCCTAGCGGCGCCAGCACACCGGGTTCTAGTCCCAATCGGGGCGCCAGATTCTGTCCCGGTTGCCCCTCTTCCAGGCCAGCTCTCTGCTGTGGCCCGGGAGGGCAGTGGAGGATGGCCCAGGTCCTTGGGCCCTGCACCCCATGGGAGACCAGGATAAGTACCTGGCTCCCGCCATCGGATCAGCACTGTGCACCGGCTGCGGCGGCCATTGGAGGGTGAACCAATGGCAAAAGGAAGACCTTTCTCTCTGTCTCTCTCTCACTGTCCACTCTGCCTGTCAAAAAAAAAAAAAAAGACTTATTTATTTATTTGAAAGGCAGAGTTACAAAGAGGCAGAGACAGAGAGAGAGAGAGAGAGAGAGAGAGAGAGAGAGGTCTTCCATCTACTGGCTCACTCCCCAGATGGTTGCAATGGCTGGAGCTACATCAATCTGAAGCCAGGAACCAGAAGCTTCCTCCAGACCTCCCACGCGGGTGCAGAGGTCCAAGCCCTTGGGCCATCTTCTACTGCTTTCCCAGGCCTCAGCAGAGAGCTGGATCAGAAGTGGAGCAGCCGGGACTAGAACCGGTGCTCATATGGGGTGCTGGCATTGCAGGCAGCAGCTTTAACCACTACACCACAGCACCAGCCCCTCTTGTTTTCTTAAAAAACTTTTTTGTGTGTCTACATTTTTATCTTGTCCCCTCCAAATATTTATTATGGTATGATTGGCAAATACAAAGTTTATGAATTTACCGTGTTCAACAAGTGTTTGATGCATCTGTGTGCACAGTTGAACTAGTCAATCAAGCTAATTCACAGAAGTTGTTTGTTTTCTTATTGAGGAGCTTGGAGGACTCTTCATCTATTTCTGTCTGCAAGTCCTTTACGAAATATGTGATTTTTAAAATATTCTCTCTCACCCTGTAGCTTGCCTCCTTTTAAAAATTCCTCAAAGTTATTTTATTTAGATAAGTGTTAGGTTTACAGAAACGTTGCAAAAATGGTACAGTTTACTTATAGTACACACCCTGTGTCCCTTATGATCAACTTACACTAAGATGTTGCATTTGTTCTAATCAGCGAGCAAACGTGGATAGGTTAATCGGAGCGAAGGCCCACACTTTGTCCCTATTTCCTTAGGTTTGTAGCCGCTGTTCAGTCCCATCCAGGACGCCACGTTTAGTGGCCGCGTCCCTTCTGGCTCCCCTCGGCTGTGGTAGTTTTGATGGCTTTAAGGAAAACTGGTCCTGTGACACAGTGCCGCTCCACTGGGATTTGCCTGATGTTTTTCTCATAGTTAAACTGGGGCTGGGGCTCGGGAGAGACCATGCCGTTGGTGTCACCTATCAAGGGTGCCTTCTATTACCATTGCGTTACCTCTGGCGTTTACCTTGACCTGCTGAGCTGCTTCTCGGGGGGTGGGAGGGTCCATGTACACTCACTTCTTTGGTTCCCCCTTTGAGCGTCACTCTTTTTAAAAATTTTTCATTTGTTTATTTCAGAGGCTTAGAGAGACACACAGAGACAGTGCTCCCGTTGGCTGGTTTACTCCCCAAATGCATGCAACAGCCAGGGTTGGACCAGTGAAAAGCCAGGAGCCAGGAATGCAATCCGGGTCTCCCGCTTGGGTGACAGGAACCCACTGCTTGAGCCATCACTGCTGCTGGCCAGGACCTGCACTGGAGGAAACTGGAGTCGGGAGCTGGAGCGAGGAAGTGAGGCCAGCCCTTCCAGTGTGGGCTGCAGTTGTCTTAACCCCCGGGCTCACCTCCTGCTCCTCCATCTGCACACCTCCAGGGAGGGGAGCTGCAAACCTTCCGCGGGGTGCGTTTGTTCCTTGTCCTCGATGTGTTTGCTTCTGCAATAGTTTATGTTGTTCATTTCGTACTGGGAGTGATGACTCATTTAATAACTATTAATTCTGTGGGTCAAATTATTCCAGTCTGGCCACTGGGAACTCTGGCAATCGGTTCCTGTGTTCCTTTGACCTACGCCCATCATCGTGGGGATGGCTGGTTTGTTTGAGCATTTACCCGTCTTGCCTTTTACAGAATTAGGTACATTGGGATCAGACAATATGCTGTCTGATTGTTGTTCTGCGTTGCAGAGCAATTCCCCAAACCAGCTGAAGGTGTCGCTATAGAACCCCCAGACTGCAGAACCAGTCAGACTGCAGAAAGCCAAGTTGGTCTGTATTTGCTAAGTAGAGTGAGGAGCTGTGGCTGAATCCCGGGCCCCTGGAGGCATTAAGGGCGAAGGTTCTTACAGATTGTAACGGGCTGAGAGGCACATGTGCAGCTCGGGTCCAGCGTCCTGGTTGGTCAGTGGTGCGCGTGACTTTCCTGATTGGTCAGCAATGACATGATCTTCATGGAATGGTTACAATGGCCAGATGGGCTTCAGCTGGTCTTGGGGGTTCCATGTAAGCAGGGGTCGCCTTCCGCCCCAGAGCTGGACTCTCCCTGCCTGGACCCAAACCCCTCTAGACAATGCTGACCAGCAGGGTTTTATCTGTTAGAGAAGCAAATGGCTTTTATTGTTATTATTATTTATTTAGAAAATCAGAGTTAAGAAAGATCTTCTATCCACTGGTTCACTTCACAAATGGCCACAACAACCATGGCTGGGACAGGCTGAAGCCAGGAGCCAGGAGCTTCATCCGGGCCTCCCACATGGATGGCAGGGGCCCAGACACTTGGATCATTTCCCACTGCTTTTCTCAGGCCATTAGAAGGGAGCTCAATCGGAAGTGGAGCAGCTGGGACACGAACTGGCACCCACAGGGGATGCTGGCATTGCAGGGGCAGCTTTACCCACTATACCACAACGCCAACCCCTGAACTATTTTATTTGTTTTTCTGACTTTTAAAAACTCAGAAGTCTACCCTAGAACCATGATCGCTATGGTCAGGGAACTGAGATCCCCTTAGGGGTTTGTTGCAAAAATGCCTCCCGGAGTCTGGTGATCAGAACCGTGTCAGGCCAGCTGTACCACTCCCTCCCATCAGTGACAAAGGAGAGGCAGGGGCACCTTGGGCTAAGGGCGGGAGGCTGGGTCCCTGTGACATCTTGCCCACGCCCTCAGGGACACGTGGGTGGGGCTCCGTTTCACGTGTAGTAGCTTCTGTCATGCTCATCCAAGTCCTGTTCCTTTGGAGAGGTGCGCACTGTCTCTCCACTCACCTACTGAGATGTCCTAGGTGCTTCCAGACAATGGTGATTCTAAACCAAGCCACACAAACACGGATGTGTGTGTGGTCGTTAGGTCTTCAAATCAGTTGGGTAAAGACCTAGGAGCGTGATCGCTGGGTCACACACAGTTAGCTTCGTACAAAACCACCCAAGCGTCTTCCAGAGCGGCCGTCCCATTCTGCATCCCCGCCAGCAGTGACGGAGGGCTCCTTTCCCTCCATGTCCTCGCCAGCAGTGGGTGGAGTCAGCGGTTTAAGTCTTAGCCGTTCTGCTAGGCGAGTAGCGATATCTCCTGGTTTAGCTGCCAGTCCTCGGGGAGAGACGGCACTGAGTTGATCTTCACTCTTTCATTGCTGCCTGTAGATCTTCTTTGGGGAGGGGGTCTGTTCAGACCTTTTGCCTACTTTTAATTGGTTTGTTTGTTTTCTTACTGTTGAGTTTTAAGAATTCTTTGTATATTTTGGATGCTACTTGTGTTTTACAAATATTTTTTCCCAGCCTGTGGCTTTGGTCATTTCCTTACTTAACAAACAGTGTCTTTTGAAAAGCAGATTTTTATTTTGATCAAATCCAATCTACCAACTTGTTCTGTTGTAAATCCCGGTTTGAGGGTCCCACCTACCTAAGACCCCTTTGCCTAGCCCACACCCACAAATATGTTCTCAGTTGTCTTCTAGAAACTTTATAATTTTACGTCTCGCATTGAGGTGCGTGATACGCTCCGAGTTACCTTCAGCCTGTGGTGGGATACGCACCGAGGTTACTCTGTCACACGCGGTTATCCAATGGCTCCAGTGCTGTTTCTCTGATCAGATCCCTGTGCGCCTTTGACAAGAACCAATCGCCCATGAATGTGTGGGCTGCTTCTCATCCTCTGTTCTGTTCCATTCATCTGTTTGCCTGTCTTTACATCAATACCACGCTGTTTTCATTGCTACAGCTTTATAGAAACCCCTACCCCCCAAATTTTGCGCTTTTAAAAATGTTCACTTATTTGTTTTCATTCCATTTGAAAGAGAGAAAGATAGATCTTCTGGCTTACTCCCCAAATGTCCGTAATATCCAGGGCTGGGCCAGGCCAAAGCCAGGAGCCCAGACCCCGCCCGGGTCTCCTACGTGGGTGGCAGGGACCCAAGCACCTGTGGCCTCCCAGGCCACATTAGCAGGAAGCTGGATTGGGAGCAGAGTCGCTGGGACTTGAACCAGATACTCCCATGTGGGCTGAGGGCTTCCCAAGTGGCAACTTAAGTGGTTGTTCTATAAGGTCCTCCCCTGTTCTAGTTCAAAACAAGCCCAGGGCACTTTAGCTGTGGCCAAGAAGTTTAAGCCTCTGTCTGCAGTGCCGGCATCCCATATGGGCGCCAGTTCAAGTCCTGGCTGCTCCACTTCGGATCCAGCTCTCTGCTATGGCCTGGGAAAGCAGTAGAAGATGGCCTCGGTCCTTGGGCCCCTGCACCCACATTTCCCCCTCTGCCCGCCCCCCCTGCATCACATCCAGGACCTTTTTTTTATATCAAAGATTTATTTGCTTATTTGAAAGGCAGAATTACACAGAAATAGGGAGAGACTGAGAGAGGGACAGAGAGAAAGATCTTCCACCCACTGGTTCACTCCCCAAATGGCTGCAACAGTAGATGATGGGCCAGGCTGAAGCCAGGAGCCAGAAACTTCATCTGGGTCTCCCAAGTGGGTGCAGGGGGCCAAGAACCTGGGTCATCTTCTGCTGCTTTCCCAAGCACATTAACAGGGAGCTGGGTGGGAAGTGGAGCAGCTGGGACCCGAACCAGCGCCCATATGGGATGCTAGTGTCACAGGTGGCAGCTTAATCCACAACACCACAGTGCTGGCCCTGTGTCCAAGATCTTGAAGCTGTCTCATTGCATATGGGCTGGGGAAGGGTGGGGGGAGGCAGGAATGACTCAGGTAGGGCATGGGGTGGGGGCGCTGAAGGCAGTGAGAACTGGGGCTGTGCCAGTAAGAAACAGAAGAGAAGTGGACTCAAGGAAGAGAGAGAGAGTCCATAGCTGGAGGGGGAGGAGGGGATGGCAGGTGGAGGGCTGCAGGGAGGAGAGGAGGGGGCAGTCATGCAGTCACCCCAGGGCACATGCTGGCTCACAGCTCCAGCTCACACTCTGAACCCCTGCAAGGCTGCTGCTCCGAGATTTATAAAATAAATATAAAATAAATAAATGGCAAGACGGCCAAGGAAGCAGAGGAGCCTGCAGGGGACCCAGTGACGGAGCCACCTGAGGCTCACAGCCCCAGGGAGCAGCGCAGGGGAAGGCAGAGCTGGGTCTGCCCTGGCTGGGGGGGATCACTTCCTCCAGGGGGTGGAGGCGAGCCCCTAGAGGCCTCCTAGGAGCCCAGAGCTTGCCTCTGATTTCCCGGGAGTGGCTCCAGGGCGGTGCCCCTGAGGATTCTGGGTGAGGGGGCAGGTGTAGCCCTAAGTGTCAAGCTGGGGACTTGCTGAGTAGGCAGTTGCCCAGGCCTCCCAGGCTGGGGCTCAGCGGGTGTGGGCTCTGAGCCCCCGGGTGAACCTGTGGCAGCAGGTGGGCCGCGTCCACTTGGGAGACATCGCTCCACACTGAGCGCGCCCTTCCCCCACGGATCTGCTGTGCAGCTACGGGCCCCCAGCCTCAGTGCTCTGAGCAGCACCCAGGCAGCGTCCCATGGGAGTCCAGGGCCTGGGGAGAGAACAGGAGGCTCGGGCTGGGGCGGAGCCGGGCAGCTAGGGGGGGTGCTGTCGGCACCCTTTAAAGCCTCTTGTGCCCTGGGCCCCTTCCTATCCCGATCTTATCTCTGGTACCTGTCCCTGGAAGGAGCCTCCCCTGGGGCACCCGCAGGACCCCCGGAGGCCGGAGGACAGGGCAGATCAAAGGGCAGGCGCCCAACAAGGCAACCTGAGAGGCTGTCTTTGTCCGCCGCCTCCGGAGAGGCCTGGCGGAGACAGGATGGATGGGAGCCGGGCCGGGCCGGGGGAGAAGGGGGTCAGCAGAGAAACCAAATCCCAGTGCATTCACTGCGGACAAAAGGAGGCGGCCGAGGGGTCGGCTCCTCTCACCAGCTGCTCCGGCTGCAGGATGCCGGCAGGGTCAGGGACATCTGGGCCAGATTCTCCCTCTCCCCAGGGCAGGAAAGACCCCAAAGCGGGTGGCTGTTTGTACCCAGGTCCACTCCCCAACCCCCTTTAGGCTGGTTCTGAGAGGCCCACACGGCGGGGGTGGGGGGGGTTGCAGAGCCGGGTAGGAAGTGTGTCTCCTTTCCCACGCACCCTGACATCCCTGCCCTCCGAGGGAGCAGCGCAGCCACGCCTCGGGTGTAACTCTATCCCTGGGCTCCCGGCTCCCCCACATCTGGAGCCCCAGCTGCCGGCCGCCATGAAGGCTGTGAACTCTTCCCCGGCGGCAAGCCTGGTGGCGACGGCGAGAGCCGGGAGGAGCAGCAGCTGCGTGCGCCATGCGGGCGCCGGCTCAGCGGGGGCAGCGAGGGTGGAGGGTCCGGGTTTCACCTGCCTCTGGGTGATTTGGGGCCTTACAGTTGGTATGAGGGTCAGGGTGGGTGTCTGGGGTGGGCTGCATACAAGGAGACACAGAAGCGGGGAGTCACAAGCCGTGTACCCCCCAAGTTGCACACTGAACCCAGCTGGTTTCCCCAGGGGCTCACTGAGCCACGCACCCCGTGTGAGGCCAGGCCCTGCAGTAGCCATGAGTTGGGGGCAGGGCCGGGTAACCCAGGGCAGGCGGTGTGTGTGGGCCGGGACCCAGCCTCCTGTTCCCAGGGGTTCTCGCCGCTGGTGCTCCTGTCCGTCCGCCGTTCCAAGAGGCTGCGTCTTCTCAAGCCTGCCCAAGTCCATGGCCAGATAACACCCGAAACCCCCTTCACCTTTGACCTATCCAAGCTGCAGGAAGCAAGTCCCAGACCCTGCCCTCACTCAAGGGGAGGGGCTCATACAAGGATGTGACTCCCAGGAGGTGACCTTAGGCCTCTGCCACCCATCCGTGAGTGTCCCGTCACTCCCTCTCCCTGCACAGGTTCCGGCAGACAGCGAGCCTGCCGCAGCCCAGGGAGGCGCCAGGCAGGGGCTCTTCCTCCAGCTGTGACTCAGCAAAAGGCCCTGGAGCGCGCACCAGGCATGCTGGGAATCTGCAGGTTGGTGAGGCCACGGCCCTGGGCTCAGGGACCCCCAGGCTCACTGGGGAGGCCCATATGGGTGCTGGTTCAAGTCCCGGCTACTCTACTCCAATCCAGCTCTTTGCTATGGCCTGGGAAAACAGTAGAAGATGGCCCAAGTCCTTGGGCCCCTGCACCTATGTGGGAGACCCGGAAGAAGCTCCAGACTTCAGATCGGCCCAGCTCCAGCCATTGTGGCCATTTGGGGATTGAAGCAACAAATGGACGATCTCTCTCGCTCTCGCTCTCTAACTCTGTCTTTCAAATAAATAATTTTTTTTTTTTTTAAAGAAGTGACCTTTGATCCTAGGGGAATCCAGGAAAGCTTCCAGGAGGAGGTGTACTTTGAGTAGAGCCCGGTGGGGTTTTGAAGGACCAGGGTGGGGATAGGAGACAGGGCAGTTTTCCAAGGTGCGGCTGAGTGAAGTGGACATGGGGACCAATGTGGCTGTCGATGGTGGGGCTGGGAGATCAGACTGGAAACCAGCGCAGGGGTGCCCATCAGGGAGCAGGTCAGGACATGAGGGTACCTTGTCCGGGACCCCTCCTCAAAATCCCGCCTCCTTCTCCGTTGCTAGCCTCCCACCATGAGCCAGACACCACTGGACGCCGAGAATGCAATACTGAGACCACAGAGGGGACCTTGGGGGCCTTGGAGATGAGTCGGGGACAGACATGAATCAAGTCATCACTCGCATCTGGAATTGGACAAAGAAAGGAAAGACTGGGGTAGGGCCTCGTGTGGCGAGTCCTCGGGGCTCGGGCTGGGCTGCAGGGGCTGTAAGGGAAGCGGGGGTGGCAGTATGGTGCTGGTGTGTCGCCCTCGGCAGAGGAAACAGAGCAGCCAGCCACCAACAGGGACTCCTGGGTGCCTGTTCCGAGCTGGCATCCCCCGCCCAGGCAGCTGGTCCGCACCCACTGAGCAGGCCCACCTGTGGCTGCCCAGGCGGCGGGAGCTCCCCGGGCAGGTCTGCCCCTCTGTACCACCCTCAGCAGGCCTCACTGTTCCACGCGCCCAGCCCCAGATGTTCTCACGCCCCACTGCCCCAGACACAGCCCCAGACAGCTGCACAGCTGTGGGACAGCGGGCCTGCCAATAGCCCCGGAGGCAGGGGAGAGAAGGGACCCCTTGGATAAACATACGGGACTCCGTGAGCCAAAGCACACACCGGTGGGAGGCCTGAGCAGGCAGCTTGGCCGGGGGGTGCTTAACCCCAGCCCTTGGACGTGGAGCTAGATGCCCGCACTCACTGCTTTTTACAGAAACAAGACAGAGGGTCAAAGGCAGGTGCCCGCCCCTCCCCCACCCCAGGTCCCCCAGTCCCGACCAGGGTTGGGAGACACACAGTGACAGGATCCCGGAGCAGGGGACCTGCGAGGCAGAGGGAGAAGAGAGGGAGAAAGTTTAGGCTGGGTGAGGTCCCCGGGAGGCCAGGCGTGAAGGTTTGAAAGCACGGGGTCCGGCATGGGGACCCAGCTCTGGGCTGGGCAGTGGACGTGGGCTTTGCGAGGGCCACTCTGGCTGCCAGGAGGGCTGATGGGAAGGGCTGGCCTGGCGGGAGGCAGGGAGCCAGGCACGGGTCAAATCTGGATCGAGGAGGAAACCGGTAGCAGCTCCTAGTGAGGGGACATGGCTGGATTCTCTCTGTGAGCAGCCGCTCTGTGCCACGCTGTGCGCGCCGCCGTGCCTTTGGCGCAGGCGTTAAGAGCCGGCTTGGGACCCCCGGGTCCCGTATCGCACTGCCTGGTGTGCGTCCTCCCGGCTTTGCTTCCGGCTCCAGCTCCCGGCCGATCTGTGCTCTAGGAGCCCACATCCTTGTCTTCCTGCCACCCATGTGGGAGACCAAGGTCGGTTCCTGGCTCCTGGCTTTGGCTTCATCCAGCCTTGGCTATTGAGGGCATTTACAGGGAATGACTCAATGGTGGAAGTTTTGTTTGTTGCTTGTCTCTCTGTCTTTGAAATAAATAAATAAAATTTGGAAAAGAGAGTAGGAGCGGGAGCTGGGAACGCACAAAGACCCCAGCCTGCCGGGGCAAATGACAAGAAGCGATTACAGCGGCAGTGACGCTCCTGAATTATTGAAGAAAAGTGGTGCAGGGCGATCTGCTCTGACCTTGTGCTCCCTCAGGGAGGGGTGGGGTCCCCGCCCCCCACGGCGGAGAGGCCTGAGGTCAGAGCAGGGTGGACGCTCCCTAGGCACTCCCTAAGTGAGGGTCTGCTTGCTGCCAGGGCTGGGGCGTGGTCCCCCCTCCAGGCCCCGCCCGCTCTCCACACCACCAGAGGGGCCAGGGCAGAGGGGTGTGGCTCCGCCATCCTGGACCCCTCACCAGCTAAGCCCACCGTGTCATCTCAGAGGCTCCTCCGGGGTCTGGCCAGGCACGGGGACACCACCTCCTCAGAGGACTCTGCGCCACGGCTCCGCCCCCGCTGCCCTGCCCCTGCCCCCTGGCGGCTCGCAGCCCCAAGCTCCCCTGGCTGCTGATGCTGGGGTGACCGCTTGCCGAGCGGGGCCCGAGGGCAGGCGCAGGTGGCACAGCTGCAGGAAGGGCCCAAGAACAAGCGAGTCCTGGGCGTCAGGGCTCCCTGCCTCCGTCTTCGGTTCCAGAGGGGCTTGGGCAAGCCCCAGCCACTCTGTCAGCCTCAGTTTACCCAGGAGGTGATAGGCCTGAGGCGGTCATCGTGGTCTCTTCTGGCACTCCCATTTCAACAAGGACAATATGTTTTTGGAAAACCAAAAGGTCAGGAGCTAACTCTCCCCTCACCCCGCTCCAGCAGAGCCCCAGGAAGCCAAGTGAGGGAAAATACTGTAACATGAGAGATTTGAGGCGGACACTCAGAAGGACTTCCTGGAAGGAAGGGACTTGCGGCCCTGGATGGGCCCTGTGCTGCTGCTTTCCAAGGCTCCATCTGGCTGAAGAGTGGCAGGGACTCAGCCCGGGCAGCCTTGGGCACCTCCTGCCCACTGTGCCTCACACTGGACGAGGAGCCGTGGGGAGCAGAGACAGAGGCAGGCTCCAGAAATGGGAGTGTGGCTCTGGGGGAGCCCTGGGCTTGTCAGCCCCGCGCCTGGACCTAAGCCAAGGGGGCCAGTGGACCAAGCCCCGCCGCGGGCTGCGGGCGCAGGCGTGGGCAGGTGCTGGCCGCCGGCCTAGAGCTTCGTGTGCCCAGGCCCATGGTCCTGGGGTCTCATGGACGTGCTGTGTGGAGAGGCGGGGCGTGGTGGAGGCGCGTGCATGGCGCGTGCAGGGCACGTGCGTGCGTGTGTCAGGCCGAGTCCGCCCTGGCAGAGGGACAAACACCACCCGGAGAGGGAAGCGTGGGCACAGCCCTGGCCCCAGGACTCTGCGCTGGGTCCTGGGTCCCCTGCATGCAGGGAGGGGTCCGAGGACTGCGGGAGACTTCTCCCGTCCATGTGTCTGCGCTCTGAGCCCTGGGGGCCCTGCCCGCCCATCTCCAAGACTTCTGTCTGCCCTTGATCCCTCGCCCTGGCGCCCCAACAACTGGGCCCAGGCCAGCTGTCACTGTGACATCCATTCTCCTTGGTGGGATCTGGGAGCTCCTAACCAGCCCCCCCCCACACCCC